>NC_082645.1:50920936-51232602 GCF_028023285.1 Balaenoptera ricei
ATACCTAATATGCATAATTCATTCGATCATTGACTCAATAATGCTTATTCAATAACTTTATTTATTCATCTGACAGTAATAAGATGTGTACCAATAATATAATCTGGTAAGTATAATAAAGTATATTTTACCTAATTATAAAATTAATACTTATTTTTTAGGGTAGCTTAGAAAGCATAGAAAAATAAATATAAAAGAAAACATTCATTTTGCTATTTTTTAGCTCTTTATTTTGAGACAATTTTGTACCTAAAGAATAATTGCAAAAACAGTACGAAGAGTTCCTGTATACCTTTTGTCCACCTTGCCATGTTAATATCTTACATAACTATAGTTAGTAATTAAATCCAGGAAATTCACATTGATACAATTCTATTAACTCTATTATTAACTCTGTAATTAACTCTATAATTAACTCTATTATTAACTCTATAATTAACTCTATTATTAACTCTATAATTCTATTATTAATTTATTAATATTAAACCAAATATTTTTTAGGGTATCACCGGTTTTTCCACTAATGTCCTTTTTCTGTTTCAGGATCCCATTTTGTGTTCAGATATCATGTCTCTTTAATCATCTCCAATTTGTGAGTTACTCAATCTTCCCTTATCTTTCATAACTTTGACACTCTTGAGGTGTACAGTCAGCTTTTTTGTAGATTCTCTCTCAATTTGTGCTTGTCTGGGGTTCTCCTAATTAGATTGAGGTTATGCATATTTTTTGTCAAGAATATGATCGAAATGGAATGAACCCTTCTCAGTGCCTCATTATCAGGGGATAGATGATATTTTATTTCCGGGGATATTAACCTTGATTACAGTTGGATTTTCCACTGTAAAGTTAAAAAGTTTCCCTTCGTAATGGTCTCTTAGGGGAGATACTTTGAGACTATGCAAATATCTTGTTTCTCTTCAAACTTTTGCCTACTAATTTTAGCATTCATCAATGAATATTTCCTGCTTATTATCTATTTATTACTGTGGTATTTGCTTAAGAGTGACTTGTTATTTCTCTCATTCTTTTTGCATTTAGAAATTAGAATTTTTTCATATAGGGAAAGAGCTGTCACTTCGCCTCCATTTATTTATTTATTCAATTGCTTATTTCATATGGACTCAAAGATACTTATTTTATGGGCCATAACCCAATACTTTCAGAATTCACTTTGTTGCTCAAATGGTTTCATCTTTTGACATTACGAGCTCCTTTCAACTGGCTCTCATCCTTTCAATATGCTGCCATTCTTTCTTTGAGCACTTTCTTAGTATCTGGGGCCATAAGATTTTCCAGGGTCATCTTGTATTTACCCTGCTTCAGCCCTGGAATCAGCTATTTCTTTAAGGAACTACTAGGCTATGTTTTGAGGCTATTTATAAATATTGCTAAATTTTTTTTCCAGAAAGATTGTATAACCAGTTTTCACTTTCACTTGAAGTTTCACTAGCATTTTAAAAACTGTGACAGTTTGCCTGGTAAACATTTTACTAACACTTTCTTTTGTGTTCCATTTCCAACTTTGTTGTGTTTCTCTGTGAAGTAGGTTTCTTTGAAAAATCACAGTTCAGAAGAAACATTGAACTATTTGAAAAATTCCTCAGTTTAGTTCACCTTGCTTAAGGTACTACTGAAATGCTACATAAGACAATTACTAACATCTCTTTTATATGTGGCTCCCTTGTACAGGGAAGGTATGAGCCTCAAGCCCGTTATTACAGATCAGTACTAGATACCATTTTGGCCATGAGAATTTTCAGTCTTCTTTGAATGAATGAAATGGTTCCTCTACTTCCTCAAAAACCACAGGCATTATTTAAAAAAATTTTTTTAAAGAATGAAGTTAAGATCAGTGCAGGGACTTCCCCGGCGGTCCAGTGGTTAATACTCTGCCTTCCAATGCAGGAGGCGTGGGATCAATCCCTGGTTGGGGAACTAAGATCCCACATGCCATAGGGTGCGGCCAAAAACTTAAAAAAAAAAAATAAGGTGTTACAGTGTCTTATCCTTTTCCTCTGCCTTACTATTAGTCTATGATAGACTAGATATAGACACTCAGATTTTATTAGTTGTATTAAGATGATTCTTATGTACAGTACTTTCAATTTTTTCAGTCCTTAAGATAAGACTATCATTCTTATTTGAGCCATAACCTTTCATGTCATCAAAACTGTGTTGAAGAAGTACTTGAAGATCCTGATAGATGGCAAATTTGACAGAAGTAAAATTTCTAGACCTTCCTATATGTTGTTACTTAAATAAAACATGATGATTTGGACCCTGCGCATAATTCTCTGATTTAATAATTCTTTTTATCTTTATGTGGTTTAAAAAAAAATTAGTTTTTAAAAACTGGGATTAGCCGCATAGCACAGGGAGATCAGCTCGGTGCTTTGTGACCACCTAGAGGGGTGGGATGGGGAGGGTGGGAGGGAGGGAGATGCAAGAGGGAAGAGAGATGGGAACATATTGTATATGTATAACTGATTCACTTTGTTATAAAGCAGAAGCTAACACACCATTGTAAGGCAATTATACTTCAATAAAGATGTTTAAAAAAAAAAACTGGGATTAGGATTAATCTATTTTAAATCAAGTAATTTAGTGACAGATATACAACAGTAATTGTTTTATATTTGTCTTGGCATTGTGAGTAAGAAAGTACTTTCTATTTAGGTCTTTAACATAAATTTCCATTATAAATGGTTATCATAAAAGCTAAATAATAACAATTCTTGAATATCAGTTCTCTTAGCCTGATATTAGAAGCTGTTTAGATACCAGTGCCAGTCTAATAAAAGAAGTTGGAATCTCCAGTACAGACCATTTCTGTAATGTAAGGTAACAAAATATTTTTCCAAATCTTTATAAGGACAAAAATGCAGAAATGGTGAACTTAGTATTGACTTTGTTCATTCAAAAATCAATGATGCTTTCTCATAATTCAGGGAATTCTAACCATAGTATATTCACTTAAAACATATTGAGTCAGCCTTGAACCCAGCTTTAAAAGATCAACCTTTCACAAACTTAATTTTATTAGCTTATAATTTTACTTGTTCCCTTTTATAATTTAAAAATGTTATTTCACGTGCTTTCACATCCTAAACTTCACTATCTCTCTTAGCTATATAACTCAGTACTCCTAGTCTTTCTCATCTAAACAGATTTCTCCCATTTTTGTAGATGGTTGCATGGTCTGGCATAGGACAAAAAGGGGCTTATACCTTTGATTCCCTAGAATAGTGATATATCTTGATTCAAAGTGCCTAGTTAGCTCAATAGTTCTCTTGATTTCAAATAGACCAAATATTTTAGAATGAATTCTACTACCTAATTTAATGGTTGCATTGAAGCTTTTGACATTAGAATCAGTTTTTCTTGGAAAAATATACTTTCCTGATGTTTTTCTTGGTTCAGAAGATATCTTGAAGAAGGAATTGAAAGCCTTCAAAAGTTTATTGAATCTCAGATTCTTCCATAAAATAATAACTTGATGATGATGTTTCAATAATTTATAGACACATGTTTATATTTATCTTAAAAGTACCTGCATATATAGAAAGCAAGAGGCAAGAGCACTTGACAAAATGCAATTGAACTTTAATACAAGCATTAATATATAAATAGTTCATATTGTTTAATCTGAAATTTCAATTAATTAATTTACATTAATTACATTTATAGTAGCCCTTATATTGGGTAAGAATGGAGGGGGTAAAGAAGTAGCTTTACTGTCTTTTAAGAAATGCAGCAAGGATTCTACTTCCTCAGGGAGGTATCGTGAAATGTTCCAATCATGGGCTTAAGAAATATTTTGCACTGCTTTGATCATGATGTCTTTGAGCAGGCGATCTATGATAAAGGGAGAATAAGATCAGAACAAATAAATAAGGCTCAAAGATAATTAAAATGATCTTTTTAAGTCAATAGTTTCAGTGTTCTGTGTTCTTTTATGAGACGGTCAGTCAGGTGCGGCCACAAGAAGAAACACAGTAGAGGCTGAGGAAAATAAAAATTTCCATCCTTATCCAGTATTCTTCAAAGAAAAACAAACACACAAACTAAAAAAACACAAAAACAAAAACAACATTTGTTAAAACATTTTGAGGACTTTCTGGACTACAGTTTGAAATGACCATAAGGTTAGAGTAAGATTAAGTATGGATGGCTCTTAATCCATCTAACGCTTCACAATAAGTGATTAGGCATGAGAGAGTAGAGACCATTTGATTTTCAGAGGTAATAATTTAATAATCAGAAGCAATCGAGGAGGACATTATTCTAAGTGAAATAAACCAGACGCAGAAAGACAAATACTGCATGATCTCACTTATATGTGGAATCTGCAATAGTCACAAAGAAGCAGAGAATAGGAGAGTGGTTACCAGGGGTTGGGGAGAAGGGGAAATGGGGAGGTGTTGGTCAAAGGGTACAAAATTTCAGTTATGGAGAATAAATACTTTCTGGAGATCTACTGTAAAAAAAAGTGAACAGAATATATAAAAATAATAAGGTGGGAGCACTTTTATACAAATTTTGTCAATATTGAACAAAAGATATGATGATTGAAACTATATGTCAGTTGATCAAGTACTGATAAATATATCAACCCAAATTATGTATGTGTCTGGAACAATGTGATTACAAGTGACACAGCAAAATAATGAGATAAAGAAAGATTATTAAATAAATGATGCTAGGACATTTCACTATTTTGGAAATTAAGTTCAGATTCTTATTTTTACTTACTTCTAATTAAATTCCAGATTAAACATTGTAGAAATAGGTGTGTTGATCTGTGTATCTCTTTGGGCTATCAAGCTGTTTAAACATTAAAGAAACAGAAGATATATACATATCTATATTATGTCTGTCTGTCTGTTGAAGCAATTGAGAATTGGAAGGGACTTTTATCTCTAAAAGTAGAGTTTTGTTCTATGTTTTATGGTCAGTCAGTTGTGGAAGAGATATAGGAGAGGCTTAGGAAAACCATGTATATTACACTCACAGGCCGTAGAGAGGGACTTGCTGCATGTTATCCAGGGTCAAGGGGAAGCACCAGGTTTTAGTCAAGTGGCACAAGACAAGAGCAAGGAAAAAGTTGAGGCCAGAGCCTTTATTGGGGTTCCTGCAGGAAAGGCAAGTCAGGGTAAGCAGTTTAGAACTGTCCAGTTTGAATACTTCTGGCAGGCTTTGGCTTTAGGTGTGGTCTCTAGTTGCCTGGTTACCTGGCCCTAGGATGATATAAGGCAAGAGAAATATTGGCTTGGTTGTGTGAGTTAGATAAGGAGGAAGTTGAGGGTATAGACTTGGGATTGGTTGGTTGCATATGAAAATCATGTTTGTGGGCAAGTTCTTAATTTTCTTTAGAATTTAGCTAGCCCTGGAAGGAGCAGTCTCTCCCTGGGTCTGAAAGGTACAAATAATACAGAAACTAAAGTTACCATAATTGGTTCTGTGATGAATGGATACATCACATACATCAAATAGATAAATACAGAATCTAAGAAAACACAGAACAAATGGATATCCTGTATTAATCTATAAATTCTCTTTAAAAAGGAAATTTAAAAAGTGCCTGTCAGATCAGGTGTGACCAACTCACTTTATCTCCTGATACATCCATTTGTGGGAAGGATTTTGGGAATTCCCCCAATAAGTTTTTCTCTCTTGGTTTTATATGTGCCAATGAAACTGTGGACTTTGATGGAAATTTTATTAAAAATTGCAGATATATCAGTAATATTTTTTATATTACATAATCTCGTGATATTTGCCCATAGCTAATGTATGTGTGTGTATGTGTATATGTATGTATGCATACATATATATAACATCAACAAAGAGAAATATATAGGAAAGACAACATATAATTCTCATTAGCCTCACACTGATTTTTCTCCCTACCCTTTCACAAGTGGATTAGTGATTATTTAATGTTGATCTGACTTTCTAATTACATATTCCTTTCTGATAAGCCATTACAGTGGTTTTATATTATGTGAGTAAAGATACAGGAGTTCACCTTTGATTATTTTGGATAAAGCCTGCATAAGAAAACACATTGTATTGTTTGGACTTTGATATATTTTCAAGAAGCTAAGATTTTTTTTAAAAATGTAATACTCCCAAAGAATTTAGTGTTGGCTGAACATTCAAAATGAAAACCAAGTAAAGGAATTTTACATAAGTCTGAGGGCCAGTCAAAATAAAGATCAATGAACATTTATCAAATGCTGAGAATGTGTTTGGAAACTTTTTGAATCTTGTTCATTTTTGTTCACCTGAATTATATACAAAACTCCATTTAATATTAGTAAGCATTTACCTATGGATGAGGGAAAGAGTCTAAGGAAAAGATTCATTACAGACAACTTCTCTACTGCACGTGACTGTTCTATGAATTAAATCAAGCTTTTAAAAAAGTTTGACAGAAGCTTACATTACCACTGAATGTAATAGTTAACTAACTACATACAAAATTTAGTAATTGCCCAAAGTTTTCTTTGACAATTTTAGCTTCTAGTGCTAGTGACAGGTTTTTTTTGTGTGAAAGTCCATGGAATTCTGTGATCTATTTGTAATGAAGCTAAACAGATAAATTGATTAAATTTCCACAAGAAACAGGTTTAGAATCAGGGTAGCAATGCATAAAAGTAAAATATGGTTATGGCTCATAATTAAAATTACTCTCTGTTTAGAGCCCTTGGCTTAATCCCATTGACGACTAGCTACATTTATTTGTGATGTTCTTCAATTTGAGCAGTTAAAATTTGTTTTAAAAATTCCTTTACATCAAATTGACTCTTAGGATGCAAAAATTTCTCTTCAACTCGTTTTTGCCAGTTTAAATTTGGCATCACAAATATATGGGAACTATTTTGATGCCGTGAAGCAAAAAACATCAGACTAAATTAATAATTTTCATAGTGTAATTCCAGATAGTGTGGAAGTCTTTATAGCTACACATTAGAGCTCAGATTCATTCTTGTACAGACCACTGACTGATTTGGAATTTCTATGTGGGAATCAAAAGAGATTGAGGACATGTTTCCAAATGTCTAAATAAGTAAGTATATATTTTGTAATCAGCACTGCTGATAATACTCTAAAATTTTAACCAGGATTTCTCCCTTGTAAATTAAATGAGTTGTGTCAAAATTGGACATAACCTATGCCACAGATATTTTTATCCTTGATATATTGACAAAAGCTTATGGAAAGCCTAGCTACTATGATATAAAAACATTTCACATTTGTTGAAATCCTTCCTTTTGCCTAGTTTTTATATGTATTATTTCTGGAATTTTCATTATCTTTGGTAAGCAGAATTTTATGACAGCATAATTTCTAACTTTTTCCTCATTTATTCATAATTCTAAAATAGGTACTATTCTTGTAGGGTTGCATATCTTTTATGCTCAGAAATTTTAGAACAGACTTTTAAAAATTCATTCTTTTTCTGTAACAATTATACAGAATCTTATTAATTGAAGACTATTGACAAAATCTACTGTGGTTGTTTTCTCATTTGGAGAAATCAAATTACCCTGATTTAACTGGTTCCTTAAATGTCCTTGTAACCAAGTAGTTAGCAATATTTACATGCCTATCATGTTTAATAGTGTTGTAATTCTTCAAACAATTGAACAAAATAATTTCAGGTATTTTAACATCTGTCAGGGTGATTGTCAAGGAACATACTTATTTTCATGTCCAAATTAGAGGTGATTAAACCATGAAGAATTTGAAATATTAGTTGATAATCAAGAAGATATGTCAAAATCAACATACAAGTCTTATTTTTATGTACATGATTGTAAAGTAAATTTTTGATGTTGTGTTTGATCAATATTTTAGAGCATTTAACACAAAGTAATTTGTATTTTTCAACTAGTATAGACATCCCCCAAAATTTGAAATTAATTTCAAAACCAACTTAGAGTAAATGTATAAATTACTTTGTCTAAGAAAAAACCTCTTGGAATATATCTAAGCACAACATAACTATGGGAGTGATTAGTTATATAATATGTTCCTATTAGAGAAAAAAGGAAACCTAGGTTGACTGAGCTAAAATGAAAGTATTAGTATGACATTATTGAAATTTATAATAATTCTCTTGAAAACTTGTTCTTTTTCTAGATTCAGTTTCTTTAAAATTAGAATATAGGTAATTTCTATTTCTGGATTTTATACATTACAAAACTTCTTTCCATCATCCAGATGTCATATAGACCAAACAATTTGGGTTAGAGGGGTAGGTCTAGTGTCATGGGCCAGTTCTTCACTAAGAGCACTTGTGGCAGAGCAATGATACCAACCCAATCAAACAGCATGATGACGGGTTTTTAAAAGCTCCCCAAAAGTTCTTGTGCTAGTATAGCATCCATGCATTTTTCAAAATATTATATTGTATCTATAATCTCATTTCTGTCTCCTCCCCCCAATCTCTATGAGGTTAGTAGAGCAGGCAGCATTATTTTCCAGAAAATATAATCAAATTCAAGCTCAGATGGGCATTTGACCATCGTGCAATAAGTTAGTGGCAAAAGCAGGACTAGAATTCAGATGGCTTAAATCTTAACTTGGTCAATATTTTTCTGTTATTCTGTGAAATGACAGAATTCCCTTATAATTTCTTCAGGTGAGGCTGCAACTGTATTTTCCAAAACAGTTTTCTTCTGTAGTACCTCACTCACTCATTCACTAATTCATTCAGATATTTATTGAAGACATATGGTATGTGCCATTGAATGGTAAGGACTTGGCTCAGCTGATTTCAGTTTTCCATTAAGCTTGGTACTTCCTTGGTAAGAACTTTGAAGGGATGATTGTGATATTTATTGGAGTACTGTTATTGCTGAGACTCTAATAATTGATAAGTAGGACTAAAATGTTCTTAAAAACAAGAAATTCCTAAAGCTTCAAAAATTAATGTAATTTCTTTTAAAAAATATAGAGGCTAAGGTTTCAGTTGATCACCACCCTGAATGCTTGTCCCCCTCCATTCTTCACAGAATTAACCTCTGTTTTCAGTTTGGTGAGTATGCTTCCAGACATGGCATGTACCCATAGATAATATATGACATTGTGAGTGTTTCTAAAAATGGCATCAGACTCTTGCTTTGTAAACTGCTTTTTTAAAATTTAAGCAGTATGTTTTGGAAATCTATACATGTTGGATCATTGATCTACTACATTGTTTATCTGTTGCACATTTCATAGTCTAGGTAACCATTTCCTATTATGGGCATTTAGGTTGTTTTCAATTTATAAACAATGCCACAGTAAAATATTTATATATGTACTCTAGAGTACATGTACTCTAGAGTAGATACGGAGATGCCTGATTGCATTAAAATTTTTAACAGATGCTGAGAAAATTACCCTCCAATTTGGCTGATCCAATTCTTATGCAGACTTTGAAATTTTTTTGTTAACACATGCCTTCTCCCAAACGCGATATTGTATAAAAAGTTGTTTTTTGCTAAGCTAATGGATGAAAAACAATTTGTGATAATGTAAAAAATTTTCATTTCCTTAGAATATTTTTATCCAGCCTATGAGATTTTTTGTTAACCCTCACCTTCTTTCAAACATGATATTATAAAAAATTTATTTTGCCAATCTAATGGATAAAAAACAATACGTGATTATTTAAAAAAATATTTCCTTTGAATATATTTTCAAGTTTATTGTCCATTTCTTCTTCTGTGAATTGCCTATTCATATTGTCTGTCCACTTAAAAGAAGACTATCTTCTGTCACTGTTTGCAGATGACATGATACTATACATAGCGAATCCTAAAGATGCTACCAGAAAACTACTAGAGCTAATCAATGAATTTGATAAAGCAGCAGGATACAAAATTAATGCACAGAAACCTCTTGCATTCCTATACACTAATGATGAAAAATCTGAAAGTGAAATTAAGGAAACACTTCCATTTACCATTGCAACAAAAAGAGTAAAATACCTAGGAAGAAACCTACCTAAGGAGACAAAAGACCTGTATGCAGAAAACTATGACACTGATGAAAGAAATTAAAGATGATACAAATAGATGGAGAGATAAACCATGTTCTTGGATTGGAAGAATCAACATTGTGAAAATGACTATACTACCCAAAGCAATCTACAGATTCAATGCAATCCCTATCAAACTACCACTGGCATTTTTTATGGAACTAGAACAAAAATTTCACAATTTATATGGAAACACAAAAGACCCCGAATAGCCAAAGCGATCTTGAGAAAGAAAAACGGAGCTGGAGGAATCAGGCTCCCTGACTTCAGACTATACTACAAAGCTACAGTAATCAAGACAGTATGGTACTGGCACAAAAACAGAAATGTAGATCAATGGAACGAGATAGAAAGCCCAGAGATAAACCCACGCACCTATGGTCACCTTATCTTTGATAAAGGAGGCAAGAATATACAGTGGAGAAAAGACAGCCCCTTCAATAAGTGGTGCTGGGAAAACTGGACAGCTACATGTAAAAGAATGAAATTAGCACACTTCCTAACACCATACACAAAAATAAACTCAAAATGGATTAAAGACATAAATGTAAGGCCAGACACTATCAAACCCTTAGAGGAAAACATAGGCAGAACACTCTATGACATAAATCACAGCAAGATCCTTTTTGACCTACCTCCTAGGGAAATGGAAATAAAAACAAAGATAAACAAATGAGACCTAATGAAACTTAAAAGCTTTTGCACAGCGAAGGAAACCATAAACAAGACAAAAAGACAACCCTCAGAATGGGAGAAAATATTTGCAAATGAAGCAACTGACAAAGGATTAATCTCCAAAATTTACAAGCAGCTCAATATCAAAAAAACAAACAACCCAATCCAAAAAAGGGCAGAAGACCTAAATAGACATTTCTCCAAAGAAGATATACAGATTGCCAACAAACACATGAAAGGATGCTCAACATCACTAATCATTAGAGAAATGCAAATCAAACTACAATGAGGTATCACTTCACACCAGTCAGAATGTCCATCATCACATAATCTACAACCAATAAATGCTGGAGAGGGTGTGGAGAAAAGGGAACCCTCTTGCACTATTGGTGGGAATGTAAATTGATGCAGCCACTGTGGAGAACAGTATGGAGGTTCCTTAAAAAACTAAAAATAGAACTACCATACGACTCAGAAATCCCACTACTGGGTATATACCCTGAGAAAACCTAATTCCAAAAGAGTCATGTACCACAATGTTCATTGCAGTTCTATTTACAATAACCAGGACATGGAAGCAACCTAAGTGTCCATCGACAGATGAATGGATAAAGAAGATGTGGCACATATATACAATGGAATATTACTCAGCCATAAAAAGAAACAAAATTGAGTTTTTTGTGGTGAGGTGGATGGACCTAGAGACTGTCATACAGAGTGAAGTAAGTCAGAAGGAGAAAAACAAATACTGTATGCTAACACATATATATGGAAAAAAAAAGAAAATGGTTCTGAAGAATCTAGGGGCAGGACAAGAATAAAGACGTAGATGTAGAGAATGGACTTGAGGACACAGGGAAGGGGAAGCATAAGCTGGGATGAAATGAGAGAGTGGCATGGACATATATACACTACCAAATGTAAAACCGATAACGAGTGGGAAGCAGCCGCATAGCACAGGGAGATCAGCTCAGTGCTTTGTGACCACCTAGAGGGGTGGGAGGGAGACGCCAGAGGGAGGGGATACGGGGATATATGTATACGTATAGCTGACTCACCTTGTTATAAAGCAGAAACTAACACACCATTGTAAAACAATTTTACTCCAATAAAGATGTTAAAAAAAAATAAAAAAGAGTTACGTACCACAGTGTTCATTGCAGCTCTATTTACAATAGCCAGGACATGGAAGCAACCTAAGTGTCCATCGACAGATGAATGGATAAAGAAGATGTGGCACATATATACAATGGAATATTACTCAACCATAAAAGGAAACGAAATTGAGTTATTTGGAGTGAGGTGGATGGACCTAGAGTCTGTCATACAGAGTGAAGTAAGTCAGAAAGAGAAAAACAAATACCATATGCTAACACATATATATGGAATCAAAAAAAAAAAAAAAGTCATGAAGAACCTAGGGGCAGGACAGGAATAAAGATGCAGACCTACTAGAGAATGGACTTGAGGACACGGGGAGGTGGGAGGGTAAGCTGGGACAAAGTGAGAGAGTGGCATGGACATATATACACTACTAAATGTAAAACTGATAGCTAGTGAGAAGCAGCCGCATAGCACAAGGAGATCAGCTCGGTGCTTTGTGACCACCTAGAGGGGTAGGATAAGGAGGGTCGGAGGGAGGGAGACACAAGAGGGAAGAGATATGGGGTTATATGTATATGTATAGCTGATTCACTTTGTTATAAAGCAGAAACTAACACACCATTGTAAAGCAATTATACTCCAATAAAGATGTTAAAAAAAAAAGCCTATTTTTTTCATGGAGATTCTTATAGAATTCTTATGGTGTCTAATATTTATCTGTTAATTACATTATACATTTTATTTTCCAGGTTTTGCCTGTTTATTTGTGGTATTCTTTCCATAGAAGTGTTTCATTGTGAGGTAGTCAAATTGATTAATCTTTTCATCTGTCAACTTTTGCTTTTTGTATTTTACTCAAGTTCATAAATATATTTTCCTATATATATATTATTTAAAAATAGTTTTTGATCTTTAACTTAAGTAGACTTTTTTGGTAGTGATTCAAAACCTAATGAATTTTTAAAAGTAGCCATTTTATTTTGGAATAAATTGAGATTTATAGGAAAGATGCAGAGATGCAGAGTCCCCTTATACCCTTTACCCAGTTTCCTCTAATATTAATATCATAAGTGGTACATTTGTCAAAACTAATAAATTAACATTGGCATATTCATTTCAACTATACTACAAACTCTATTCAAGTTTCACCATTTTATCCACTTATGCTCTTTTTCTGTTCTGGGATCTCATCCAGGAGACCACATTGCATTTAGTATTCATGTCTCCTTAGTCTCTTCTGTCTGTGATAGTTTCTCTCTTTCCTCATTTTTCATGACCTTGATAGTTCTGAAGAAAATTAAACAGGTATTTTCTAGAATGCCCTTCAGTTTGGTTTGTCTGATGTTTTTCTTGTAATTAGACTGGGGTTATGTGGTTTTGGGAACATTACCACAGAAGTGAAGTGCTTGTCTCATTACATCATACGGGTGGTACATGATATCAACTTGAGTTATCACTGTTGATGTTAACCTTGATCACTTGATTAAAGTAATGTCTGCCAGGTTTTCTTCATTGTAAAGTTACTGCTTTATCCTTTCCGTACTCTATTCTTTGGAAGCAAGTCATTAAGTCCAGTCCACATTCAAGGAGAGAGGAAGTTCCACCTTCTGGAAGGGAGTAAATATCTACATACATTACTTGAAATTCTTCTGTAAGAAAGATTTATCCCTTCTCTCCCATTTATCTACTTATCCAATCATTTATTTATATCAATATGGACTCACACATAGTTATTTTATTCATTGGATTATAATCCAATACTATGTTATTTATTTTTTTGTGCAAATTGTTCCAGCTTTGGCTATTGGGAATTTTCAGTTTGGCACCCAATAACTATTTTTTATTGTTCTTTTGAGGGATCATGTTGAATTAAAGGGAAAAGATATATATATGGCATGGATTAAAAAAACTCAAAAGTAATAACATAAACAAATATACTTATTTTTCCAACATACTGACCTTTTGCTTTGAAAATACCTAGGACTTAAAATGATATAGGACATTTCATTTCTCATGGTTCTTTTGTATTTTGATGTCTCTTTATAAAGTTGTTTCAACTTAGTACTGTCTAATTATATTTTAGTGGCAGAGTATTAAATAGTGAATGACTTGTCCACTATATATAAAGATGGGTAAATTATATTTAAAATATTCACAAACAAGAAATATAGGAAACAACTTTGCCTATCAGTTGCAAAATTTTGTTTTTAAATAAGTGAAGGTGTGTAGAATATATTAAAACAAAACTGACCACTACTCAACAATTACTTATTCAGAATTTTTTGAAAATGTCTTATCTTTGAAACTGCATTCTAATAATAAGTATAAAATAAGAGTATAACACATAAAATTAAATAACATATTTTTACATAAAAGTGATATCTTTGAAATACTGTTTGGTGCATGAGTCAGCTGTCATTCAAAAATTCCTAACTTGATGCTAATATTCAAGCCAATAGAACTTAGACCTCAGAATTAGAACATTCTTTTGTAAGAATTTTTTAAAAATATAATTTGCTTTATAAATATATTGTGAAATGCATATTTATTCTTAGTTAATATGGGTGTCTATTTAGTTTCACATGAT
The DNA here is from genome assembly GCF_028023285.1 of Balaenoptera ricei. NCBI lineage: Eukaryota > Metazoa > Chordata > Mammalia > Artiodactyla > Balaenopteridae > Balaenoptera > Balaenoptera ricei. The sequence continues at coordinate 50,935,336 of NC_082645.1, forward strand.
GAAAACCAAAACTCATTTAAAATAAAAATTGAGAATAGTATGGGCTTAAAAATTGGTAACCTGAACATGAAAAATACATATAGTGTGATCAAATTTACAAAGATTTATAATTTTCTGGATTCTAAGATACATTTCACATGATATTCAAGAAGTATTTGATGATTTTTCTTTCTACTTCAAACAGTAAATTTATCATTATTAAATGTTATCTAAAAGTGTTGCAATCTATAATAATAAAAACAACAAAAAATTTGCAGCATATAGAGTTAATGATGTTACCCTCTGAATATTTTTTGTTATTAATTAATCTATATGGTCACTGGGTGGGAAGATAAAGGACTCTGTTTTAGCTTACTCTGAACCTCAGTTTATCTATCTGAAAAATAGAGATCTAATAACAACTATTTTGCATGGTTTTTGTAGGTATTAATGAGATAATATATTAGAAACATCTAGCATTAAGCCTGGCACATAAAAATAGATCCACAAATGTTAATTCCTTTCTTTTCTGCTATACCATACAAAATTTATAAAATAAAATGTTTTATAATCTATTGATCCAGATTTTTTTGAGAGTTAAGCTATTAGTTGAGTAAAGTTATTTATAATATATTGCTTATATTTGATCTATTTAGATCACTATGGATACTTAACAATGAATCAATAAAAACAAAAATTTTATAGGCGTTATTATTTTTTTTACAATGGGGCAAATGTTCATAATTGGCTGGGAACATGCTTTATCAAGAAATTATAACCACTTTTTGTTATATAGATATTGCCAACTAAAGAATGTCACTTACCATCCAGCTCTACAAGGATTAGGTCATTAGCCACTGCAGGAGCTGACCTTTAACATGCCCTGAAAGAAGTTTAGGGTGGAGATCAGGGATGAGGCACTCTGTGCTCTGGGAAAAGCTGGCAGAACAGGCATTTAGATTGTTAGATATTTTCAGGAGAACATTTTATGAACCCAATTTCTTATGTCTTCTCATAACTAGAAAAGCACTAAACTCAGTAATGGAGACATCTGCTCCTCATGACTAGCAGCAACCTTCTACTGATATGTGTGCTTGACTGCACGTATCCCCTTCACCAAAATCATATATGCACTGACCTCCCCCACTGCCTCTGTGGAGCAGTTCCTCAGAGAAACAGCCTAAATGAAAGGCTGTCTCCCAGGCTATAGTCCTCAGTAAGCCCCAAATAAAACTGAACTCATAGCTCTCACGTTGTGTGTTTTATTTCTTTCCCCAGTTGACAATATGAAGATAGGCATTTATGGTAGATTTGATAAATTTATGAAAGCGCTTTCTGTTATTAGGAGATTATTACCATGGGAAGCAAATAAGATATTTCCATGAAATTAAAGAGCAAGCTTAAAACACTAAAATAGGAAATTATAACAGACATGGGACCAAGATGCAATCCTCTGGGCAATGACAGTAAATGACAGAGTATTTTACTTGTTAATAACATTCCTTTTTTTTTTTTTTCTATTTATGGTGAGCTCATGCCATTATTATATTTTTTCTTTCCCTGCAAGCAATGTGTGGCTTTTAGATGTTAACTGACTTGTTAATTTAGGAGATGGTCACTGTCTTCAACATATGTTTACATTTCTTTTAGGTTATCTGATTTGTTGACATATAATTATTTATAGTAGTGTCTTATGATCCTATGTATTTATGTAGTATCAGTTGTAATGTCTCTTGTTTTATTTCTGATTTTTTTTTGAGTCTTCTCTTTTTTTCTTAGTCTAGCTAAAGTTTTGTCAATTTGTTTATCTTTTCAAAAAGCCAGCTGTTAGTATTGTTGATCTTTTCTACTGTTTTTCAGTTTTCAACATATGTTTACAGATTCCTTTACCATCTCTGCAACTAAGAATTTACAGTTCTTAGCTGTTTGCTCTTTTTTTCTTATTCAAGGTCAACTGGGCTTCTTAAATCTGTGACTTGATGCTTTTCATTAGCTTTGGGAAATTCTTAGCAGTTATATTTTTGAATATTGCCTCTCTTATTTTTATCTCCTGTCATCCTGGAATTTCAGTTCAATTTAAGTTAGACCATCTCCATATCTTTGATATCTCTTACTCTTTCTCTTGTATTTTCTATAGATTGCCTCTTTATCCTTTTTTTTCAAGATATTTTCTTCTGACCTATCTCTCAGTCATTGAGGTCTTAGTTTCATTTGTGATAGGTTTTAGTTCTATATATAGTTAGAATTTCTAGTTGATTCTTTCATAAAAATGCAAAGCTCCTTTTTATAGTTTTAGTTCCTTGCTGAAAAGGATTTTTTTAAAGTTTATTTAAAGGATTTTAGAGTTATCAATGGGAGGATTGGTTTGAATTACCTAGTCCACTATTACCAGAAGTGCAAGTCCCTCTGTAAGACCTGTATACATTGAAATTAAAAATATATCTGTAGGGGGCTTCCCTGGTGGCGCAGTGGTTGGGAGTCTACCTGCCAGTGCAGGGGACACGAGTTCGAGCTCTGGTCTGGGAGGATCCCGCATGCCGCGGAGCGACTGGGCCCGTGAGCCACAACTACTGAGCCTGCGCGTCTGGAGCCTGTGCTCTGCAGCTGGAGAGGCCGCGATGGTGGGAGGCCCGCGCACCGCGATGAGGGGTGGCCCCCACTTGCCACAACTGGGGAAAGTCCTCTCACAGAAACGAAGACTCAACACAGCCATAAATTAAAAAAAAAAAAAAAAAAAAGTAATGGAGAAAAGATGTTAAAAAAAAAAGTAATGGAGAAATTCTTTAAAAAAAATATATATATATAGATATATATATATATCTGTAGGTGGTTCTTTGCAGGAAAATATGGACATAGAATTACAATTTTATTCTATATTGAAAATTAAAAACAAGTACCCATGGCTATTTTTTGCTGCTTGTTTGCTAGTCCAACTTGAGATCTATTCTTACTCAGAATGTCTAAGTAGATGACTACATGTAAATTTAAAGCTTTACAGGAATCTATATTTCTGATAAATAATTAACTTTTAAGGCAAAGCATTAGTGAGTATGTAGACGGCCATGCTGTTTTGATAGAAATAAAATTTATAACACATGTTCAAAAGTTTGGGTTAGATTTGAAATCTCTTTTGCTCTGAAACTTTTAAAGGATGAAATCATGTTGTGTCAGAGAATAGCATTACAGTAATTAGATTATGTCTAGTAAGTAGATTTAAATGGTTAGTTCTTGTCTAACGTGTAAAATTTGATTTTACGTCTTCCATTTGACTGAAATCATCCATGTACATTGTAACTAAAATGTCAGTTATGATAAAGTACTATAAAAAGATGTATTTAGTTGTGTATTTAAGTTTTTAAATTAAAAAACATTATTTACTTTATAATTTTTGTAGGTATAGGAACAATAAGTAAGAGTGAAGGAAATATTTCCTTGGTTGATGTTTGAGAGAATCCTATTCATTAGCTTTTAGAGGGAAAGTATCTTTAAATATAACTTCATCATTTAATGCCAAACATTGTGCTCCTTTGTTCCCTCTCCTGGGTCACATGGTTAGCATATATTTAGATTTCAGTGGGGTTTTGTGTTGATCGCAACACTTATCTTCATTAGCAGAAGTGATTCTATGCATGATTATATATGGCAGAGGCAAGCCAGTGAGCAGTATTTTGGGTAGGAAGGGGTTTCAGTATTGCTTCAGTTGCCTTGCTCATAGTACTTCTGTACATTATGTACTTACATTGGGGACCAATAAGTAGGGAACCAAGTAGGGCATACAAAGAAAAGATTAGCAAGTGATTATAATTTGATAAAATCTTAGTTGGTAGATACTTAGGCATCAAAAAAACATCATTTCAATTTCAAACATCCTAAAACCCATTTAGTTTTTAATAAGAAAACATTTGCCTCTTTTGGTTTCTTTTTCTTTCTCCTTTTTGTTTAGAAAACGTATTGAGTTAAAAAATTTCAATCCTATATTACAGATAATATAATTTCTAGAGATCTGAGGAGGACTTCTAGAACTAGGCACTATAACAGAGCAATCTAAATCTCTATAGGGAAAAAGGAGAAGATAATGGTTTAGCAGGTTTGAAGGAGCAGTTAGAGGGAAATATGTAACAAATAGGAAGAAGTGTTTAAAGACAGCTGTGGATAGTACAGGAATTAGCAAGAGCATATGAAAGAATAAGGAGAGTGGAGGAACTAGGGCAGTCAGGTTTGTGTGTCATTTTTGCAGAATAAAGAATAACAAAGGCAAAGGAATATGCCAGTAGATCCTTTAGTTGACACTGTATCTGTGAATCTACTTTTTCAGGATTATGAAAAAAAGAAAGGACAGCATAGACTGTGAATAGAGAGCATTTAGTGACTGATGGAAGTAACTAGATGCTTGATTGCAGAAAATAGGGCTTCATCGCTGTTAGAGGACAGCTACAATCGGAGCTACACATTTTATTTTCCTTTTCTGCCCTTGGTTTCTCTCTGAAGTATTGTGGAAAAGATTATTGTGAAAAAGGTAGGAGGCCAGGCCTCAGAAGGCCAAGATCTAGTCCTTCTTCACTAATTGAGTGACAAGTCAACCTCTGAATGGTAGTTTCTATAGCTATAAAGTGGAAATAATAACAATTATACTACTCTCTTACGGTGTTTTAGTATAAGGAAGCATTATGTTAGGGAATCTTAGAGACCTAAGTGTAAATCCTGGCACTCCCTTCTCCCCTTTGGTCTAGTTATTTAATCTCTCTGATTAGAAATATTCTTATTTATGCAATAAAGATACAATAACTCCACCTTACAGCATTGTGAGAATTAAATATGGCATTATTTGTGAAGAATCTAGTGGGGTACCTGGCACACAGTAGTTGATGAATGTGAGCCCCTTCCTTTACATAGTGACATTAGAAATTTGCTCCATGACCTTTGGTCAATTTGTGTGGTTCTGTTTCTTTACTCATTATTTATACCTACCTCATTTACACTATGATGTATTTTGTTTTTATGTTCCTTGTAGCTTATATGCCATGTACCATATATAGTTATCTGTATATTTCAGACTCTGCCAATAAATGCTAAGCTGCTGAAGGATGGGAACCCATCTTGTTCACTTTATATTCTCCATCATGCATAAATCATAGGCAATTTGTCAATAAATGTTCTATATTGGAAGGGTCACTATTAGGTTCCGAATGAAGCTTCTGTGCTTGGTAGTGTCTTCAGTTTGACTCTGAAGAATGGTTAACACTATAATACATAAGGATGATTATTTAGAAATTCAACTATTTATTTATTTATCTACTTTTGGATTTTGTCCTCATGCACATACATGTAAGCAGTTGTCTTCAGTTGACACTTGAGTAGCTGCTGGGCGTCTTTGTAATGTTGCTACTTCAAGACTGTCATCTTGGGACTTCCCCGGTGGCACAGTGGTTAAGAATCCACCTACAATGCAGGGGACATGGGTTCGAGCCCTGGCCCGGGAAGATCCCACATGCTGCGGAGCGACTAAGCCCATGTGCCACAACTACTGAGCCTGCGCTCTAGAGCCCGTGAGCCACAACTACTGAAGCCTGCGAGCAACAAGCCACCGCAATGAGAAGCCCACGCACCGCAAAGAAGAGTAACCCCCACTCGCCGCAACTAGAGAAAGCCCGCTCACAGCAATGAAGACCCAACGTAGCCAAAAATAAATAAATACATTTATTAAAAAAAAAAAAAAAAAAGACTGTCATCTCTAGATCCTCTTAGAGGCTTCATTTGATTAGGTCAGGCCTTCCCAGAAAAACCTCCGTTTTGACTAACTTACTATTAATTAGGGACCTTAATTATATGTACAAAATCCCTTCACCTTTGCCACATAACATAACACAATTATGGGAGTTACATGCCTTCATTTTTGCCATATTCTTAGGGTTAGAAGCAATTATAGGTCCTGCCCACACTCAAGGGTAGGGGATTACACAAAGATGTAAATACCAGGGGGTGGGGATCATGAGGGCCATCTTAGAATTCTGCTTACCGCAGTGTTATATAAATTTGTGTCTCTGGTTGTAAATAATGCTAATAAACAAACAATAACTTCTATGACTTGAGAAGTTCTACTATGTGAATCAATTAAACTTTTGCATTAGGATTGTTTGGTTGCTTAGACTGAATCTATTACCTTTTAGATACCTTGGCCCAGAAGCAAAAAAAATAAAAATAAAAATCAATTTAAAGAAAAATCCAGATGAATAAAAACATTTAGAATAAAACATGGTAGTGTTTGCCTTGCTGTTTAATAGGTTCATGCCTTTTTAGTTTATTTGATAGAGAGCAGGAGATAAGAGCTTGTGAAAAATTCCTGGTTTTGCATCTCTTGAAACTTAAATCTGATGATCATTTTAATGGATAGTAATTTTGACTGAAGTCAATCAGCAAAGTATAAGGGGAACTGGAATTGTGTATAGTGTGGCAAACTTTACTTATATTTTATTGATGATCATAACCACCAAGAAAAGGTATTTGGCACTTATAAAATGTTTTTACTATGTGTTTAAGAAAATAACTTTACGTATCTTTTAAAAATGAGTATTCAAAAATGGAATTGCTAGGCAAAACATATGCTGACAGAAAAACTTGTACAAGAATAATTATAGGAACATTATTCATAATAGGCAAAAAGAGTGAAAACCCAAATGCCCGTCAATGTAGTATATCCATATAATGAAATATTATGTGTCAATAAAGAGGAATAAAGTAATAATACATGTTACGTGAACAAACTTTGAAAACATTGTGCTAATTGAAAGAAATCAGTCACAAAAACACCACATATTGTATGATTCCATTTATATGAAATGTCCAGATTAGGCAAATCCATAGAGACAGAAAGTAGATTAGTGGTTGCCTAGGATTGGTGAGGGGAAGAGGGTTGGCAGGGGAAGAAAAGTGACTGATAATGGGCACAGCGTTTCTTTTTGAGGTGATGTAAGGGTTTTGAAATCAATTGTGATGTTGATTGCCCAACTCTGTGAACATACTAAAGACTATTGGATTGTACACCTTAAGTGTGTGGATTGTATTGTATGTGAATTATGTCTCAATAAAACTCTGAAGAACATGGGATTGCATGGCATTCTAGCATTTTGATGCAACCAAATTATTTAATGCTCTCTTTACCTCTCCTGACTTTGTTCTGAGCCTTTTATTATGTGGTAAGTTCAATCTGCTAAGACATGAGTATACAGAATTGAAAAATGTAATTCTGTATTAACAAATTTTCAGTAAGAAGCAGTGGAAGTATGTGAGAGCATTATTGTTGTCCAGGACTTTTACCATATTTTCTCAAAATCAGTATACAATCCACTTAGATGAAAGTAAAGGACAACATTACATTGTATATTCATTAAATACTTCAGTACCTATGTCTACTAAATTTAGATATAAGCTCTGATTATATGAATAAGATTTCAGGAACACCCCAGATCACATGTTGTCAATTTAAAATTGTAACCTTAACAGTTTTAAATTTATATTGTATAGTTTTCTTTTCTCACTGTTGCTCAGTAGGATACTTTAGTTTGTTTCTCTACTAGTGTAATCATAGAAAGTCAAACAAGAATAATGTTTAATGACAATATAGGTGAAACAGAATGGGTGGAAGTCTTCTGATTATATTCAGAGTAGAAGTCTTCAAGACAGTCTGGATACTTAGCTTCTGTTTGTAAATGCTTTATGAAAATTTCTTAGAGATATTCTTAGAATGCCTCTGAAAATGTACTGCTTTGCCTCTTAGCATTGTTTGTTTATGGATCTCTGAAGAATTCAATAATATTTTTAGGCTTTCTATTTCCTGGTTTCACTCCCATTTTGCAGATTGAATTATTCAAACTGCATAGTTAAAATGATTTGTCCAAAATTGCGTAGGTAGTAGAAGTGTTGAAACATAAGCTTTCAGCAACAAATTATGTGTTTTCACTATAAATGCATATTTTAGTACATTAGGATACTTTACTTCAGGCAACAGAATTTTATTTCAACTTGTAATATTCTTAAGCTAAACACAAGACTTCATATCTGTTACTTTTAAAAAGTAAATATAGTAGTCTTAAGAAGACTTTATGGAGACATTCTACTTATTAATAATGATTTTTAAAGTGAATAATATCTTGACTATATGGAGTCTTTAATTTCTCCCCAATGCTATGACCTAATATGGTGTGGTAAGTGGTGTGTACATTCTTGATATCATAGACAAGTGCTAAAGAGACCCCAAGAGATCATCTAGGCTCTTTCCTTATCTCTTGGTAGGTTATGTCAATTGTTTTAGAGACTGTTTTTTCTATAGTAAAAAACGTTGCTTACGTGTTCATTTTTAAAACCGTATCTGAAATAACCAAACCTCTTTATTCATTGTTTTGAGGAGGCAAATACAGAATGGCCCTCTAGCCTCTTTAACATTATAATTTATTATAATTAGTTTGTATTTAAAAGGAGATGCAGTTTTTTTTAAAAAAAGAAACATTATCTGCCAATAATCCCTGTGACTAGAAATTATTCTATCCTATCGAAATAGTTAGGCTGTATTAAAAACATAATGCAACAATAATAGTAGTAATAAAACCCAACTATTTTCCACTTGTTCCAAATTTCCTTGTTGTTTCCCTGCATTGTGCCCCTCAGATATCTTGACCCATGGTTAATCAGATTTCCATATGATTTGTTACTCAGGTGAATATCTGTACAGTTAATATTGAAACCAGTACATTTCAGCCTTGGCCACAGTGGGACCTTTCAAAGCCATAATGCATTTAAAAAAATTTAGCTCTAGGCCTTAGTACGCCCATATTCCGGTTCCTTTTTTTTTTTTTAATTGAAGTATAGTTGATTTACAATACTGTGTTAGTTTCAGATATACAGCAAAGTGATTCAGTTATATATATATATATATATATATATATATATATATATATATATATATATTATTTTCAGATTCTTTTCCATTATAGGTTATTACATGATAGTGAATATAGTTCCCTTGCTATATAGTAAATCCTTGTTGTTTATCTATTCTATATAGAGCAGTATGTATCTGTGAATCCCATACTTCTAATTTATTCCCCCCCACCACCCCTTTCCCCTTTGGTAACCATAAGTTTGTTTTTTATGTCTGTGAGTCTGTTTCTGTTTTGTAAATAAATTCATCTGTATTATTTTTTAGATTCCATATATAAGTAATATTATATAATACTTGTCTTTCCCTGTCTGACTTCACTTATATGATATTCTCTAGGTCCATCCATGTTGCTGCAAATGGCATTATTTCATTCTTTTTTTATGGCTGAGTAATATTCCATTGTGTATATATACCACATCTTTTAAAAAAATTTTTATTGACGTATAGTTGATTTACAATGTTGTGTTAGTTTCAGGTGTACAGCAAAGTGATTCAGTTATACATATACATATATCTATTCTTTTTCAGATTCTTTTCCCATATAGGTTATTACAGAATATTGAGCTCCCTGTGCTATACAGTAGGTCCTTGTTGATTATCTATTTTATATATAATAGTGTGTATATGTTAATCCCAAACTCCTAATTTATCCCTCCCCCCTACATTTCCCCTTTGGTAACCGTAAATTTGTTTTCTATGTCTGTGAGTCTGTTTCTGTTTTGTAAGTAAGTTCATTTGTATCATTTTTTTAGATTCCACATATAATTGATGTCATATGCTATTTGTCTTTCTCTTTCTGACTTACTTCACTTAGTATGATAATCTCTAGGTCCATCCATGTTGCTGCAAATGGCATTATTTCGTTCTTTTTATGCCTGAGTAGTATTCCATTATATACATGTACCACATCTTCTTTATCCATTTATCTGTCAGTGGTCATTTAGGTTGCTTCTATGTCTTGGCTATTGTAAATAGTTGTGCAATGCACATTGGGATGCATGTATCTTTTTGAATTATAGTTTTCTCTGGATATATGCCCAGGAGTGGGATTGCAGGATCATATGGTAGCTATATTTTAAATTTCTTAAGGAACCTCTGTATGTTTCCCATAGTGACTGCACCAGCTTACATTCCCACCATCAGTGGAGGGTTTGCCCATTTTTTAATTGGGTGGTTTGGTTTTTTGATATTGAGTTATATGAGCTGTTTGTATATTTTGAAAATTAGCCCCTTGTCAGTTGCATCATTTGCAAATATTTTCCCCCAGCCCATAGATTGTCTTTTCATTTTGTTTATGGTTTCCTTTGCTGTGCAAAAGTTTTAAGTTTGATAATTCCCCATTTGTTTATTGTTGCTTTATTTCTATTGCCTTGGGAGACTGGTCTAAGGGAATATTGCTATGATTTATGTCAGAGAGTGGTTTGCCTATGTTTTCTTCTAGGAGTTTTATGGTGGCATGTCTTATATTTAGGTCTTTAAACCATTTTGAGTTTATTTTTGTATATGGTATGAAGGTGTGAGGGAGTGTTCTAATTTATTGATTTTATGTAGCTGTCCAACTTTTCTAACACTGCTTGCTGAAGAGACTGCCTTTTCTCCACTGTATATTCTTGCCTCCTTTGTTGAAGATTAATGGACCATAGTTGTGTGGGTTTTTCTGGGCTGTCTATTCTGTTCCGTTGATCCTTATGTCTGTTTTTATGCCAATACCATGCTCTTTTGATTACTGTAGCTTTGTAGTATTGTCTGAAGTCTGGGAGGGTTATGCCTCCAGCTTTGTTCTTTTTACTCAGGATTACTTTGGCAATTCTGGGTCTTTTGTGGTTCCATGTAAATTTTAGGATTATTTGTTCTATATTCTGGTTTCTCTACCCAGGAACTGAACCAGTTGAATATATGCTCAGTAACAGTTACTTATTGGTCCCTAAACTGACAAACTACTGTTACCTGTGTATGTTCTAAATAAAACTTCTTGAAAGTGTCTATTGTGTCTTGAAGTGGATATTTATGAAAAAGTAACTTGTTGATGAGGATGACTGTTATTGTTAGGTTGACAACACATTTCTCTTTAACTTCCAATCAAGAGGAAAGGTAGGTGTGAACCTGGTAGTTTTGGTAGAGGGTGTTTCTTCCTCTGCTCAGCTACCTGGCCTTGTTGGGGACCCTGTAGCTAATCTGATAATTTGCTGTTGCAAATTACATGAGGACTACAATATCATGCTACTGCTCACAATACCTCATTGCCTTTTAGGAATCTCTCTATAAGTCAGTTTAACTATTTATATCCCATTTCATTTAGAAGGCACTAAAAAAATGTTTTACTATACTGGAGCTAAGTTTTCCAGAGGAAAACACCCACATATTAAACCAATTTAAGAGAAATAGGAGTATTCCCCCCTCCACAAAAGAACCCCCAGAAAACTGAAGTGAAGAATGAGAAGTTTATCTTTGCTTCTTTTGTGCTTATAGTCACTCATCTTTTTCTTTGGTGACTTGGTGTTAGAGTTCCATTTTCTCTAAACAATTATTTCAGGTCACTATTTCCCACCATTTTTGTCCTTTCTGAGTCCTTGATTTACCTTTTAGAGACTGTGTGTTAAGTTGTGATATGAGATTGTAATTATTGCATCCCATTAGAATGTAATATTATCTAATACTTCCTTTTAACATATTTGAATCTAGACTTAATCCTTATGAAATGGAGAAAGAAGATATAAAGTGGAGGAAAATGTAAGTTATAAAACTATTTAGTTAAAGAAGGTGGAGACCAGGAAACTGTGGGGTGAGGGTGGTAATATAGAAGGAGAAACAGAAAACTCTCTTTGAATATATGATTGCATTATCTCTGTTGCAAGGTATTACAAAGTTGGGGCAGTAATAAAAATTTGTTTTATCTGTACATTATTTTTATTTCAGGTTGTTTTCAGAGATGTTGATAAAACAAATTATTTCTATTTAAAATTATTTTTCAAATTATTTCTATTCTATAATATGAATTTTCTTGATAGCTGTTGGTTTAGTAAGAGACCTTGATATTTATGTAGAAATGTGGAAACTGTGTATTTCACAATTGAATGAGTTTTCTGTTAATAGATATTTATAACTTTTTTCAACCTACCAAGAAAATCTCTGAAGCAAAGGAACATGATCTTGAGGAGCATTTTGCAGTTAGATTTGCTTTATTGCACTAGTGAAATGTTAGGCTTCAATTAGGAAATATTTTTAATTGTTGCTGTTGATTGTTGGACTAGGAAAACTGAAAGCAAGAAGCTCTGGGATTCTAACTCTGACTCTTCCTTTTTGATCTTACATGTAATACTATTTTCTTAATAAAATATCAGAGTTTTGGCTGCATTTTGACTGTCTTAATCCATTTGGGCTGCTATAACAAAAATACCATAAACATTTATAAAGCATTTATAAACAACACGAATTTATTTCTCACAGTTCTGTAGGCTAGGAAGTCTAGGATCAAGGCGTTGGCACATTCAGTGTCTGGTGAGAGCCCATTTCACAGTTCACCGAGAGCTTCTTTTTGCTGTGTCCTCACTTGGGGAGGAGGGCAAAGAGCTCTCTAGAGTATCTTTTACAAAAGCACTGAATCCCATTCATGAGTGTTTTGCCTTCATGACCTAATAGCCTCCAAAAAGGCCACATCCAAATACCCTGCCATTGAAGATTAGGTGTTTTTTTTTTTAACATCTTTATTGGAGTATAATTGCTTTACAATGGTGTGTTAGTTTCTGCTTTATAACAAAGTGAATCAGTTATACATATACATATGTTCCCATATCTCTTCCCTCTTGCATCTCCCTCCCTCCCGCCCTCCCTATCCCACACCTCTAGGTGGTCACGAAGCACAGAGCTCATCTCCCTGTGCTATGCAGTTGCTTCCCACTAGCCAAACATAAAATAGACAGCTAGTGGGAAGATTAGGTTTTAACATATGAATTTTGAGGGAACACAAACATTCAGTCTATTGCAATGACCATGTCACAAAAGTTGATATGAAGCAATGAACAGAATAGTTGAAACTTTTGTGCAGTGTTATTGAAATAATACCTAAAAGTTACCTGGGCTAGCAAATAATCAGAACAGCATTTGTGTTTAAACCTTGGTAAATTGTAGAATGTTGATAAATTGGATATTTGATATCTAATGAATGAACCAATAGGAAAGCATGTTTAGAATTGTAATCAGAGATAATGACCCACACAGGAGCTATTATAGATTCCATTACAGTGGCTTCGTGTAAACAAACTCCCTCTAGTACATTTAGAAGGTAGTATATCCATTGCTAGACCAAATTAAATTACTTAGATATGCAGTTCATCTTTGAATACAGCCGTTTCCAACAATATTGCTCCTTTAAAAATGAACTATGTAGAACATTAAGGATTTAAAAAGAGAATAAAAATATAAATGGGAAACATGGACATCTTATTGTCTAAATTTAGTAGGGGTTTTTTTCCCCTTTGCTCTTTCTAATTTTTAGAGGAGTGAGTTAATATGACATCAGAAAGTTATATAGTACCATACTTGCTTTTATGGGCAAAGTTAGGTGCTTTAGCTGACCTGCTTTTCATATTTATGTGGTTTTATATATACATATGGTTTTCTTAGTGGACAATTTTTTTGTGTGAGAATTTGAAATTTTGAGAAATTGTCTAAGAAGAAGTGGCAACACCAAAAAATTCTATTTAATATCTTGACATTTATTTCACTTAAATGAATATACTACAATTAAAGTTTGAAATATATTCCTAGAAAAGTCTTGTATGACATTTCATATGCAAATTATTTCAGAAACTGAAGAATGTATTTCTGTAAACAGAATTGCAGGAGTGTAACTGAAATCATCCTACAAAACACAGGTTTAATCTAAAAATAGTAGTAGCTTTTGACAAATGCTACTGTGGTAATTCCTTAGAATGAGGACATTTTCCCCTTAGAATTAGTGGTAAATTTAATGATCATGCACCTTAACTTTTCCAAAGAAGTTATTTTATTTTATCTTCTTTTACTTTTCAGGGTCCTATGTCTGAGAGGCTGTGTGGTATAATGATGACAAAGGTAGAAGATTAATATTTTAGCCTGGCCTATGGCATGGATAGAATCATTTTTTATTGAAGTATAGTTGATGCACAATATTACATTAGTTTCAGGTGTACTACATAGTGATTTGACGTTTACATACATTATGTAATGATCACCATGATGAGTCTAGTAAGCATATATCCACAAACAAATATTATTGACCATATTCTTTATGCTTGTATATTATATCCCTGTGGCTTAGTTATGTTATATCTGAAAGTTGGTACCTCTTAATCCCCTTTGCCTATTTTTCCCAACCTTCCACCTACCTCCCCTCTGGCAACCACCCGTTTTTTTCTCTGTATCTATGAGTCTTGTTTTCATTTTGTTTTGTTTACTTGTTTCTTTTGCCTTTAGAAAGATTCATATTTTGAATGGATCCAGCTGTTGTGTTCTGTTATCACTAACTAGGTATGACACATATGTTCTAATCTTAGTTGAATCATTTTGTTTTATGTAGGTAAATTTTGTATGTAAGGTGGCAATGATTTTCACAGAAAGAAGAAATAAGACGAAACAAGATAGGTTATGTCCTATGAAAAAGTGAATATTGGTTTCACCATTCATGTCGGGCTCTGGGGATTTCAATTAAAGGCTAAATATATAGTAGTAGACACTTTGGACCACTTATTTCTCAAAAAAGGGCCAAATCCTAAGGTCTTTAACAGATGGAAAGAAACATTAATTTTTATTTTCAGGAATAAACTTCATTTTAGTATAAAAATTAAGGATTATGCACAAACCTTCACATACAACACTGAGCCAAGAACATTGGTTTTGTAATTTAAATGGTCATATTTGAGGTAGCTAGGTAAAAAGTAGAAAGAGCCCAGAGGCCATCTTTTCATACAGTTTATGTGTTGGTGTGTCATGAGCATCCAAATATTTTCTCTTTCTTTGTTCAAATTCAGGTCTTTCTTTGGAGAACTTTTAATATAGCCTTTAAAATGCTATCATTTAATAGGAAATTATTTTATTGAAGTGACACTATTTGTGATTTTTTTTGTCCTTACCTATAAATAAACACACAGTCTCTCAGATATTTTAAATTTCAGTGTAAGAAAAAAAAATCCAAAGTAATAAAACAAGGACAGGCATTATATCCTTGTGTTATTGGCAGATCTGAATTGAGATAAAAAGCTGTGTTAGTCAAATAGTAGTTGCTAACAATGAAATATTTTTGAGACTATCAAAATTAACATGTAGTTTTGTCATGACAAATATTGTACCAAAGAAAATTTTAGAAGCTTTGAAATGATACTCTCTTTGTTAGAGTGCCAGTTCCTTTGGTATGTGTTTCCTTTTGTCACCTGGGGCAATTTTTCCAACACGTAACACATGTGATGTTTTTTCTGCGTTTGGAATAATCAGCTTTTCCCTGTGCTCATTAAGGGGGAAAAAACTGCGCCAAGGTATTAACACAAAGCAAGGTATTAACAGTGCCCAATCTCTACCAAATACCAAGTTCCTTTGTCTATTACCTAATTAACATACTTTAATGAGTTCACCAAGTTTAATGAATACTTCGTGTAAAACTCAGCTCTTTCTACCTCCTAGATTAATCTGACACCTGATGTAACAGATCTGGCTAGATATTATGAATAATTCATGAGCTAGTATTTCTCAAATAACAAATAATAAAGGATACAAAACATTTAATATGGAAGGAGTTCTTAAAGACTTGTTATATACTTACTTGAATATAATATAATTCTTTCCAGCATCTATTGAAGTGCATGTTCTAGTTAATAATAACTTGAAAGAAACAGTGTAATTTATGTAAATATATGTCTGTTCATGCTAATGATTTTAAAAATTCAATGAACCATTTAATAGTAAAACTGCTTATAAGTTATAGTCTGTAAATAGAGTTGGTTACTTTGACACTATTGGGTTGGTTTGCAAAGTCTTTTTTAGTTTTGTGATGTGAATAATAAACGTTTCTTTCATTAAAAAAATAGACTTTTTGAACTGTTGAAGTTGGAAAGAGTATTCATCATAATTTTTATGGATTTGTATTGACATATAGTTTGTGGATTCATATATATGTGCAGCATTTCATTTACCATTATATTTGGGGGTATAATAGGCCTGAAAATTTTAAGTACCCTGTCTTAAGGTAATATCTGGATGTCAGGATCTATTTTCCTCCCATTTTCTTCAACCTACTGAAAAAAAGAGGGGTGGAAAAATATGGATAAGTCATCTAATTTTATGATTTTTTGAAAATATTAAGAATATTAGCAAGTATTATTGTGTTCCAGGCTCTGTTCTAGGAGCTGGTGAAACAGTGATGAAAATTAGCATCTCTGCCCTCAAGGAGCTTAGACTCTAATGCAGAAGACATGTTAACAAATAATTGCAGTACCCAATATGTATATTATGTACATACACTTAGCCATTTATGATTCAGCAACAAAAAGAAATGTCTAATTTGACACTGCACAAAGTGGAATAGGAAGACATTGTGACATCCCTACTTACTATTTCAGCATATGTTCAGTATAATCTATAACCATAAGCTAATGTGGATTTTTTTAACCTATCAAAATATAACTATTACAATGACTTGATGTCAGTTACTTTAAGAGAGAAATACATTCAAGTAATATTGCCGTCATTCAAACTATTTTTGCTCTTCTTCTTTTTGACTTGTGTTCAGAGCCTATGGCAAACTGTTTTGACTGTAGTAGCAGATGGTCATACTTTGAGGGTAGATTTGATTTTCCAAAAGAACCAGAAATTATCCAGAACAAAATATGTCAAATACAGTAGTTAAATAACAGTGCAAAATTATTTTTGTTGTTTAAAAATAATTATAAAATAACAGATACAACAGTCAAACAAAAGTGTGACTGTGAGACAATGAGTTTAATTTTCTTCTATACTTGTATACTGACTCTAAAGGCAGTTTCAAAAAAGGTATTATCAAAATATGCTGCACTGGAGCAGCAATGCTCGTACATGTTGCTTCGGTAACAGGAACTTTGTAGTTGCAGTATGTATACATTAGTTGACTAATAAATGATTACAAACTTTTAAATATTCTACTAGTTAGAGTAAGGAATATCAGATTTTCATGAGTCCCCTTCTAGTCTATGTACTTAGAGTTTTGTATTTAAGAGGAGAGCAGCAGGGGTTGAGGAGGAGGGGAAGGAACTTGAATATGCCACTAAGGAATGGGCGAAGGAATCAAGAAAATTTGGCCTAGATGGGGGAGAATTCAGAGAAGATATGATAACTGTTTGAAATTATCTGAAAGGCTTTCATGTAGAAGAATTAGGTTTATTCAGTGTGGGCTAGAGAACACAACTAGAGCCAGGGAGTGCATGATACAGAGAAACAGTTTATCTTCACTGGAAGAGGCACCTTCAGAAGGAGTGAGTTCCTCATCAGTAGAAGTATTCAAGTAGAGAACACATGATCAAATAATTATTTTTGGAGGGGAATTGAAATATTAGATGGTAGTGTTTTGTCAACTCTGTGATTCTGTCTATGACAGCTGAAGATTTTCTTTTCCAAAATAGATTTTACTGGTGTAGGGAATCAATCCACAACTTTCTTTACACGCATTTCAATTCTCATATCTTGAAATATATTCAGGTTATAAGATAGTCTTTTGGAATGCATTACTTGATTTTGGTTTTTTTTTAATCCCCAGAGGATATGGATATGTATAATTTCCCCCTTTTTAGAGGAGTCTTTTATAGAAGATTTCTAAGATTAATTTATCCTTATTCCTGGTTCTCTATCTTAAGTTTGTGCACAGAGAAGTAAGGCTGCATTTTCACCTTTCAATTTGTTTCACTTTGAATGTTCCTCAAGATGCCATATTTCATTAAATAAAGCATTGTGTCATGCTATCAAGTTCCAGTTTTTCATGGTTTATGCTAAGAATTTTGTGTAGAAGTTCTTTCCCCCTTTTGAGTGAATCAGTTTGTATCTGCTTCATGTTGAAGCTTGCTTTCTGTCAGTATTTGTGATAGAGTCTGAATATAATTTGAAATACTAGATATAAGCTCTATGACTATAAAACAGTTTCCATTATAGCAGATGAAACAATTTGTTTTCAGCCCACTAGACTGACTGTCTTATTTTTTTGTGGAGAAACAAGCTAAATTCAATGTCTTTGCTACCAGATTGGGATTATGGGACTGGGTAGGATTTGTGGCTTTTGTAGAAAAACATTTCCTACTTAGAAACACTGAAAGATGTATCTGAGTGAAAAGGCACTTGGTCTGTTTCACTTATTTGAGATTATATATTTTGAAAAATACAGATTAGTGTTTTTTGGATTGCTCCTTTTCACGTCTAAGCAGATTAATTTGACAGTTAAATGTGGCTTGGTTACTTTTGGTGCAATTAATTTGGTACACAGCTATTGTTATATGCAATGCTAATGTGAATAACACACTTGGATTTAGAGCTCATTTTATAATGATAGGTACCTTTTATAGTATTAAATTTGTAATAAGAATATCATGTGATATATAAATATAAGGCACAGTCGATATTTTAAAATGTGATTAACCCTCACTGTTCATCCAGAGTAGGCAGAGGAAAGTATGTTACTCTTATTTTTATTTTAAGGATGAGGCAACACATGCTCATTGCTGCTGTCACTCTGTAAAACAGTAGTGTGGTGAGTCATAATTTAGATAACCCATCCACGTCTTCAACTGGGTGACTCAGTGAAACTGACTAGACTCATTCTGAAGGTGTGGTTTGATGTATCCTCCAAAGGCTGAGGAAAATGACCTCCTTTTCAGGGTTATAAGTGCAGGGCCTGGAGTCAAAAGGTCTGAGTTAAAATTCTGGTTGTACTGCTTACTGTCTGTATGTGTCTTGCTGTGGCTCTGATCCTCAGTTCTTGTATCCATAAATTTGTTATAATAATTGTACCTACTTCTTAGGTTGTGGTGAGGATTAAAAGAATTATTACATATAAAGTGTTTATAACTGTGCCTGGCACAGAGGGATAAATAACATTATTATTGTTTCAGACTCTAGGGTCTTTCACAGTATCTTTTTTTCTGAGAAACCACCTTTCAAGTTGCTGTTTCCAGTCTTCCCTCCCTCCCTCCCTTTTTTCCTTCCTTCCATAAGCATTTACTATTTTCTATGCTCTAGGCATTGGATATGAAGGGAAGAAAACTTCCTTTCCCCTGTTTGTTAGATTGAACCATCTGCTGGTCTAGAAGTCCTCTTGTTTTGAGTTGTTCAGCCATTCCAGAATGAATGAGGCAAGGGTGTTGGAATCTTTGATACCCTCAGTTCTTCCTGTCTTTCAAGTTTTGAGTACTTTCTGCTCTTGGCTAGGTTTTATCTTACATCCACCTAATTTACTCCCCTATTAACTTTTCTTTCAGATAATAATCAAGGTCACAAAATTAACTCTATCTGCAAGCATTTCTACAGTCTGGTCCAACCTAATTTCTCTTTCTTAGTTTTGCAAAAATTATCTGTCTATTTCTCTTGAGGTCTCCACACCTCTGCTGACATAGTTCATTTTACTTGAATAGAGCGTTTCCTGTAGTCAGAAAATTACATTATCGAGATCCCAGATCAAACCTCACTCTTCCATAAAGTCTTCTCAGATCGCTTTAAGTGTAATTTGTCTTCCTTCCTTGAGGACCTGTTGCTGAGTATCCTTTGGATGCGGAAATCATTTTAATATTTCTTTGTATGCTTCCTCCCAGCATTTGGTACTGAACAGGTACAATAATAATAAATCTTCAGTAAATATCAGTTGATTTCATTTGTTGACACAGGGACAGTTTCTTTGTATTACATATCTTAGTGTTAAGTATAATGTAAATTTAAAAATTGTCTGAAAATAATTGAACTATGTTAAATCTTTTTCATAGCAATTCAGAGTTTAGGGAATTTTTAGCTTTTAGGTTATAACCATAATGCTAGGTACGGGGGTGTGTATGTAGATAGATTAGTATGATCTTTGATCTCAAGGTACTTGCAACTCAGAAAGGGGGAAAAAGCATTAAATCAAGGCAGAAGGAAACAAATTCTTAAGAAGTGGTATTGTGTTTTGCTGGTGTGGGGAAAGGACTATTTAATTTTGATTAGGAGAATGTTTTATCAAGAAAGTTGAGCTGAGCTTTGACTCCCGAAAGGAATTTGTTAGAGAATGGGGGTGTGGGCAAACTGTCATGATAGGAAGGTAGGGTACTTGGTGGGATGTGCTGAGAGGTGAGTCTGGTGATGTAGTTGGGAATCAGTTCATTAAGGTTTTGATGGCTTTTGAGAAGTGAAATAACATGGGCCAAACTGTTTAAGCATGACAGCCCTGGCGGACTCTCTATTTAGAGATAAATGAGATTTGAATGATTTGAAAAGGGAATTTCAATTTTATTATAAGAAGTTTTTCTGCTTTATGCATTTTTAGAAACTTGAGAAGTATCCGAAGAGTGTCTTTCAAAATTTAGTGTTGTAAAAAAGCCCGATGTTTCTAATGCGAAATGAAGTAACAAATATCCACCCCCCCCTTTTTGTTTCAAATTAGAGACTGCAGTCTTTCTGATTAACTGAGTTTTTCTTTTGCCTTCTTGATTTTCTGCAACATCTTTTACTTGAGGGGTGTTAGAAATATGAAAACATTTTATGCTTTTAGTGTATAGATTTTTGTTCTTTCAAGATAAACAAGCAGTTCACAATTTAGAAAAATGAATTGTGGCATTAACAATTGAGGTTATCAGGCATTAACCTCAGGATACAAATTATTGATCTAATTCTCAGTCAGTATCAAACCCCAATGCTAAATTATACCAAAGTGCATATCTAATTTTACACTTCTTTAAGTATAAAGAATTATATGAAGGGATTTCTGACCTTTTTCACTTAATTGTAGTTATTTTGGTTACTTTAAAAATTTGTGTTCAGAGGTACAAGGTAAAAGAAAAACATCTTGGAATAGTGTAGCTCCAGAAATGAGGACAGTTATTTTAGGTCATCAAAAAAAGGGCAAACCACTCTGGAGTTTTCTGAGTCTCTGAACAATGCTTATATCGTCTGGGTATGTTAATGTAGTGTCATCTCATTGGGAAACTGCCTTGGGAAGGGAGCTGAGGAATGAATTGTACACTAACTGATACACTAAACTATCCAGCTAACACTCTTGAAGCAATGGAATAACTAAGAATGGAATTAGCCACAGCATTCTTGGATGGATGTTGAAAGCGTCTGAGTATCTGGACTCTTTCCATAACTCACTGTGTGACCCTGAGATTTCAGTTTCCTGACGTTAAAATAAAGCACACCATGCATTGCCTTGATTTCAGTTGGTAATGGATTTATCTTGAGTGTCAGTTTCATCAGGTAAAGGTATTCTTTGAAATGTTTGATAGAAATAACCCAGTGAAATAATAATCACTGTTTCCAATGTTGGTAGTTACTTTAAAAAAGAAATTAGCATTAATTCTGAATAAATTGCTGGAGTTGGGAGGGGGGAGGAGAAGAATAACCATTTTTTCAAAATTATCTAAAAGATGCAACCTGGTAAGATTTTTCCTAAGAGCAATGAGTATGATTTACTTTGACAAACAGATTACACAAATAACACAGCCTTTGCTTCTATATTTCATTAAAATGCCACATAAAAGTTTTTAAAAAGTTGCCTTGAAACATGAGAATCTTGGGTATAAAGCATTTAGATAGTAATGCACTTTTTGTTAAATGAAGATTAGTTCATTGTACCAGACATATTAGAAAAAATAGAATCTATATTTAAAAATAGATACATTTCAACAAGATGTTCACAATTATTATCAGCTGAAATGGTTAAAAATCATTAAATGGATAAATATTTATTAAATGTTTCCTGAGAAGGCAGTGGGGTGTACTGAAATGATGTGGAATGTGGAATTAAGCAGGTTTGAATTTGAAATCCGGATCTAATATTCTTGTGTGTCAGACTAGGAAAATATCTTGACCTCTCCGAACCTTAGTGCTCTTTTTAAAAAAAATTTGTTTTAATTGAAGGATGGTTGATTTACAATGTTGTATTAATTTCTGCTGTACAGCAAGTGATTCAGTTATACACATATATACATTCTTTTTTATATTCTTTTCCATTATGATTTGTCACAGGATATTGAATATAGTTCCCTGTGCTATACAGTAGGACCTTGTTGTTTATCCATTCTATATATACTAGTTTGCATCTACTAACCCCAAATTCCCACTCCATCCCTCCCCCACCTCCTCCCCCTTGGCAACCACAACTCTGTTCTCTATGTCTGTGAGTCTGTTTCTGTTTCGTAGATAAGTTCATTTGCGTCATATTTTAGATTTGACATATAAGTGATAGCATATGGCATTTGTCTTTCTCTTTGTGACTTACTTCACTAAGTATGATAATCTCTAAGTCCATCCATGCCACTGTAAATGGCCTTATTTCATTCTTTTTTATGACTGAGTAGTATTCCATTATATATATATATATATGAACCTCATCTTCTTTATCCATTCATCTGTCGATGGGCATTTAGGTTGCTTCCATGTCTTGGCTATGGTAAACAGTGCTGCAATGAACATTGAGGTGCATGTATCTTTTCAAATTATGGTTCTCTCTGGATATATGCCCAGGAGTGGGATTGCTGGATCATATGGCAACTCTGTTTTTAGTTTTTTGAGGAACCTCCATACTGTTCTCCATAGTGGCTACACCAACTTACATTCCTACCAAGAGTGTAGGAGGGTTCCCTTTTCTCCACACCCTTCCATCATTTATTATTTGTAGACTTTTTGATGATGGCCATTCTGACTGGTGTGATGTGGTATCTCATTGTAGTTTTGATTTGCATTTCTCTAATAATTAGCAATGTTGAGCATCTTTTCAGGTGCCCATTGGCCATCTTATGTCTCTTTTGGAGAAATGTCTATCTAGGTCTTCTGCCCATTTTTCCATTGGGTTATTTGTTGTTTTTTTTTGTTGAGTTGTATGAGTTGTTTGTATATTTTGGAAATTAAGCCCTTGTTGGTCGCATCATTTGCAAATATTTTCTCCCATTCCGTAGGTTGTCTTTTTGTTTTGTTTATGGTTTCTTTTGCTGTGCAGAAGCTTTTAAGTTTGATTAGGTCCCATTTGTTTATTTTTGCTTTTATTTCTTTTGCCTTGGGAGACTGACTTAAGAAAACATTGGTACGATTTATGTCAGAGAATGTTTTGCCTGTGTTCTCTTCCAGAAGTTTAATGGTGTCATGTTTTATATTTAAGTCTTTAGACCATTTTGAGTTTATTTTTGTGTATGGTATGAGGGTGTGTTCTAACTTCATTGATTCACATGCAGCTGTCCAACTTTCCCAACACCACTTATGAAGCGAATTTTTCCCATTGTATATTCTTGCCTCCTTTGTTGAAGATTAATGGACCATAGGTGTGTGGGTTTATTTCTGGGCTCTCTTTTCTGTTCCATTGCTCCTTACGTCTGTTTGTATGCCAATACCATGCTGTTTTGATTACTGTAGCTTTGTAGTATTGTCTGAAGTCTGGAAGGGTTATGCCTCCTGCTTTTGAACCTTAGTATTCTTATCTGTAAAATGGGGTAAAAATTCTTCACAAAATTGTGAGAATTATGAATAGCACATTTAAAGTGCCTAGTACCTGGTAGGTACTAAATGAGTGATGTATTATAGCAGATATTTAATAGACAGTAACTACTATAAATATTTCTTCTACAAATATGTAAATAGTTTTGTTGAGCATATACTTGACACAAGCTACTGTATTATGTCCTGGGTATATAGCAGTGAACAAGACAAAAATGCCTCCTGCTATTAAAGAGTCTACATTCTAGTGAGACAGACAGACATAAAGAGCTGAGTTTTTTTGTTAAGTTAACTCAAACATTAAAAAAAAATGTTAGAAACCAGACACCTTCGAGCATAACATTTCTCCAAGTGGGCAAGCATCTAGTGCTTGTTTCTCCTTCCAAGTTATAGCAGCTTAATGGGACTTTTAATAAAAAGTTCTTACACAGCAGACCTATCCCATTTCAATAATCTTAAGAAAATAAAATCCATTTCAAGATTAGAATTGTGAAGTTGCAATCGAACCAGCTTACTGTAGCTGTAATTAACTTTGTGTGACAGTGGCCTGTAGGGCCAGAGCCTGTATTATGTGATGAGGAATAACTCCCACTTGGCCACTGACTTAATTGTGCTCTTGAGGCCTTCTTGAAACCTCATGAGTTTCCTCTCATTCTATTTTTGTATTTGATTGCCCTTAACATATGCTAAAGATGACCTTCATCATGGTGAATATCTTTCTGACAGAGGGAGGATAGACCTGAGGCCTGCTCACACAGTGTCTGCCCAGCTTAGAGGGCTCTGAATGTCAGCACAAACAGGGCACCCAGGGGTTCAGAGGACCCATGTCTTGCTCTGGTAGCTTTTTTCAAATAATAATTTTTCTAAAAATCAAAAACTCAGCTTCATTGCAGTTTTTTATTTTTTATTTTGGAAGATAGTTATAGGATTTAAAAGGTTAAGATGTAAAAGTAAAGAAACCATAATATATGCCATACTTGTTAGCTATGTAACTTTAGGCAAGGCTCTTAAGCTCTTTGACTTTCCCTTTTCCTCATCTATAAAATAAGGTGACTTGCCTAAATCTTTTCTAAGTGCTTTCCTAACTCCCAAAGAATTCTATACTTTTATAATTCCATGGACTCTTTTTTTCTTATATTTTACATTTCTACATTTTGTCTATTTAAAATAAAATAGTTATTTTTTGCTCCAATTCACATTTACCAAAAAATCATGAAAAATGTGTAAAGCATACGCTCTTTATTTAAAAATTTTATTTCAAAATAAACACCATATATCTTGGCTTTGCTCTTCTATGGCTATTTTTAAAATTCTTCTGTCACAAGTATTTGAATCCCTCAATGAAATAATGTATCTTTTCTTTTGGGTTTTTATTCAAAATTAGAATTCTGTTTTTGAATTTAAGCAGGCTGGGAAAACACCCTCTATGCTAAACATCTAGACTAGAACCCAAGGGCCAGAGAACATGGATTCGTTTCAAGGGTTCCATGAATCACTTGAAACTGTAGGCACAACACTTTGTGGAAGTGCCTTGTAAGTGTATGTGAGCAGAGAGCGGTCTTCAGATTATCAAAAGAGCCCATAATCCCCCCAAATTTAAGAACTACTTACTGCTTCAGGTAGACCAGAAAAAAGGTGTTATTTTGAGAGAGGGAGGCCTTTTTACTCATCTTCACCAATCTCGTTTTCTACCTTTTCTCTCTTTCTCTGTGTATTTTAAAATGTTAACTTTAGACAGATTCATCTTTCCTTATAAACTGACTTCCTTTAGGCCCAACTGAATTTCTTTGAGGACGCAGTCTGGATGATTAGCTTAGATAATGAATCTGGGGGAGTTGTTAGGAAGTGACTGAATATGAAGTGGGAATACAGCATTGCATTCAAGCTCTGGATACCTCCATAGAGGTGGAGAAAGTGCTTTACCTACTTAAAAACTAGCTCATTTTTGCTTTTTATAGAGAGGAAGTACTATACACATGAAGCCAGATGCTCATCAGTTCCCCTCAGATGTGACAATTTGTATTTATTAATGCCAAAATAAGGGATTATACAGATATTTAAAATTTTTATTGAATTATAATTTACACACGATAAAGTGCCTAAATCTTAGGCAAGTGAGTGTTTGCATATACCTACGCCTGTGTAACCACCACTCTGATGAAGAGACGCAACTTTTTCAACACCTAAGAATGATCCCTCATGCCCCTTTTCAGTCAGTTCCCTCTCTTACTCGGAGGTAACCATTCTTCCAATGTCTATCACCATAGATTAATTTTTCCTGTTCTTTAGCTTCATATGCATTGAAATCATACAGTATGAACTCTTTAGTGTCTGACTTCTTTTGATTATCATTATGTCTGTGAGCTTCATCCATGAGCTTGCATGAAGTAATATTTCACTCTTTTTTTAGTGTAGCATTCCATTACATGAATATATATCACAATTTATTTTTTACCCATTTTACTATTGATGCATATTGGATTACTTCAACTTTTAGCTATTATGAATAAAACTGATATAAACATTCTTACATATTTCTTTTTTATAAGCACATGAACTTCTTTCTCCTGGGTATATAACTATGGGTAAAATTTTGGGGTCATAGTGTATGCATACAAAGTGATTTCACATTTCTACTGGTTACATATGAGAGTTCTAGTTGCTCCACATACTTGCTAGTTCTTGATATTGTCAGTCTTATGTTTTAGCCATTCTGGAGACTGTTCAGTGACATAGTTCATGCCCAGGGAGGAATTTAAGACTTCTGTATCTTTTATTTTGTTTTTAAGTTCAACAAATACATATTTATTTCAATCTTATTGTGTTCACAGTGCTCAAATGTATTTAGTCCAAGCTCATAGTCTAAAGTCACATTTTGCTTAATGGAGCATATAATAATTTATTCATTAAATATTTAGTAATACTTGTTAAGCACTTAGTAGTGTGCTTAGTTCTGAGAAGGATACAAAAAGTAAAAGTAGAAGCCTAGTGCTTGCCCTCAATGACTGTACCGTCTGTGTAGGGAGATAAAAACAATGCATGTAAAATGGGAAATCCAAAATGAAATGATGGCATGTAAATGCTAAGTTGTGTGTGATAGACTGTAAGTAGTATGGGAAGAAGGAATTGACATTGGTGTTCTTTAGGTAACCTCTATAAGCTCGCTTCTTTCTCAATTGCCCATATTGACTCAATCACTAAATGCTATCAATTCTGTTTTCTAAATATCTGAAATCTCTTTGCTTCTTTTACTGCAACTTCAGGTCAACATTTTAGATTTGTTTGTTTGTGTGTAGTATATTAAAATTGCCTGTGAGTGGTCTCTCTGCCTTCATTTTGAACCCCCTTTTATCCGTATACCCATCAGAATGTTCTTCCTAAAAGCTAGGTCTCATCACTTGAAGTCACTCTTACTTAACATTCTTCAATTGTTTCCTGTTGTTTTTTGGGCAAAATCAAAACTCTTTACTGTGTTACCTAAGACTTTATCATACTGCAGCCCTGGCCAGTATTTCTAGCCTCATATCTTGCCACCTCTTACAGGTATACATATAATTTTCTGTATACCCTGAATTTCTTCCATTTTTCTGAATCTACTATGATATTTCATACTTTTGCATATGGTATTTTCCTTTATGTTTCTCTTCCTTAAAAACTTGGATGAAGGTTTACTTCTTCTAGGAAGCCATTTTTGATGGACCATTTATATCTGGTTTAAATGCTCCTTCTCTGTGCTCCATGTATTCAGAACACTGTGTGTTCTGCTCGCAGAGTATTGTAATTGTTGGTTCATTTATTCAGTTTCTCTACTAGACTGTGACCTTCTTGAGGGCAAGGCTGCTGTCATTCATACTTAATAGGCAGTCAGTAAATATGTAGATTGGCTGGAATTTTAGCCACTTACTATATAGGATTTTTATAGATGAACAGGATGGGATAAAGTATTTTTGAGAGGTGGAACATATAGGAAAGGCATGGAGGTGGAAATTAACATTGTGTGTATGGGAAATAGGAGAAATAAGTGGAGAGGTGTATGGAAGAGTAGCCTCTACTGGACTAGAATGGATAGTTTATGTTGAGGAATAGAGGAATAGAGACTGAAAAGGTGGGATGAAGTCAGATTATGGAGGCCCTTGAGAGTCTGATAAAGAGGTTTACGCTTGATATGGATAGCAAGAGGAAGTCATTATAGGTTTTTGAATGGGGAATAATGTGATGAAAACAAGTTTTAAGGAATATTATTTTAATAGAAATCTGCAGAATGAACTTTAGAGGAGAGATTAGAGCCAGTGAGATCCAATATAAGGTTTTCAAGGTAACCTAGGTGAGATGATGAGAATTTAGGTAACAGTAATGGCCCTGTGGATACAGAGGAAGAGATAGATACAAGTAACATTTTAAAGGAGATATTGATATGACTTAGCAATAGACTGGGACATAACTTCATTTCTCTTTAACTCTTTTCAGTTTAGTAAGAAGTCGGGAGTATTGGCTTACCCTGTTTTACTTGAATATCAAATTGCAGCACTTTCCCTCCTTCATCTTGTGTGAAGTTGATGCCACTTACATCGTATGGCATGAATCCACCTAGAATCAGAGGCTCACAGAATTCTGAAACCAGAAAGGACTGTACAGTTAATTTTCATTTTGGAGGTGAGAATCTGAGGCCAGAAATATTACCTGACTTATCTGGTGTAACACAGCTAGTTACTTCTAAATAGTCCAATAAGCTTTTAATTATATCATAATGTATTTTCTAACCCTTAAATTCTTTGTTCCAAAACATGATTAGCTCTTTCTTAGATCAAAAATTTAATCGCTTTACTCCTTTATTCATGTACTAACTGAACAAGCTTCTCACCTTTACCAGGATTCCTGTCTTCAGGAACTACTTTACTCCATTAAACACCTTCTTACTACATATGACTGCTTGTTTGGTCTCTAGGACATTGATAGCTATTTTAATACACTCCTTACTAATATAGTAAGCTTTCCTCATACTTTTAATCTTTTGATATGATCACTGTGGATATTTCTTTCTCTTCTCAACTTTTGTGTTTCTGGTCCTAGAATGCAAAGCTAGTTTAGGAAAAAAAAAAAAAAAGACTCATGCAATTATGCTGAGATGAACCACTACAATTTCATGCTGTTGCTTCTTAATATTGTCGTACCTATCCCCATCTCTACTTCGAGCTGATGTTTCTATTTTTCTCTACTTTTTATTAAAGTATAGTATACATATAGAAAAATGTGCTTTTGCTTTAGACTTTTGAGAAAATAAAGGCCTTCAGGAGCCATCAGACTTGTCCTCTTTTTTTCTTGACCTTAACATGATGCTTTGTCCTTACTTTGTCCATTTTCCTAAAGTGTGTTTTTAAAAAGCGAGTCCCACCAAATATTTTGTGGAATTCAGAATTCCATGTCAAATATATTTTGAAAATACCCATTTTATATCTCTTTCTTGAATTCAACAAACTCAATAGCAAAGTCTCTAAAAAGTCTAATAGTAAAGACAGTTTCATAATTTCATCTAATCCAGTGTTTTTCAAATTTACTTGTTTATGGAATTATTTTTGTTCTAACATTCATTAATATCCTTCAGTACTGACGCACCATAAAAGGAGTGAATATAGATGATATTTTTAGACTTCTATACTTGTGAGAATGGTAAGATGAAACTTGAATGGGAGGACAGATGAATTCAGTTTTCAGTTTTTAAGATTGATAAACATATTTGTGGAAATTTACAGGACTTAAGTTCAGTGAGATGCTGTCTTGTTTATCTAATTCTATTTGACAGACCACCCCCAAATTTAAAAATCAATCATTTTATTTGCTCATGATCCTGCAATCTGGACTGGGCTCATATTGATGGCTCTTTGGCTGTTCTTGAGGCTTCTCATCTAGAGTTGGCTAGGAGCTGGACTCAGCTAAGAGTCTGGGTGGCTGGGGTTTTTTTCCTGTCTCCATGTAGTCTTAGGACCTCTCCTAATGGTGTCTCCTATAGGGTAGACAGACTTTTTACGTGGCAGTTTATGGTTCCCAACAATGCAAAAGTGGAAGCTGCCAGGCTTCCTGAAGGCATTGGCTCAGAATTGGCACAACGTAATTTATTCTGCACTTTATTGTTTAAAGCAAGTCACAGGCCTAGCTCAGCTTCAGGGTGAGGATTACGGAAGGATGTACATACAGAGTGGCATGGTTGATTGGGGGCCACCACACAGCAGATTACCACAGATGCCATGTAGCAAATAGAATAGAAAGTAGGTCCATTTGAGAAAAAGATTTTAAAATTTCCCATCTAGTTGTGCTTCCCACACTAGAACATTGAGGCAAGGATTGTATTTGGTTTACTATTGTATTCCTAGCTGTTTGCACAGTGTGAAGTACTTACGAGGAATTCAATAAAATTTTGTTTAATAAATGAATATGTATAAAGAGAAGAGCAGAGGGTTAAGTACTGAAAATATAGAAATGATTCACAGAGTGGGGTATATAGGAAGCAGAGAATCAGCCAAAGGGACAGTTTCAAGGGAAAGGATGGTGGATGATAGTATCCACTGTAAAAGTCAAGGAGAATTAAGGTAAAGAAAAGTCTATAAGCTTTTATTAGCATTCCTCGAAGCAGCAAGTATCATTCCTATTCTGTCTTCCTTTGTCGGTTGGTTGAAATGTTTTTAGAGACTTCTCAAATTTTTAAATATCTAGTTTAACTAAATCTCATGCTTTTAGGCACTTTAAAGTGTAATGACCCCAGTGAATTTGTATTAAGATAATCAGACTGAAAGAGGAATAATGCTTGATAAGTAACCAAAACATTTTTAAAATGTTATCATTTTGTAAAATCTTTAATAATATGTAGGAAACATAAAAACTCGTAAGATTAGAAAAAACAATAAACTCTAGAGTTACAATCAGAAGTAGAAATGACATCTATTTTTTTTGTGTGGTAAAGTGTATATAAGACAAAATTTACCATTTTAACCCTTTTGAATGTACAATTCAGTGGCATTAAGTACATTCACATTGTTGTGCAACCATTATCACTATCCATCTCCAGAACTTTTCTATCACCTCATTCTGAAATTCTGTAGTTATTAAATATGAACTCCCCATTTTTCCCTCTCCCCCTCACAATCCCTGGTAATCATTATTCTACTTTCTTTCTCTATAAATTTGACTATTCTAGGTTCCTCATATAAGTGGAATCATACAACATTTTCCCCTTTGTATTTGACTTATTTGACTTAGCATAATGTTTTCAAGGTTCACCTATGTTGAAGCATGTATCAGAATTTCATTCCTTTATAAGGCTGAATAGTATTCCATTGCATGCATGTATTACAGTTTGTTTATCCATTTGCTTATCAATAGACATTTGGATTGTTTCCACCTTTTGTTTATTGTGACTGTTTTTTTCTTTTTTTTTTCTGCATGAGAATAGTAATTTTGCATTTTTCTTTCCTTGAAGTCTATTTGAATTATCCATATTCCCTTTTTTAGTTCTGCTCATTCAGGAAATTTTCTGGAAAAGTGCCCTGGAGAGAACAGTGAAAGATATATTCCAGCTGTAGATAGAAAACAAGGCCATACTTCTCTCATGGTTGGAGAAGGGCTTTAACAAGAAGATGATGATTATGTGTGGCGATAGGGTTTTTATAAAAAGAAAGGAAAATAATTTTGCCACTTAGGTAGCTGTGTGATCTTGGATAACGTATTTGATCTGTCTGAGCCTTGGTTTCTTCAACTGTAAAATAGGGAAATAATATCCATCTCTCAGGTTTGTTGCAGGAATTAAATGAAAGTACGTGGCTCATAAGAGATTAATACATTGAATGAAGTTTCTGCATGGAATTTTTGTTGTTGTTCTGGCATCATGGATGGTGGATTTCACAAACATAGGCCAAATACCTGGGATGATATAACTTAAAATGTGGATTTGTTGCATAATCATTCAGGGGGCTGGAGAAAGTGTAGTGAGAAATGGGTAATCATCTTCCAGAGATGCTGATACTGAGGTCCAAAAAGAGACCAGTTAAGGAGTCACATGGTATACATGTTAAGATGCTGTGGGAAGAGAAGATAAGCAACAGGTTTGCATATGGGTCCCATCCCACAGAGAAGCATAAAGGCAGACAACCTAATTGCAGGTATTGACCTACAATTGAGTAGCTTATCACCTGGGATACTTAATTTTGCTAGACCCAGGGTGGTTACCAGCAGGAATTTATTTATTCAGTTACGGTTAATGATTCTTCCAAGCTACAGTAGGTAGGTCAGTTAAAAACTAATAATAGCTACCACTTATTGAGTGTTTACTATGTTCTAGACCTTGTGTTAAGTGAATTACCTGTGTCATCTCATATAATCCTCACAACATTCTGTGATGTATGTACCATCACCAATTCCATTTTATAGGTGAAGAATTTGAGGTTTACAGAGATTAACTAATTTGTCCAAGATTGTATACTAATAAGTGGGGAAGTTGGAATTTGAGCTCAAGCATTTTGTCTTAACTGAGCTTTTAACTACTGCAGAAAAATGAATTTTCCCCTTTCTTTTTATATCCTGATAACTATCATCCAAAGTTATTTGACTTAATACCAATTACATTTACACAGAATTTATCTAGAAGATTCTCAATTACTAAGTTATAAAAGAAATAGTTAGGAAGGTTAAAATGAGAAAATGATCAGTATTTTACTTAATGTTAATTTTTAACTTCCTACATCTCTACAAAGAGAGGCACTATACATCAAAATGATTCAAGGGCAAAGATATTGCAGTTAAGCCTGGAGAGGATGTTATGAAGTCACTAAATATTGTCTTTTTCAAGTAATATTTTTATTATTAAGAAGTTTCCTTCTCTGGAAATTGTACCAGAGCAAAGGCCTAGTCTTTCATTACATTCACCTGATAAATATTTATTAAACATCTACTGGAAATTATGTACTTTCCATAAAGGCTTTAAATGTAAAGGTTTAGGTTTGCAATATTAAGAAAGGAGTCTTGCCTTCATGGACGTGGTAGTCTGGTGGGGGGAATGGACTAACAAGTACTATAATGAAGTATTGATATAAGCTCCTGGGGAGAGAAGTTAGCCCTCAACAAGGAGTTGGAGAAAAGAAAGCTAGAGGAGAGACAATTCAGTGGAAGCTGAGTTGCCTAAAAGTTCAAGGGGAAATTATTAAAAAGAAAAAATAAAACTAAAAACCAAGTGAAAAACTTGGAAAAAGATTTACAGCATATGTGATACAAAATATGTGATATTTTTAGTATATAAACCACTTTTATAAACAATTTAAAAATCAAACCCCTTAGACAGGGTTTTGAGAGAGGAAGTTAACAAAGGACATTGTCAGTGTCCTTGTGGAAGAAGAAAGAGAACAAGAAATTCTCAAAAGAATTACAAATGACCTTAATAGTAATAGGAATGATAAAATTGAGATCTATTTTTTTAAATATCAACTTATTAAAATAAAAAGATAGATAATAGCCAGTGTTGATGAGGCAAGGGTAAGGGAAAGGGTACTACCATTCTCTTACAGACACAGATTAAATAGTTTCATGCTTCTTAGAGGATCCTTGGGCATCATGTATTGGGAGCATTACTTTCTTCTGTCAGAGAAATTTTACTTCCAGTAATTCATTTAAAGGAAATAAATAATCAGAATTCTGAGCAAAATTGTGTGTAGGAGCTATATTGCAGCATCGTTTACACCAGCAAAATAATTGGAAATCATGTTGGTTAATTGATTAGGTTTGTCTTTGTGACAGATTGATATCCTGCCATTAGCATTGGATTGTAGAAGACTTTTAAAGAAAATAACAAAAAACATGCATAATGAATTCCTAAGTTAAAAAGGGTATATATATATATATATATATATATATATATACATATATATATATATATACATGTATATTTTGATTCTTTGTGTGAATTTAAATATTGGAGGGACATACATCAAAATGTTTGCAGTGGCTCTCTCAATGTGTTAAAACTGCAGGTAGGTTTTTCTTCTTTGTGCTCTTTTTTTCCCCCATGTTTTCTGTGCTAAACAAGTATATTTTAGTAATTAAGAAAAATAAATGGACATAATTTGAAAACAATATCTTGGATTTGTAAATTAGAATGATCATATAAGTCAATTTAGTGTCAGTTCAGTTATGTAATTAAGTAAATTATAATTTAAAAGTTTAATATAGCCTCTCCTAATTTCACTGATTTTTCTCTCTAATCTATACTTTTTCCAAAGAAAATGTCTTGTAGACATTTGTTAAGCAATGTCTTCATGTTAAGAGACACGGTAAGCTATGTTCATCTTTCTCCCAAAGCAGTTGTTCTTTATTGCTCATAAAAATAACAGTATAATTATATTTCATTCAGTTATCAAAGTAAAAGTTCTTATAGTAAGAAAATCACTTATAAACAAAGTTTCAAAAAATTTTGTTTTTAAAGTAAGCACTAAATAGTGTTACCAAGGAAAAGCTCTCCATTCTCTATCTTGTCTAAAAATAGGATAGAAGAGTCATCTGCTTTAGAAGGCTTAGGTGTAATCTTTACTGAGGCAGAATCATTTGACTTAATGACCTCTTGCTATTGTTTATAATTTTGTAATTTTATAGTCTTTAAGAAAGAATATTTTCTTTATTTTTTGTATTTAGAATAATGAAAAGTATATCCTAGAATAATGATTATAAAGTTACTGAACCAAATAGAGTCTCTATATCTCTCGTGTAAAGTCTGAAATGCATTAGTACTCACTGAGGTTGGGTAGTTAAGACCACAACTGTTACATTATTTCACTCATTATTTCTACAAATTTATTAGGTAAAAACTTTTACGATCAAAGCTATAGTTTGAAAATTGTGCTTTGGAACTATTTCTTTCATGTTAAGGAATAATGTTTTTTTTTTTTATTAAAGGGTAGGAACTGACACCTTTTTTGGCGCTTTTATGTTCTTTAGTCTTCCACTCACAGCTAAATAATAACTTGTGTTCACAATGTTGTTAATGTAATTTAGTGGTTGGCTTCATTATTCAAGAAGGAATAAAGGGAAAATTATGAAAGTAAGTAGAGTGCCACCAGAGATTATTGATTTTCTAGTAATTAAGGTTTAGAATCATAGTCTTTTAAGAGCAAGATCTTTACAGATGTTATAGTAAATTTTTTATTAATGCTTCTGGGCACCAAAGCTTTCTGCTAGTTAAATCAACACTTTGGTGGGCAAGTCAACTATGCAGTAAGTACAGCAGGCTCTTGGCAAAATTTTGAAGTAAAGCAAACACATCTTCGGACCTTTCACCTCTTCTTTTGGAGCATTTCTATTCAGATTCTTTATCTAGATTCTTTTTGGCTTGCTCTGCCCTGCGTACTCCCATATTCTCGGACTACTGAAAACTTTCTCATTCTCCAAAGAAAGTAGTGGATTCATGACATATACTAATCTTCAAAAAGAATTAAAAGTTCCATCTCAGTAACATAATTTCTTTTTTAAAAAAGTGTGCAAGTCATTGGTTTTTAGTATATTCTCAGAGTTGTACGACTATCACCACAATCAAATTTAGAACATCTTTATCACCTGAAAAAGAAACTCACCTTGGTAGTCACTCCCCATTTCCCCCAAACCCACCTACTTTTTGTCTACTCTTTTTGCCTGTTGTGGACATTTCACATAGATGGAATCGTGCAATATATGGCCCTTTGTGTCTGGTTTCTCTCAGTGTGTTTTCAAGGTTCATCCATGTTGCAGCATGTGTCAGTATTTCACTTTTTATTGCTAAATAATATTTCATTGCATGGATATACACCATATTTTATTTACCCATTCGTTAGTTGGTAAAAAATTGAGTTGTTTCCATTTTTTGGCTATTATGACTGATGCTATGAATATTTGTTTATGAGTTTTTCTATAGATCTATATTTTCATTTCCCTTGGGAGTAGAACTGCTCGGCCATATGGTAGCTCTGTGTCTAACCTTTTGAGAAAATGCCAGACTGTTTTCCAAAGTGACTGCACCATTTTACATTACCACTAGCGGTGTATGAGGGTTCCAATTTCTCCACATCTTTGCCAATATTTGTTATTATCTGTCTTTTACCTGTAGCCATTCTAGCGGGTGTGAAGTGGTATCTCATTGTGGTTTTGATTTGCATTTCCCTGATGACTAATGATGTTGAGCAACTTTTCAGGTCTAAGTAACATAATTTCTTAATCCAGTAAAATATGGAATGACAGCTGATGCTGAGAATTTCAGACACTGCTGGCATTTTTCCTGTGTCTTAAATCCCAGTGTGTGAGCCTGCCCAATCCATCTTGGTCTGGTCCCAAATCAACTCATACAGAACCTTGCTTATTTGTGTCCTTTTATACTATGGCAGGTGCTATTTGTGTACTAAAAGGTCTGGAGTCAGCACCATAGAATGTATTTTCTTAAACTGGAATTTGAAAGAGATGATGATCACATTAATGCAGATGTTAATTTTATTTCTGTGTGAATATACACTATATATGCATGTGTGTATAGAGAGAGACTATATAAAATATCTTTTACATTATACTTTATTACCTGCAATCAGATATTATACAATGAGATAATAATATAAACTTTCACGGTACATTGAGAAAATAAAAAGTACATTTATGCATATTTAGCCCAATAGTTT
Source organism: Balaenoptera ricei (assembly GCF_028023285.1). Taxonomy (NCBI): domain Eukaryota; kingdom Metazoa; phylum Chordata; class Mammalia; order Artiodactyla; family Balaenopteridae; genus Balaenoptera; species Balaenoptera ricei. Next base: position 50,971,582 of record NC_082645.1, read on the forward strand.
ATTGCCTTAAAAAAAGAAAGTTTAGAATGTAATTTAAACAATTAGAGACTATGTTTGTACTGATATATAATTAATCTTGTCCTCAAGAAAAAATATTACCGAGCACTTATTATACACTCAATTCTGTGATTTTAAATAATCATAAAATATGTTTCCTGCCCTAAGGAGGTTTATAATCTCATTGAGGAGATAGCCTTTTATTCTTTGGTTCAGCAAACATTTATTGAATGTTTATATATATAATTAAAAATCCTTCATCTGAGGAGTTTACAGGCTAAGGAGATAAAACATGCACATGAATTTTATGAAACAAATCTTTGAATGGTAAACTGGCATAATAGACATTCAAATAAAATGTTATGGATTTGGGAGGCCACATACATAAAAAGGAAGATGTCAATGTAAAGTAACATAGGCTAAATGCTAAATGAGTGAGGTTCATAACACAGAGCTTTAGAGGAAAGAGTAGTCACCTAGGTACAGGTAGTTGAAGAAAATTTCACTTATGAGGTAAAACTTAAATTCTCCTTAAAAAAACAAAAAATCCTAAGTAGAGCCTGTGGGGAGAACAGTCCAGAAGAAGGACTTACAAACATGTGGTTCCACTCACTGGAATCCAATCCTTTGCCTTTTCATAAGTTAGCATTTTTCCAAGGCTTTAAAAAATTTTATGTTGGTATGTAGAAATATAAAATTATATTATTATGCAAATAAAAATATATAAGAATAATGAAATATTGTGGTACATTTTCCTGTGGGCTGAAATTTTAAATGTTGAATATATGTGACCCATTTCATTGTGGGAAAATATTCCTTGTCTGCATTATGGTAGAATTTTGTTCCAGCTTGTTGCACCCAAATTATTTGAATACAAGGTAGTGAGTGCCTTATGAGAATTAAACCTTAGAGCCAACACGTCATGCATAAAGATATGAAACATTGCTTTAAAGGGACCAAATGACTCCCAAACCTAAAAAAGCTTATTAAAAGCAATTTAAGTATTAACATTACTAAAGACTATTCAATCAGAAAGAAGAATAGTCAGCAGCTAGTAGAACATGGACAAAAGAAGGTCACTGTGGCAAATTCTGATAGTACCCATGAAGTCAGGGTAGGGAACTGAGTCCTTGACCTATCTTACACCACGAATGACCTATCTAGATATAGATGGGATGTGTTTAAACAATCAAACATTTGAATCTTATAACTAAGTCATCCAGATTTGATGCTATACTCACTAAAACACCTTTTACTTACAATTTGACTTTCCATGGTGATGTACTGGAGAGAGTACCTCTGCAGTCATATACTCTAAATTAATAAATATTGGTAAACAAACAATATTGTATTTCTTAGAGTGCAGGTTTAAGAGAATTTCTCAAAACTTGACACAGTTGATAACATAATGCTAATCTTTGAGGACTATTAAGAGACTGCTGGCTTTTCTGGGTGACAGCCCCCTTTTTTTTTCATTACTCATTTTACTTACATCCTCCATGTATCTAGGACATGTGTGACTTTGAAACACGTCATTTATTAAATATGACCTGGTATCGTGGCTTCTTAGTGTAAATAAACAAAAATTGTGGGGTCAGGGTAACAAGCAGTTTGAGTTTAGAGGTTAACCATGAAAAACCTTTGAAGGGTTCAGATCCCTTGACTGCCAGAAAACTTGTATGTACAACTCATATGTTTGCACTATTCTTATCTGTGCACAGTTTTTCCCCCCCAAATATACCTAAAATTGCCTAAGGTCAGAGACCATATTTTACCTCTTATAGACTTCATAGTGTTAAAGCATCATACCATAAAATGAATGAAATTCAGAAACTACAGCAGGTTGTTAAAAAATAGAGCCTTCTATTTTTATGTGTACTTTTTTTTGTAGAAAGGAATTTATAATAGAAGGAAAAGAAAAAAAAGCCATGGTAAGTACAAATGCTTTAACAAAAAAATATTGAGGCATAACACATTATTTTGTTTGTGGCTGTGGCCAGAATAATTCAGATTTTTGTTTGATTTATGTTTGGTGAGAGAAATATGTTTGATAGGAGTTTGCTAGTTCACCTAATTAATTTAAAATAGAGTTTAAAATGTTCTTAACCCAATTTAAAACTTGAAAGGTAACCATCAGTCAACATAAAACAAATTTGCAGAATTTCTCTTCAGAAGGAATATCAACATTTCCTTCTGTAAGTATTTTATGCTTCTAATACAGGTAATTATTTTAGTTGAAAACTACTGCTGGAGGTAGATAATATTGAGATAGATTATTTTAAAAATCTTAGTATGTCAACATTGAATAAATGTTTCTATCTCTGTGTCCTGTAGTCAAAATCATTGCAGCCTTTAGATTAGATTTCAATAATCCATTGAATTCTCCATGTATCTTTACACAAAAAGGATTGAATGTGAAATTGTAACTAAGTAAAACTATTTGTGAATATGAATATGATGTAGCAATTACTTTTTGTTCTTAAAATAATACCAGTAAGATAGCTTGAGTTCAATAAAATGGAGACTGAATAAATATTATAACTTTCGAATACAGAGAAATTAAGAATCCTAGGGTCAATTGAGAAGCGATTGTTTTTCTTACTTTTTTCTGTCCTGTAAAACAGACTGAAATTGATTTTTAGCACACTTATAATCAACATACATTTCTGCAATTTTGAAAAATGGCATTGATATTTTGATAGGGATTGCATTGGATCTGTAGATTGCCTTGGGTAGTCTGGCCATTTTAACAATATTAATTCTTCCAATCCAAGAACATGGTATATCTTTCTGTCTGTTTGTGTCTTCTTCAATTTCTTTCATCAGTGTCTTATAGTTTTCCAAGTACAGGTCTTTTACCTCCTTAGGTAAGTTTATTCCTAGGTATCTTATTCTTTTTGATGCACTGGTAAATGGGATTTTTCCCTTAATTTCTCTTTCTGATAGTTCATTGTTAGTGTATTGAAATGCAACAGACTTCTGTATATTCATTTTGTATCCTGCAAACTTACGGAATTCATTGATGAGCTATAGATCTTCTTAATAGATGAATTCCTGCATTCTACAACTATAACACTAAAGAGAATAAGAATTCAACAGAACAAACATTTTGTGACAGCAAACATATTTGCCACCTGACATTAATCATACTTGCCTTATTTGAGTCATCTTTGAAACTGCTCTTCTATTTGCCATAAGAGTACTGGTTTTGAAACAACTGTCCCAGAACAGAAAGGTATATTTTAAGTGGCCTGAAAAGTGACAATTGGATTTCATTCTTTCACTAATCCCATAAATATTTTCAAGTACATATTAAGTTCAGGGAACTATATTAAGTGCAATATGAAAATGATCATACACAGATTTTTGTCTTAAGGAACTTAATAATTGAGAATGAGAGATAACATAAGGCCATATATAATTCTAAAAGAAAGCACAGCTATTTCAGAGAAGCCAGAAAGATAACTGAGGATTAATTAAAGAGCTGTGAGAGAGCAAGGTAAGATTAAAGTCTTGTGGTCAGAGAAGGATTCATGGAAATGTGTTATGTTAACCTTTGATGAATAGATAGGTTCTATACCTGTGGAGATGAGGGAGAAAGGCATGCATTCTAACAACAACAGTTGTTAAGCATTTATTATGTTCTGGTAGGCACTGTGTGAATTAAGCACTTTATATTTTTAAATCATCTAATCCTCCAGGAACACTACGTAGATAGGTACTGTTATTATCGCTACTTTACTAATAGGGAAACTGAGGCCCATAGATGTTTTATAACTTGTAAAATGGTCTGCAGTAATAAATGGCAGCACCAAGATCTGAACCACGATCAACGTGTACTAGCATGAGCAAAACTAGAGGCCTAAAGTACAGAATAATTATTGGGAATGGTGAGCTATTGAGTTTAGGTGCAGTATCAGACAACTCAAGGAGGGTTCTGTTAATAACATTGGAAAGGTATGTCAGGTCAGTCCATGGAGGTCATCAAGTGCTAGACTGGAATATTTGTAGAGAGTTTCTGACTAGGTAGTGACACAATAGTTTCAGATAAGTTGAAAATAATAAAGATAAAAAATGGTTGCTGGATTTGGTGTCTAGCTGATCATTAATATATCAACCACATTTATTCAGTGGTTACATTATGCCAGGATTGTGAGGCAAATCATGCCAAAGTTGAGAATAATGAGGGCAGAGATGGCCATTGCATATGGCAAGGGGAAAGAACTGGTCATCTTCCCTTATGTACTTTCTCCCCTATCTTTAGCTTATCAACTTTTAAAACGATCTGTTGATTCTTCTCTTCACTGAACCAATAAACAATAATAAGTTATTGTTATTTATTGAGCTTATATATTAGTAGACTGTGTTGATTGCCCTGTGTATATTCTCTTATTTAACCTTCAAAAAATTTTTTATGAGATAGATAACATTTATTAAGTGTATGTTACAGATGAAGAAACTGAGGTTAGGAGCTTAAGCAAATTGCTCATGGTCACTAACTGGTGAATCTAAGATTTAATCAATGCTTGTCTGACTCTAAAACCACTAAAGTATAAAGGTTGTGTTATACGCCTGAATTTTTTTTTAACATATTCTGCTTAACTAGGTCTGAAGGGTCTACATTGCCATCCTCAGGTCTTGAAAACTCTACTCAATCATTTATATACTGCTCGTTGTTTCATAATCTTATTTTACACAGTTGTTTCTTCTTTTTCATTTTTTGGTACTATAACAAGCCTATAACTATAACTATATCTTTCCTGGAATGACAGTAGCAAATATTTATTCAGTGATTCCTCTGTGCCAGGCACTGCTTTAACTTGCTTCATATGTATTAATTATATTTCATCCTTACAACAACCCTGGTAGGATTATCATCATTTTACATATAAGGAGGCTGAGGCAGAGAGTACACAGAGATCCCAAGGTTATAGAACTAGGATCTGAACTCCACAGCTTGCCTCCATAGCCTGTGCTTTTAGCTATAAACCTGTAGGTCCTTTTGACAAATAAAGGCTGTTTTGAGGTATTTTTTTCAGTCTTTTTTTTTTGCTTTAAATAAATAAATCGTATTTATTTTTAATCTGTGACCCAGTCTACATTAGGATCAAAAAGGACAAACATGTTTTCAATTTTTCATAATCATCCCTTTAAATACAGTTTTAGTATTGTCAAAATTGCATTTTAATTATAGCTAAATCTATCAGAAAATTCCACACAAAAGATCATTATTTTATTGATATTTTTAATGGCAAAAGCTTTTAAAGATCAAACACACTGTACGTTTTAAATTTGTTTTTCCACCATTTACTTAGCACTGGAATGAATGGTGCTTGGAGAAAATAAACTTACACACACAAAATTTTTTTTACACGTGGTATTTTGGGAGGCTTAGTGGTCCTCCTGAGTGGTTCCTTGGTTGACGTTATATCTGCTATTTGAAAGATTTCCTAAGGCTAAAAACTCTGTCTTTCTGTTTGTATGTTTGTGTGTTCCATATTTTGTATGAGTAAAATAGCATCGTGCTGAGTGATGGATTTCCCCTCTGTAGGTTGATTTATTCCACACATGTCGCAGAGAAAAAAAAAGACTAAGTTCACACTTATAATTACGTTTGTTTTAAATTAGTCTTTGCCACCTTTTAGTAACTTCTTTCAAAAGGTTGTTGTTTTGTTTTACAGTCCTAGATATATTCCCTAAGGAACAGTGTTTTATCCTTGTCAATAAGCATAGAAAGAGGAAAGTTTATTTTTTCTAGGTTTTTGTTGTTGTTAGAAAACTTATAAAGATAACTCTATTTAGTTTAATTAGTTTAATTTAAGCCTTTGTCTTAATGTATTCTTGGTTTTCCTTTATTTTCATATTAACTTATTGAGACTACTATCGTACATAAAGTCTGTGTGATAATACCTGGTTCTGGCAAGACAGTGAGAAAAGAGGGCTTTTCTTTTGGAGAATGTAAATGGATATAGCTTTTCTGTAGGGTAATTTGGCAACTCTTATGTAAAAGCTCAAAAATGTTCATACTTTTTGATCCAGTAAGTCTATTTATTGGAGTTTATCCTAAGGAAATAGACAGTGTGTGTAAGGCTACATGCACAAATATATCATTACACTATTATTTATAGTATTGAAAAATGGAAAAAACTGAAATCTCTAAGAATAGGGGATTGGATAAATAAAGTGTGGTACCTCTATTTGATAGAGTACCATTAAACATTATTATAGAAAAAATTAATGACTCAGGGAAATGTTCATAATATAATACTAGGTAGAGATGGATAGTTTAAGATAGTTTTTAGTTGTTTATTAACCAAGAACTGGAAGTAAAATATCAGTAATATCTGCACTAATTCTCAGTGCTTCCCATTGTCCTGCTGTTCGTAAAAATCAATTTAGATTATACCACAATGACGAGTTAAGACAAATAGTAACACAAAGTCATTCCACATAAATTCTTTCATTTTTTTTCATTAACATTGAAACTGGTGTGAGAGCTAATTTGCCAGAAATAGTCTATACCAGTGTGAGCCCAATATAAGTAGTGTTAAAACAAACACATGCCTAAATAGTTAATGATATGCAAGTCACATAAAATTATTTTTTAAAGTATAGATAGCCTAATAGAAGTAGATTTGAATATTTTCATTAAATTGGAGTAGAAATATGGGTAAAACATTAGAAAGACTAAAATTTGAGACGTAATTTTTAGTGGAAAGAAGCACATGGGAACAGGAGTATGTGTTCAATTATTAAAACAGTACTCAGAAAGTATTTCCTATTTTTATAGAAAACCATGAACTCTGCAGGTATACATTTGTAAGATAAGTTATATTGGGGGCCATCTTTTAAAATTCATATTTTGTCTGCTTTTTTCCGTGTATATTTTACATAGCTGAGGCTGTACTACATAAATATATTGGTATTTTTGTTTTTCATTTAATATTCTATTACAATACACATTTTTCTTTGTCATTAACATCTTTCATTCAATGGTTACAAATGCATTACATTTTTGTTGTCTCATAATTTAATTAACCTTTCTCTTATTATTTCCATTTTTTCCCTTCTAATAACGTAGCACCAAACATCTTTGTGCGTAAACCTCAATCTGCCTTATTTCCTTTGTACAGATTCTCCAAACTGGAAATACTAGAAAGGCTTGAATATTTTTAAGAATCGTAATACATTTTGCCAAATTACTTTCAAAGGTGAACTACTTTACACTTTTTAAAGCAGTATTATATAAAACAGAGTAGATTACTTAGGTTTTCAGAGGTATTCTCTGAAATAAGTTGTTCTTTGGGGAAGAGGGTGGGATCCGAGCCACAGGAGCAGCCCCAGCATGCTGCCCACCCGTGCCTTGGGCGCCTGCAGAGCCGCGTGCGTTTGCTTCGTGCTAATGAGCATGACGCGGAGGATGCTGCCCTGCCACTGGTGGTCCTTGCCCACCATGGCCCTCCGAGCCTGTAGCCTGGCTCTGTCTGAAATAAGTTTTTTAATTATATAAGTTTCATGGGTATAGCGTTATAATTTGGCATCTGTATACACTACAAAGTGATCACCACCACAAGTCTGGTTACCATCCATCACCATCCACCCCCTTCATCTGTTTTGCCCACTCCACCAACCCTTTTCACCCTGGTAACCACTAATCTGTTCTATGGATCTATGAGTTTGATTTTTTGTTTTATTTTGTTTGTTTGTTTTGTCTTTCACATATGAGTGAAATCATACAATATTTGTCTTTCTCTGTCTTATTTGACTTAGCATAATACCCTCTAGGTTCATCCATGTTGTTGCAAATGATAGGATTTCATCCCTTTTTCATGGCTGAGTAGTATTCTGTTGTGTATATATACCACATATTCTTTATTCATTCATCCATTGATGGACACTTAGGTTGCTTCCATATCTTGGCTATTGTAAATAATGTTGCAACGAACAGAGAGGTGCATATATCTTTTCAAATTAGTATTTTCATGTTTTTCACTTAAATACCCAGAAGTGGCATAGCTGGGCCAAGTGATAATTCTAGTCTTGATTTTTTTGAGGAATCTCCATACTGTTTTACATAGTGGCTGCACCAATTTACAGTTCCACCAATAGTGTAAGAGGGTTTCCATTTCTCCACATCCTTTCCAACATTTTTCACTTCTTGTCTTTTTGGTAATAGCCATTCTAACAAGTGTGAGGTGATATCTCATTGTGGTTTGGTTTGCATTTCCCTAATAATGATGTGATACTGAAAATCTTTTCAGTGCTTGTTGGCCATCCGTATGTCTTCTTTGGAAAAATGTCTATTCAGCTACTCAGCCCATTTTCAAATCAGGTTGCTTGTTTTCTTTTGTTGTTGATGAGTTGTATGAGGAGTTCTTTATATATTTCGGATATTAACCTCTTATCAGATATATGATTTGCAAATATCTTCTCTCATTCAGTAGGTTGCTTTTCATTTTGTTGATGGTTTCCTTCACTGTGCAGAAGATTTTTAGTTTGATATAGTCCCATTTGTTTATGTTTGCTTTTGTTTCCCTTGCCTTTGGAGTCAAATCCACAAAAACATTGCTAAGACTTATGTCCATAAGATTACAGCCTATGTTTTCCTCTAGGAATTTTATGGTTTCAGTTCTTACATTCAAGTCTTTAATTCATTTTGAGTTAATTTTTGTGTATGGTGTCAGATAGTGGTCTAGCTTCATTCTTTTGCTTGTGGCTGGCCAGTTTTCCCAGCACCATTTATTGAGGAGACTATAGTTTCTCCATTGTATGTTCTTTGCTTTTTATCATAAATTAATTGTACATATATGTGTCAGATTTCTATTCTGTTCCGTTAATCTGTGTCTATTTTTGTGCCATTACCCATACTGTTTTTGGGTTTTTTTAACATCTTTATTGGAGTATAATTGCTTTACAATTGTGTGTTAGTTTCTGCTTTATAACAAAGTGAATCAGCTATACATATACATATATCCCCATATCTCTTCCCTCTTGCATCTTCCTCCCTCTCACCCTCCCTATCCCACCCCTCTAGGTGGTCACAAAGTACCAAGCTGATCTCCCTGTGCTATGCGGCTGCTTCCCACTGGCTATCGGTTTTACATTTGGTAGTGTATATATGTCCATGCCACTCTCTCACTTCGTCCCAGCTTACCCTTCCCTCTCCCTGTGTCCTCAAGTCCATTCTCTAGTAGGTCTGCATCTTTATTCCCGTCCTGCCCCTAGATTCTTCATGACTTTTTTTTTTTTTTTTTTTTTAGATTCCATATATATGTGTTAGCATATGGTATTTGTTTTTCTCCTTCTGACTTACTTCACTCTTATGACAGACTCTAGGCCCATCCACCTCACTACAAATAACTCAATTTCATTTCTTTTTATGGCTGAGTAATATTCCATTGTATATATGTGACTTACTTCACTCTTATGACAGACTCTAGGCCCATCCACCTCACTACAAATAACTCAATTTCATTTCTTTTATGGCTGAGTAATATTCCATTGTATATATGTGCCACATCTTCTTTATCCATTCATCTGTCGATGGACACTTAGGTTGCTTCCATGTCCTGGCTGTTGTAAATAGTGCTGCAATGAACATTTTGGTACATGACTCTTTTTGAATTATGGTTTTCTCAGGGTATATGCCCAGTAGTGGGATTGCTGGGTCGTATGGTAGTTCTATTTTTAGTTTTTAAGGACCCTCCATACTGTTCTCCATAGTGGCTGTATCAATTTACATTCCCACCAACAGTGCAAGAGTGTTCCCTTTTCTCCACACCCTCTCCAGCATTTATTGTTTCTAGATTTTTTGATGATGGCCGTTCTGACCAGTGTGAGATGATATCTCATTGTAGTTTTGATTTGCATTTCTCTAATGATTAATGATGTTGAGCATTCTTTCATGTGTCTGTTGGCAATCTGTATATCTTCTTTGGAGAAATGTCTGTTTAGGTCTTCTGCCCATTTTTGGATTGGGTTGTTTGTTTTTTTGTTATTGAGCTGCATGAGCTGCTTGTAAATCTTGGAGATTAATCCTTTGTCAGTTGGTTCATTTGCAAATATTTTCTCCCATTCTGAGGGTTGTCATTTGGTCTTGTTTATGGTTTCCTTTGCTGTGCAAAAGCTTTTAAGTTTCATTAGGTCCCATTTGTTTATTTTTGTTTTTATTTCCATTTATCTAGGAGGTGGGGCAAAAAGGATCTTGCTGTGATTTATGTCATAGAGTGTTCTGCCTTTGTTTTCCTCTAAGGGTTTTGTAGTTTCTGGCCTTACATTTATGTCTTTAATCCATTTTGAGTTTATTTTTGTGTGTGGTGTTAGGGAGTGTTCTAATTTCATTCTTTTACATGTGGCTGTCCAGTTTTCCCAGCACCACTTATTAAAGAGGCTTTCTTTTCTGCATTGTATATTCTTTCCTCCTTTATCAAAAATAAGGTGACCATATGTGCATGGGTTTATCTCTGGGCTTTCTATCCTGTTCCATTGATCTATATTTCTGTTTTTGTGCCAGTACCATACTGTCTTGATTACTGTAGCTTTGTAGTATAGTCTGAAGTCCGGGAGCCTGATTCCTCCAGCTCCGTTTTTCTTTCTCAAGATTGCTTTGGCTATTCAGGGTCTTTTGTGTTTCCATACAAATGGTGAAATTTTTTGTTCTAGTTCTGTGAAAAATGCCAGTGGTAGTTTGATAGGGATTGCATTGAATCTGTAGATTGCTTTGGGTAGTAGAGTCATTTTCACAATGTTGATTCTTCCAATCCAAGAACATGGTATATCTCTCCATCTATTTGTATCATCTTTAATTTCTTTCATCAGTGTCTTATAGTTTTCTGCATGCAGGTCTTTTGTTGCCTTACTTAGGTTTATTCCTAGGTATTTTATTCTTTTTGTTGCAATGGTAAATGGGAGTGTTCCCTTAATTTCATTTTCAGATACCCATACTGTTTTGAACACTATAGTATAGTTTGAAATCAGGGAGCATGATGCCTCCACCTTTTTTCTTTCTCAAGGTTGTTTTGCTTGTTTGGGATCTTTTGTGGTTCCATGCACATTTTATTTTATTTTTTAAAAATTATTTTCATTTTATTTATTTATTTACTTGGCCATGCTGTGCAGCATGCAGGATCTAAGTTCTCCAACCAGGGAGCGAACCCATGCCCCCTGCAGTGGAGGTGTGGAGTCTTAACGACTTGACCACCAGGGAAGTCCCTTCATGCACAGTTTAAAATTATTTTTTCTAGTTCTGTGAAATATGCCATTGGAATTTTGATAGGGTTTGCATTGAACCTGTAGATTTCTTTGGGTCGTATGGACATTTTTACAGTATTAATTCTTCCATTTCATGCACACAGAATATCTATTTGTGTATTCTTCAATTTCTTTCATCAGTGTCTTACACTTTTTGGTGTACAGGTCTTTCACCTTCTTGGTTAAATTTATTCCTAGGTATTTTTTTTTTTTGATGCTATTTTAAAAGGGAACATTTTGTCTGTTTCTCTTTCTGATAGCTCATTATTAGTGAATAGAAAAGCCAAAGACTTCTGTATCTTGATTTTGTATCCTGTGGCTTTACTGAATTTATTTATTATTTCTAATGGGTTTTTTTGGTGACATCTTTAGGGTTTTCTATGTATAATATCATGTCATCTGCAAATAATGACTGTTTTACTTCTTTCTTTCCAATTTGGTTGCTCAGTATTTCTTTTTCTTGCCTAATTGCTGTGGCTAGGAATTCCAATTCTATGTTGAAGAGAAGTGGCAAGAGTGAGCATCCTTGTCTTTTTCTTGATCTTAGAGGAAAAGATGTCAATTTTTCATGATTGAGAATAACATTAGCCATGGGTTTGTCATATATGGTCTTTATTATATTGAGGTACATTCTTACTATACTCATTTTGTTGAGAGTTTTTATCATAAATGGGTATTGAATTTTGTTAAATGCTTTTTCTGCATCTATTGAGATGATTATATCATTTTTGTCCTTAATTTTGTTAATATGATGTATCATGTTTATTTTGTAGATGTTGAACCCTCCTTGCATTCCTGGAATAAATTCAACTTGATCATGGTGTATGATTCTTTTAATATATGGTTTGATTTGGTTTACTAGTATTTTGTTAAGGTTTTTTGCATCTGTGTTCATCAAGGATATTGGACTGTAGTTTTCCTTTTTTGTGGTGTTATTATCTGGTTTTGGTATCAGGGTAATTCTGGTTTCACAAAATGTGTTTGTAAAGTTTCCTTCCTCTTCAGTTTTTTGGAAGAGCTTGGGAAGTAGAAGTATTAAATATTTGAATGTTTTGTAGAATTCTCCAGTGAAGCCCTCTGGTCCTGGACTTGTGTTGTTGGGGAGATTTTTGATTACCATTTAAGTTTCCTTATTAGTAATTAATTGATTCATATTTTTGTTTCTTCATGATTCAGTCTTGGAGGATTGTATGTTTCTAGGAATTTATTAATTTCCTCTAGGGTATCCAACTTATTGGTGTATAATTGTTCATAAAAGTTTCTTATGATCCTTTGTATTTCTGTAGTATCAGTTATAAGTTCTCTTCTTTCATTTCTGACTTTATTTATGAGAGTCCTCTACTTTTTTCTTAGTTAGTTAGCTAAAGGTTTGTTAATTTTGTTTATCTTTTCAAAGAAACAGCTCTTAGTTTCATTGAGTTTTTTAAAAAAATTTAACTATAGTTGATTTACAATATGGTGTTAGTTTCAGATATACAGCTTCAGATTCTTTTCCCTTTTATCTTTTCTATTTTTTTGTCTCCATTTCATTTATTTACCCTCTGATCTTTGTGTGAGTGTATGTGTCCTTTTTAAAAATTTTTATTTATTTATTTAAATTTTTATTTTTATATAATTTTTAAAGGTTATGTTCCACTTATAGTTATTACCAAATATTGGCTGTATTCTCCATGTTGTAGAATACATCCTGGAGCCTATCTTACACCCAATAGTTTATACCTCCACTCCACTCCTCTATTGTCCCTCCCACTGGTCATAACTAGTTTGTTCTCTATATCTGTGAGTCAGCTTCTTTTTTGTTAAAATTTGTATGGAAAAACAAAAGAACCTGAATAGCTGAAGCAATCTTGAGAAAGAAGAACAGAGCTGGAGGAATCATGATCCCTGACTTCAGACTATACTACAAAGCTACAGTAATCAAAACAGTATGGTACTGGCACAAACCAGACACAGATCAATGAAACAGGATAGAGAGCCCAGAAATAAACCCACACACTTATGGTCAATTAATCTACAACAAAGGGGGCAGTAATATACAATGGAGAAAAGACAGTCTCTTCAATAAGTGTTGTTAGGAAAACTGGACAGATACATGTAAAGAAGGAAATTAGAACATTCTCTAACACCATATACAAAAATCAACTTAAAATGGATTAAAGACCAAAATCTAAGACCAGATATTATAAAACTCGTGGAGGAAAACACAGGCAGAACACAACATAAATCACAGCAATATTTTTTTGGATCCGTCTTCTAAAGTAAAGGAAATAAAAGCAAAAATAAACAAATGGGACCTAATTAAACTTAAAAGCTTTCCACAACAGAGGAAACAATAGACAAAATGAAAAGACAACCTACTGAATGGGAGAATATATTTATGAATGAGATGACCGATAATGGGTTTAATATCCAACATATGTAAACAGCTCATACAGCTCAACATCAAAGAAACAAACAACCCAATTAGATAATGGGCAGAAGAATTGAATAGATATTTTTCCAAAGAGGAAATGCAGATGGCCAAAAGTCACATGAAAATATGCTCAACGTTGCTAATCATCAGGGAAATGCAAATCAAGACCACGATGAGATTTCACCTCATGCCTGTTAGAATGGCTATCATCAAAAAGAACACAGATAACAAATGTTGGTGAGGTTGTGGAGAAAGGGAACTCTCCTAAATTGTTGGTGGGAATGTAAATTGGTGCAGCCACTGTGGAAAACAATATGGAGGTTTCTCAAAAAACTAAAAATAGAACTACCATATGACCCAGCAATTCCACTCCTGGGTAGATACCCAAAAAAACCAAAAACAAAAGCAAAAAACACTAATTGGAAAAGATACATGTACCCCAAAGTTCATAGCAGCATTATTTATAATAGCCAAGACATGGAAGCAACGTAAGTGTCCATCAGCAGATAAATGGATAAAGAAGATGTATATACGCACAATGGAATACTGCTCAGCCATGAAAAAGAATGAAATTTTGCCGTTTGCAGCACCATGGATGGACTTGGAGGGCATTATGCTAAGTGAAACAAGTCAGACAGAGAAAGACAAATACTGTGTGATATCACTTATATGTGGAATCAAAAATATACAACAAACTAGTGAATATAACAAAAACAGAAGCAGACCTCTCCTCTGATCTTTATTATTTCCTTCTTTCTACTAATTTTGGGCTTCATTTGTTCTTTTTCTATTTCCCTTAGGTGTACTTAGATTGTTTATTGGGGAATTTTCTTGTTTTTTTTAGGAAGGCCTATATTGCTATGAACTTCCCTCTTAGAACCACTTTTGCTGCATCCCATAGATTTTGGTATGTCATATTTCTGTTTTCATTTGTCTGTAGGTATTTTTTGATTTCTCCTTTGATTTCTTTGATGACCCACTGGTTGTTCAGTGGGATGTAATCTAATCTCTATGTAATTTAATCTCCATGTTTTTGTGGGTTTTCCCGTTTTTTTCTTTATGATTGATTTCTAGTTTCATACCATTGTGGTCAGAGAAGATGCTTGATATTATTTCAGTCTTCTTGAATTTATTGAGACTTATTTTGTGACCTAATATGTGATCTATCCTGGAGAATATTTCATGTGCACTTGAGAAGAATGTGTTTTGTGCTGCTTTTGGATAGAAAGTCTATTAAGTCTGTCTGGTCTAATGTGTTATTTAAGTCCAACATTTCCTTATTGATTTTCTACCCAGATGACCTATCCATTGATGTAAGTAAGATGTTAGAATTCCCTATTATTATTGTATTGCTTTAAATTTCTCCCTTAAAGTCTGTTAATATTTGCTTTATATATCTTGATGCTCCTCCATTGGGTGCATATATACTTATAAGTGTTATATCTTCTTGCTGGATTGACCCCTTTATCATTATGTAATGCCTTTCTTTGTCTTTTATTTTTCTGTTTTAAAGTCTATTTTGTCTGATATGAGGATAGCTACTTCAGCTTTCTTTTCATTTCCATTTGCATGAAATATCTTTTTCCATCCCTTCACTTGCAGTCTGTGTGTGTCCTTCTGAAGTGAGTCTCTTGTAGGCAGTATATAGGTGAATTTTGTTTTTTTATCTATTCAGCCACTCTATGTGGTGAATTTTGAGTGATGAATTTAGTCTATTTACACTTAAAGTAATTATTAATAGGTATGTACTTATTGCCATTTTGTTATTTGCTTTCTGGCTGTTTTGTAGTTCCTCTCTGTTTCTTACTTCTCTTTTTCTTGTCCCTTGTGTTTTGGTGGTTTTCTTTAGTGCTATGTTTAGATTCCTTTTGCAATTTCTTTTGTGTATTTACTATAGGCTTTTCTTTGTGGTTACTGTGAGGTTCACATATAACATCTTATGTAAATAGTGACCTTTTTTAAGTTCGTAGTAACTTAAATTTGAACACATTCCAAAGCTTTATCTTTTTATTTACTCCCCCACTCAATATTTTATACTCTTGATGACACATTTTACATCTTTTTTTAATGCATCCTTTGACTAATTGTTGTAATTTTAGTTAATTTTAATACTTTTGCCTTTTAACCTTCATACTTGCTTTACACTTGACTCATCCACCACCTTTATTATATATTTACTTTTTCCAGTGGGATTTTTACTTTTATATGTTCTCTTATTATTAGTTAATGCCATTTCTTTTCAGCTTAAAGAAGTCCTTTTACCATTTCTTATAGAGCTGGTTTAGTGCTGATGAACTCCTTTAGCTTTTGGTTATCAGGAAAACTCTTGGTCTCTCCTTCAATTCTGAATGATAACCTTGCTGGGTAGAAATTCTTGTTTGGAAATTCTTTTTGTGCAGGTGCTGTGGCTACTGCTGCAGCACACTGGTGGGCAAGGCTTGTCTCCAGACCTGCTGTGGGGCCTGGCCATGTGATATAAGTTATCTTTAAATAAATATGATAAAAGAATGCTTTATGATAAAAACTTTAATAAACAACTTTTGATTCTTATGGATATTTTTCTGAAATATTTACTATGTTTTTCAATCTAACAAAAACATATGAAACTGTTAAAATGAAAGTTTTTTTAATTTGAAGATAAAATATATTATTACAAAGACAATGAAAAGACATAGTGATTTATTATTTTTTCATTTTTTAAAAAAATTTTATTGGAGTATAGTTGATTTACAATATTGTGTTAGTTTCAGGTGTACAGAAAAGTGAATCAGTTATACATATACATATATCCATCCTTTTATAGATTCCTTTGCCATATAGGCCATTACAGAGTACTGAGTAGGGTTGCCTGTGCTATACAGTAGGTCCTTATTAGTTATAGATTTTATACATAGTAGTGTGTATATGTCCATCCCAATCTCCCAATTTATCTCTTCCCCACCCCCCACCTTACCCCCTGGTAACCATAAGTTTGTTTTCTACATCTGTAACTCTATTTCTGTTCTGTAGACAAGTTCATTTGTACCCTTTTTAAATTCATTTATTTATTTTTTTATTGGAGTATAGTTGCTTTACAATGTTGTGTTAGTTTCTGCTGTGCAGCAAAGTGAATCAGGTATATGTATACATATATCCACTCTTTTTTAGATTTCTTTCCCAATTAGGTTACCACAGAGCACTGAGTAGAGTTCCCTGTGAGTACACTTTTTTAGATTCCACACGTAGGTGATATATATTTATCTTTCTCTGTCTGACTTACTTCACTCAGTGACATAGTGATTTATATTGGGGAAAACCTTGAAACTAGGAGACAAGAATTTTGAATTCTGGCCTTGGCTCTGCTTCTAGCTGGTCTTAGACAAATCATTTAATTTCTCTAAATTTCAGTTACCTCATCTGTAAAATGAGGGCATTGGATTGCATAGTCCCTGAGACATAAAAAGTGAGAGCTAAATATGTGATCATTATTATAAAGCTCTTACTGTTTTTAAGATGCTGATCCTTTATTATTCAGGATGGTCTGATGTTTAGCAAATAATTAAATAGACAACGTTTTTAAATTTATTTGACCCTTTTAGTTATTTCCTCATTCAAACCAAGGGGTTCTTTTGCTATATTCTGGTTGTTCTTCATTGCTTTTAATCAAACCTTTGTTAGATAGACTTGCTAGGGAAAATGTAGAGACATTGTGCCTTCCTCTTATAAGAGTACCTTAATAACATTGCTATGTGTAAGCGTACTGTATGAATAAATATTTATTTTCATAGAGCAATAGTTTTCTAAAAAATAGGTGTCTATTAGTTTTAACTGGTTAGCCCAGGTTAAATGACTATTAATGGTTGTATTTAACATACGTTAATCCATTACTTGATTAATGAATTATAAATGAATTTTTTTTTGGCTTAAGTTGATTTTATCAACTAAATGGTAGAGAGATTAAGAGCTTCTTTGTATTCTGGTTTTCATATTCTTATTGCAAAGATCAATTAAATGTGTTGGCAAGAAAACACTGAAGAAAATTAGACTGTATATCCTAATTAATAATGTCTGGTAACTGATGTAAACAAAGTTTATATCAATGTTATGACACCATATATGAAAGAAAAGTACAATTTTTAGTTTATTTCCCATTTATTCATTTATAATAACTTTGCTCAAAGTTAAGCACATTATAAGAGGACAAAGAATGAACGTCAGATGAGTCTTCCTTCTCACAATTTTCTGGCTATTTTATAAAAACTAAACATATACACATGAAATGGATTAATGACAATGCAACGGAGCATGTGATGAAAGTATATTGATTTGTCAAAATGAAATCTATAATAATTTAGGAGGTTATGAATAAACCTTGACCCTGACATTTCTCTTTACCTCATTTCTTACATTTAGTCCCCAAATCCTATTCCTTCTAACTAAAAAGTATATCTGGTGTCTATCCATTTCCCTTCATTCCTACTGCCACCACTTTGGTTCAGGCCATCATTATCTCCTACCCCAAATTATATAACTTGTCTCTCTCCAGTTTTATTTTACTTGATTGATTCTCTACCATAGCCAGAATAATCTTAAACTACAAAAATGATGTGTTGATAGATTACCATTCCCCTGAAGATTAAGTCCATACTCTTTAAATGGCTTCTGAAGAGTCCTGTGATTAGACCTTGACTTACCCTTTTAGCCTCGTCTCTTCCCTCTGTCCTGCTTAAACTTTATGGTCGAACCATGCTGTATTTAGCATTAGTTGAATATGATCTGCTCAGGATCTTCTCAGTTTTAACAGTACTTCCTTAGGAAGATCTTTTCTGATCCCTAGATTAGGGTCAGATGCCCTGCTATCACTCTTATATCACCTCTTAATCTTCTGTCATAGCAAAACATACTTGTTTAATTATCTGCTTTTGTGATGGCATATCTTATGTTGTCACAGATTTTCTAGCACAGTATCTGACACATAGAAGATGTTTAATATTTTCTACATGAAGAAATAAATATAGAAAGGGAGATAGATGTTAAGATAGCTCTTAAAGAATGAGTACCTATTTTGTTTACAATAAGAGAGTAAATATTGCATATATAAATCATATTTGCCTACATATGATTTTCCATTCAGGTCTGTCATTGTACACATACAGCCAAAATACCAAACCCTTTGAACATGTGCAGTTAGAGGCAATAATTTCTCTAAGAGCATAATGTAGATCAGGCTACTAAAGAAGACTAATTTCTTTCTACAAATAAAAATTGGATATATTTAAGGTATAATAATTTCCCCTAGATTTATTGAGATATAATTGACCTATAACATTGTGTAAGTTTAAGGTGTACAACATGTTAATTTGATACACTTATATATTGCAAAATAATTACCACCATCGTGTAACTTTCAAGTATATAATACAATATTATTAACTATAATCACTATCCTGTTTAGATCTCCAGAACTTACTCATCTTATAACTGGAAGTTTGTACTTTTGACCAACATCTCCCTTATGCCCCTACCCCTCAGCCTCTTAAAGAAGCCCACTTTTTAAGACCCATTTTGACTAGTCTCCATGATAATACAAATTATGCTCATATGCTCATCAAATGTTGTGAGTGGAAATTTATACTGGTTTGTAATTAGTCTACACTTACCTGAAACATTTTCTGTATAGCACTTTAGCTATCATTAAATTTCATTTAGTTTATATCACAGGTATATAAATAAAGCATTCATAGGTATATAAAGAAAATATCCATTAATTCAGGCTATACATAATGCGAAGAGTGTTTTAGGGTAATATATTGTACTTGGTGTCCCAATTTTGCATTCAATTAAATATATTATAATTTTAGTCTTTGTTTTATTTCTAAAACATAATCTTTTATCACATGGTAAAGAGAAAGTATTTACATTTATAATTTTAGAGGATATTGGTTTTCTGTTATCAGACTACTTTATTAATCTTAAAATTCCGTGATTCTACTCTTTTGTGGAAAAGAAAGCATTACAAGAACCCTGATGAACACAAATAAGATGCAATGAAAAATCACAATAAAAATGCCAATAATGTAAGTTTATTTCCTAGATTTAGATTTAACCATGCAGTTTTGGAATTTGATAATAGCATGTTGTCTTTTGCATATTAAACTCTGTAGGAGATATTATACCTTTTATAATAGTGTAAAAGCTATTTTGATTTGAAGCATGTTGTTCTGAAGAATATGAAATAAAAATGAAGTTCATGAGAATTAAAAAAGTGAATATGCATTTACCTATTTATCTATCTACTGTTATACACAATTATCAAAGATTGCCAGAATAAAAACTGATCATTTTTAGGGACTTCTATTTTGATGGGTTGAATGAGTGATGATACACATGGTTTGGAGGGAAGAGTCCTTTTTTAGAGTATAATTTTGCTTGTTAAATCATTAAAGCTTAGTCATGTATGGAGAAAACTGCCTAATAATTATGAACTAACATTTTAACATGGCATTTGCAACAGATACATTAGACACTTAATTAAATAGAATGTTGCTTATTTTTAAAGGAATGACAAAAAAAATCAAACTTTCCTTGGCATGTGAAATCTTTATATTATCAGAAGTGGGAAATCTGAAAGATGTGGTTCATTCTCTGTTTGGATGGTGCAGAATTGCTCTAAGCAGTAAGCTTACTGTTTTCAGACAGCATTAGCAGCTTCAGCAAATACAACTGTGTCATCCTCCCTTAATACGCAGTGTTTGTAACTGCAAAGGGGAGATGATAAACAGCATATGAGATCTGATATCTTCATGATGACTTAAACAGATACTGATGGACAGATCTGCTGTTTGATGTTTTCTTCACTAGCCCTGAAGATGCTGAGACATAGAGATGGCTGTGATTATCTTTTGTAAGACAGGAAATGCAATCTTTAGGGGTCTCTGGAAATAGAAAGGTTATGCAGTCTGGAACCTGTGAGCCTTTTCAATCTCTAAGTCATCAGGTATGACATCATGAATTATGATTATACCATTAGATTATAGAGTTATTGCTTTTTCTAGCTTTTAGTCATTTACAACATATTAATCAATGTAATTGTTTATTATTAGATTTTCCTTAGGATATTTGAACAAGTAATATTTATAGTACTAGACACCAGTTAAACAATATGAATTTTAGAAATGTGTGTGTGTTTAAGTTTGTGTTTACTGTAGCTTTTTATGGGGAAGTGGGAGGTAAGGAAATAGATTCTTTGTATGTGATTAAGGGCAAGGTTTTGGGCTCTACAGATTTTTCCAGATTAAACCTGAATACAGTCAAATTGCATCTTTTATTTCAAATGATGAAAATAGCATAAATTGTTCAAACTTATAAGGATACACCATAGCTAGCTGCTTGTATACAGTGACATATTAAAATTTTTTATCTGGGATTACTTAAGCATAGAAATAGATGTTGCTACCATCGTACTGTGCAACCACACAGCAACCCAAGTGTGATGAGTAGAATCATGTTTATCAGCATCTGAGCTATTTTCCTGAAATTTGTATTTCAGTATCTAAACTGTTTTAGAGGGCATTACTTTTAATCATTTCTCAGATCTATTGAAATAATTATGCTCTTTGTCCTCTTAATGTAGAGATCTGCTAAGGCATTGCTTATAGATTAAAGTAGATGATAAATCTGTTTTTTGTTTTGTTTTGGTTTTTTACACAGAAATCTGGTGACATATAAGCCTGTTTAATGATTTTGACCCAGAGATATTCTACATTTGTTTACTTTCATTTTCAAAATGGAAAGACTTGACTACATTAAACATGTTAACTACAAAGAGTAGAAAATCATCACAGCAAAGAATTTGGATTTATATATCTATTTTATGCTGAAACTCTGCTATTTATTTTAAACCATTTTCCCCTATCACGTTTAATTTTGTTTGTTATAGCATGTCCTCAGAATGACATGCTTGGGTAAGAAACTGTGCCTCTGTTTGACATTCAGATTTTGAAGGAAATTTATTTTATTTTTTTATGTTATAATATTTCTGCCTCAGTATTAGGGGACTTGGCAGATACTTGACAAGGCATTCCATATTAAATGAGCAAAATGAGAGAAAATGTTGCAGCATTTCTCAGCAGAAAGATAGTTTTGTCTTCGTGATTCCATAGCTCGATTAGAATTTAATGGCTCATCAGGGTAAAATGATGTATTAAATATGAATATATTTATCAAAAGACTGAAGTGGAAGTCTGAAACAGTGATTTGATTCAGTTAAGGGGTCAGTTTCTCCTTTTTAATTAAAAGCACACTAAAATTTTACCTACTGATATTGGCGATAATTTATATGTTATTCAGGCTACTTAGTCAGCTTAGATTCTTATTAGCAGGGAAGACTGCCATATTCTTAAGCTTGATTAGTTTTGGAATGATTTGAATATACCTTTTAGTTGCTACAAAACCTGTTTAATCTGTTAGAATTTATTTCCAGCATTTGCATGTATTAGTCACTATGAGTACATTCTGTTTCTTGGCATTGCTTTGGGATTCCTCTAGGTATTGGTTTCACAACATTTTGCTAGATTTTTCACTGTATTTGTGACCTTTCAAGAGAACCAAACCATAAAAATTCTTAGTTACCTTCTTCAGTGGCACTTAAATGAGGATATCTCAATAATTCTGTAAGGTGAAAAAAATTACTGTCTTAGAGTTATTTCTTTTACAAAGTGGAGAAAAATTTCTCTCTGTTGCTATGTCAAAATATATAACATTAAAAAGTTAAGATTGATTAAAATGTCACAGACATTTAATGTAATGTCAACCTTTTTCCTGTACAGCAAGATGATCTTGACCTTTTGAATGGTGAAATTGATTGTATATCTGCTCAGTAACAATTGGTCATCTTCTTTTTGCAATGGTTGCCTCTATCTGTACCATTTTATACATGCGTTTCATTATATATTGTAAAGGTTTCTGAAGGTAAGCTGTCTGTAAACAACTATTTGAGTACTTGTTCAATTATAAACAACTATTTGAGTAATTTGAGTAATTGTGAAATATGATCATTTGCACAATACTGTATTTGGTGTTGTGAGGAGAATACAGAAAAGAAAGAGTTGTTTCCTGCTTTCAAGATTATGAGAAAATGTACATAATGAGCTATGTTCACATTTTGAATTGACTTTTCAAAAGTGGTATGCTACAGTCAGTTTTAATTTAATTTATAAATTGGTGAATCTTAGGATGAGTTACATATAATTCTTTTCTTCCTCATGTAAATCTCTTGATATTAGAGAAATAAAAGATTGGGTCAAACTGTATAATCAAGCATTTTGTAATTTTGATAACTGCATTAACTTCTTTTATAACACGTTAAATTCTTTTTATTAGGGCATTATAAACTGTGAATAAATAAAATAACATTGTAAGTTTTATAAGCCATAGTTTTCAATTTGAGAGTGAAGGGAGATCTAGCCCATTGGCAGGAGGCAGAAGCAGGTACCCCAAGAATCAGCTCAAAACAGGGATGTGACCAATCCAATGTAATTCCAGGCTAGGCATAGGTCATTATGTGTTATGGAAGGGGGTTTAGATTTAGTAGGGATTAAACTTTGGAAATAAGGAGTAGCAAGTTTGGAGTGTTTAATGCTAGGTAGGTCATTTATGGAGTACTTTGAATAAACTGGGGAGGATAGGATTCACCTTAGGCTCTGAGGAAGAGGACTGGGAGGAACTAGTAGGGAAGTAGACCTTAACCAGCTGGCTGTTAGACATCCAAGCACTACTCTCTTCTCTTTCGTATCAGTGTGCTGGCTGAAAGGAGCAGGGAGGTGGGTAGAGCAGATGCAAAAACCTTGTTTCCCTAGAATCCTAGACTGGCACATGCTGACCAATAGTGCCTGTTTTCTTGGATTAGAGCAATAGAAAATTGATTTACAAATTCTTCTGGTTTGTATAGTCTGGTAGTTAAGCATCCAGACTGCCGTGTTCACTAGGTTCAAATCTTAGCTACACCACTTACCAGCTGTGTGATCATGGGCAAGTTATTTAACCTTTCTGGGTATCAGTTCCCTCAGATGTGATATAGGGATAGTAATGGTGCCTACCTCAAAGAGTTGTGAAGATCAAGCAAGTTAATGTATATAAAGTACCTCTAAGAGTACTGGTACATACTAAGCACATTACTGCCAACATTATTTATTGGCAAACATTATTACGTACACTCTTAGAGCTAGGATGGGCTATTGGTAATGGTCGTCATGAGTTTAATTTTGATCTCTCTCCCTCACTCTTCTTATCAAGTAAGAAATTCAGTCAAAAACACGTGGTACACTGAAATAAAGATGGTTATAAAAATGCAAACAAGAAAAACATGCTACATCTGACTAAATTCTAACATTGACTGACTATAAGAATTGTGACTTGATGAAAAATTTTGTTTAAAGTTTTTTTGCACCTGCTTACTAGCCTGATTTAAACTTCTATTAAGATCCTATGTGTATAGATCCTTTGCTTTCCTATATTATACCAACTACTTCATTACAGGAAAATTACTGGGTCTTTGGGAAAACTTAACGGCAATGTCAGGTCTTCTTTAGTAACAGTTGGAGATTAAAATTAAGGAGTAAAATCAAGGTTTAAATAAAATAATAGACAAGTTATATAGCTTAGGTTTAATGATCTGAGTTACTTTTTAAATCATAAAAAATGTTTTCGACAGAAACTTCACTGAAAATTATACTCAGCTTGTTTTAGTAATTTTTAAAAAAATTATTTATTTATTTATTTATGGCTGTGTTGGGTCTTCATTGCTGCACGGGGGCTTTTTCTAGTTGCAGCGAGCGGGGGCTACTCTTCGTTGCACTGCGCGGGCTTCTCACTGCGGTGGCTTCTCTTGTTGCGAAGCGCGGGCTCTAGAGCGCAGGCTCAGTAGTTGTGGTGCTCGGGCTTAGTTGCTCCGTGGCATGTGGGATCTTCCCGGACCAGGGCTCAAATCCGTGTCCCCTGCATTGGCAGGCGGATTCTTAACCACTGTGATGCCAGGGAAGTCCCTAGTAATTTTGTTAATGAAAATTTTTATTCTAGATGAAAGACTGAAATGAAATATGCTATAAATACAATGCTATATATGAATAAGACAATTCAAGTTCCTGTTTGATAGAGTATACTGTTTTGAATTGCTGATGTTATTTAATGTAAAGACATCAATTTGCTTAAAAATTGCCAAGCTCCTAAGTACAAGTGTGTAATTTGATAGTTGGATGAAATCTAAATCTAAATCTTAAATAATCTTAAGTGTTACATTTTGTGACTTTTTTTCATTTTAATTCTCTTCTCTTGAGCAATTGTCTCAATGTGCAGCTATTTCCCCAAATTGGCACACAGTCAACCAAATCTCAGCACAATGCAATTTGTTAAAACAAACAGAAAGCCAAACATACAAAACCCTACAGTGTTCCAGTAAGCACAGTACTGGGCAAGGATATAAAGACCAATGGGTCCCTGCCTTCAGGAATTCATAGGTAGTGAATTGTAAACACTAAATACAAGTAACTATAACAGAATGTGGAAAGCAGTGAGTGCCACAGAGATTCAAAAGAGATATGAAAGAAGCATAAATTATTCTGCTATGAGTTCAGTGGGCAGAATATTTCAAGCTGAGTGGGGAGAGAAGGAGAGAAGCTAGATGGGGAGTTGGGGAAGTATGGTAAGGTAGCATCTGAGTTAGACCTTGAAGAGTGGCCAAGATAGGGAAGAGGTCATTTTGGGCAGAGGAAACAACATGAGTAAAAGTTGGGAGACAGAAAGCAAATAATATGTTTGAGTAGTACGGAATAGTTCATTTTGGCTTATAACCTGGTGGGGTGATTCAAACTATCACAGGAAAGATTTGTTGGGACCAGTTAATGCAGAATCTTGAGTGTTAGATTATGATTACTAAACTGAGAACATTTCTGTGCTGAACTACTTATTCTTGGGAGAAAATAAAATAAAAAACAAAAGAACAGTAGCTATATTTTGCAGTCATTTTCAGAGCTCTAACTCTCTTGAGACTTTGAAAATGAAAATTAAATTCCTGAGTAGATTTAGTAGTTAGTAGACAAGGTAGGGGGTAGAAGCAAAATGAAGGATTTTAATAGAATTCTCTATCAAAATTGCACGTGAGAGCATTTCTCAGTCTATCCACAACCACTCAAAAGTCCTACATTTCAGATCCTAAGAGACCTCCTGCTTGTCCCTGATGTAAACTCTATTTTATTGGTACGTAATCAGATTTAGCTTTGGCTTTATTTTTGACATTTCCTAGACCAAGGACAATCTAGAGGGATCATTTTAATACAATGAATATGCATGTCACTATGGTGAATATTTGGATAATAAGGACTTTGTCTTAGGAAAAATTGGAAGGAGAAATTGCTATTTATAACCATGGAAGTTACAGGGATATCTAAGCTTTGCTCTTTGCTAATATAGCAATGATAAAGTTAACTGTCATTGCTAATACCTTTAATATCACCTTTAAATCTTCTACTCCACACACCAGAATTTAGTCAGTATTGTGTGAGGTTAGTAAAAAAGCTGGGTAACATCCAAGAGCAGATTTCCTTTAGGTGTGACATCTGGGATGTGACTTTTGTTATCAGGAGGATGATATTTGTGCATGGGAATTGTGAAAAAATTGGAATTGAATCCTCTCATTTAGTACATCATCCATATAAAGTATGTCAGAAATAAACTAATGGAATTCCACAAGTGTGAGTAAAAATGAAGCCAGACAGAATTGCTCTTCTGGCCCTTTATTTAGAGCAATAGCAGATCCATATAATTGAGAGTGCTCTCTTTCTTTCTGTAGAAGTCTGCATTATTTGAAAAAGCCATTTTTCTAGAAGTTCTTCTGAAGTTGTTTTTATTAATCCAGTGACTTCACATTGCCTGGGAAATAGCCATACATATGGTAGGGGCCCAATAAGTTTTCAATACTTATTTTAGAATCATAGATCCATTTCTGGGAGAAACTTTGGAGAACATTGGGCTTTGGGTTGCTTTAAAACTTTTAAACACTTTTTACCTTAGAAAACAGATAAGAGACATTTACTGAAATGATCCTTTCCTTATCCCAAGCCTTTTTAAAAATGATAATACAGGAATATAAGTAAGTTAAAAAGGTAATTGAATATTCTTTTATCAAACTTCTTTTTATAAAAGGCAACAGAACCTAGTTTCAATGAAGTACATTGCAAAATGTGCTGCATATAAATGGATGCCATCTATTTCTAGCCATTCCTTTCTTTCTAAATTTTATTCAAACTCATAATAATTTATTGAGTCTATTGTGTAGTATGGAGGGAGGCAGTAGAGCGCAGTAGTTAAGAGCTCAAGTTAATAGAGCTGGATTTGCTTCTTTAGACCCCATATCCTCCACTTACAGACAGTATTTACCTTAGTAATGTTAACTCCCCTCTCTTTCTCAAATACTGTCATCTATAAAATGAGGGTACTAATACGCTAACCTCTAGGCTTGTAATGAAAATCAATTGAATTAATGAATGAATGTAAGTAAATTGCTTCAAACAGTGACTAGCTTAACAAATATTAGTTATTATAATTACTCCCCACTGGACTAGGTAAAGTTGAGCAGAAAGCTACAAAAGATAAACAAGATATAAAACAAATCCACCCCTTCAAGGAATTTACGTTATAGTATATGTAAAGTATCACCTGTATATGTATATAAATATAAAATACATACAAACACATACATATGTAGTACATATGTATGTATACATACACACACATTATACTTTAATTATATATCGTATACTAAAAAGAAACTAAACAACTTGCCTAAGATCAAAATTGCCAGCAAAGGGTAGGATGATATGGGGTTCAAACCAGGAGGTCTAGCTCTACAGCTCTTGCTCTTAACCACTGTGTTATACTGCTTAAGGTTATATACATTCAAATTAGATACTAGATAGCCTTGTATAAGTTACTATATTCTAAATACCAAATTGAGAGACATCAAGGTAAACTGAAAGTGCTGTAGAAGACTTCATGTAAGAGGCGTGATGACTTTCATCTGACACATTCTTTTTGCTTTCTCTTCCACTACAAATAACATGTATAAAGTCTTTAGCACAGTTTCTACCATAGGTAATAAATTATAGTTGTTGTTATTATTATCACAATCTTTCTGATAATTGCTTCTAAATCTCCCCTAATTGGTGCAATGTGCTGTTTGAAAACCATAAATCTAATCTATGCTCATGACTTAAATTACCCATCAGTGATTCTTAATTGTAATTATGCATCAAAATCAAATGTTTAGGTTTTTAAAAACATTGATGCCCCAGGCTTATTTCAGAAGTACTAAATAAAGTCTATGGATTTTTAGCCCAGGCTTCTATATTTACAAAAAGCTTTCCAAGTGAATCTGATGGGCTGCCAAAATTGAGAAATGCTGCTTTACATGGTGGTGAATTGCAAATCTATAGCTTAAATCTACATCTTAACCTCTATCTAGTGTTCCAGACTGCATCTCTGCTTATTTACCTCATCAATATCTCAAACTTGGTATGCCCCAAGCAAAACATTATTTTATCTTCAAAACCTCTTTGTCTTTCCTAGCATGATGACCTAGTAATAATTTTCAACTTTTTAATCCAACCATAGGTCCAATTACTCACTAAGTTATGTAGATTCTTTCTTCCAAGGAGTCCAAAATTTACCTTTTCTTTCCATTCCCCATTGTCTTGATCTCAATGTAAGTTCACGTTCATTTCTTACGTGGACTACTGTAGTCATTTCTTAATTGCTATTTGTTTTTTCTTCCCATTGCTCATCTCCAAAGCAACCTATTCACTCCTCAGCTACCAGAGTATGCTTTCTAAAATGGAAACCAAGAACAGGCATTTGCCTACTTAAACTCATTCTAAGGCTCCCCATTACCTTCATGATAATTTTCAGAGTTCAGATAAGTGAGAACATACAATATTTATCTTTCCCTGTGTGACTTATTTCACTTAGCATAATGTCCTCAAGGTCCATCCATGTTGTTGCAAATGGCAGGATTTCCTTCTTTCTCATGGCTAAATAATATTCCACTGCATTTGTTTTATTCATTCATCTATTGTTGTACACTTAGGTTGTTTCCATATTTTGGATATCATCAATGATGTGGCAATGAACATGGGAGTGCAGACATCTCTTTGAGATAGTTATTTTATTTCCTTCAAATACTTACCCAGAAGTGGTACTGCTAGATCATATGGTAGTTCTATTTTTAATTTTTTGAGGAATGAGGAAGTGACATTTAAACTTAGCCATTTTTAGTTAAACTTAGTCTAAATTCTACTAGTTAGAGAGAGACAGCCTCTCTCAAATCTTTTAAAATGCTGTTGTCTTTTCCTATAATGCCTTTGGTCCCTCATTTCTCTTGTTTTTGCCTGGCTAACTCTCTCTTATATCTCAAGGTTTATTTAGATTAAGCATTACCTCCTTTTGAAACATCCCCTCATCTCTTCAGAGTGAATTAGGTGTTTTTTCTATATCTTCTTCTGGATCCTAGTATTTACCTTACATGAAGCACAATACATGCTGTACCGAAGTCATTGATTTTCCTGTCTTGACTGTGAACTGCTTAAAGGCAAAGTTAGTGTCTTTTACTTTTTTCAAGCCAGCACTAATATTGTTCCTGGCACATTGTAACTACTTAATAAATTTTTGTTGAATATCAAAATGGGTAATGAGTATGAAATGTTCATGGAAACATATGGCCTAGGTCACTTTGGACATCATTGGGAATTCATAGTAGCTGAGGTGTATAAGCACGGTTGGACCAGACTTTGAAGTGTTTAAAAGTTAAATTAAGGAATTTTAGATTTTATACTTAACTAATATAATATCGTTTCAGTATAGCATATTGATTAAGAGTATTGACCTGCCGGGACTTCCCTGGTGACACAGTGGTTAAGAATCACTTGCCAGTGCAGGGAACACGGGTTCGATCCCTGGTCGGGGAAGATCCCGCGTGCCGCAGAGTAACGAAGCCCGTGTGCCACAACTACTGAGCCTGCGCTCTAGAGCCCGCAAGCCACAACTACTGAGCCTGTGTGCCACAACTACTGAAGCCCCCGTGCCTAGAGCCCGTGCTCGGCAAAAAGAGAAGCCACCGCAATGAGAAGCCCGCGCACCGCAATGAAAAGTAGCCCCCGCTCGCCCCAACTAGAGAAAGCCCCCGGGCAGCAACGAAGACGCAGTGCAGCCAAATATAAATAAATAAATAAATAAATAAATAAATATTAAAAAAAAAAAAAAAAAGAGTATTGACTTGCCTTCAAACCCCGCCTCTGCCTCTTAATAGCTAAGGGTTCCTGGGAAAGTTTCTTAGCCTCTTTAAGTCTCAGAATACTCAACCGTTTTGAAGAATTTTAATGAATAACAGTATGTAAAGTTCTAGCACTGTACCTGGCAGGTTGTAAGCCTTACAATGTTACTTATTATTGTTATTGCAATTGTATGCAACATTGAGAAAAATCAGACAGCTAAGGGACTAACAGTTTCAGAATGTAGAGTTAAAATTATCCAATGATTGACCATTCAGCTGGCAATCAGAAAACCAAAATTTAATTCTCGTTCTATCTCTGCTATTGGCTTACTGTAAAGCTTGAATGTATCTCAGTTTCCTCATACAAAAAAGTATGTTAATGCTTTTAATGTATGTTAATGCAAAAGTAGTAGTGTTAATGCTTTCCTTACCAGGATGATGTTGTAATCGTTTGAGATGTCTAAAGAAAATAAACTGTTAAATTATAAAGGGTGGGAATCTATATTCTTTGAAGTCGCGGATATCATCATGTTTTTGTACAAGTTGTGCCATCATTTGCCTGGAATGCTCTTCTTATTCACCTTGATAATCGTATTTTTCCTTTAAGACTCCGTTTAAGCATCAGTTATTGGGTTTAGGTGGTCATTTATATATCCCTTAGAATACTAAGCCTACTTCTGGTATAACATTTACCATGTATAACATTTGAAAAAACACCTACTTGTATGTCTTCTCCCATAGAATGTAAAATTCTAGAAGGCAAGTGTGTCTTATAATTCAGTATTCCCACTGAATTATACTATTTTTATAAATAACTATAATTATTTACTAATAATTTAACATGGGCCAGAATCTGCTAGTACAGATTCTGGCACATGTTAAATTATTAGTAAATATTAACTCAAAGAATGGATTATGTTATATAAATTTAAGAATACTGAAGTATGTTTTAAAGCAGCAAAAAAGTTTCTGAAGCTCATTCAGAGATTGTTTGCCGTGAACTGGAGATTAGAAAATGTGGTAATAGTTACAATGTACTATAATAGTAGCAGAATAAATATTAACAATAGAATAATAGCAAGAAGAAAATATTACCCTGGTAGATATTTTCTGAAAATATAGCAAAGATGAAGGAAAATCAGGAGACTTTAGGTAAAACTACCAGGTAGAATACACCCAGCTACATTTCCTTTCTCCCAGAATCCTATTAAAAGAGACAATTAATGTTATTTCTAACCTTTTCTCTATACCAAAACTAAATTAGGGTGGGGAAAATGGGAGAGGAAAAAAAACAGTGACAAAATTTTGTGAGCAAAACAGCAGAAGGAAAATGTCAAGTGACTTGGCTAACTGAGAAAACAGAATTGTAAACTAGCATTGGCAAAAGCTGAGAACCAACACAATTTATACTGAAGCATCCTGAAAGGCACCAGATACCTCTGGTAGAGAATCAAGCTACTAAAGTAAAAAGTATTGAATTAAAATTCAGTCACATTTCCGGATCATCTTTCTCCTTTACTCTAGTCAACTAGGCAAATATCCCACCTCTACTCCAGCAGTGGACTGGAGAGGGGAAAATAGAATCTCTTTGGACTGAGTAATCCAGGAACAGATAATTTCATAAAGCACCATATTAAAAACTTCAGTAAGAATACTGTGATCCCAACTCTCTTCCTCTATTTTGCTCCTAGAAAGCTGGCAGCCAGGCGTTCATCTGCCAGGCAGGATAATGGAAGATCCAACTGGACTCAACAAGCTCAGGAGGAAGGTCCCAGACATATTGACATCAGGGTTTCCCAAAGAAACAGCCAAATCATATCACTTTACAATATGCTCAAAGTTGACAAGCCCTATCCAAATACTCAGGGCTTCCAATTAGCTTTTTGGTTTCATATTTTTAAATATGAGCACAAAACCAAAAACCATAAAACCTCTGAGGAAATCTTCTAACATAAAAGATAGAGGCCAATTTGCTATCAAAAACAAAGGTAACAAAAGCAAAAATAAACAAGTGGAACTACATCAAATTAAAAGGCTGCTTCATAGCAAAGGAAACCATCAACAAAATAAAGAGGCAACCTACTGAATGGGAGAAAATATTTGCATATCATATATCTGATAAGGGGTTAATATCTAAAATACGTAAAGAACTCATACAACTCAATAGCAAAAAGACAATCCTATTAAAAAATGGGCAGAGCACCTGAATAGACATTTTTTCCAAAGAAAATATGTGGACATCCAACAGGTACATAAAAAGATGCTCACTAATTATCAGGGAAATGCAAATGAAAACCACAATGAGACATCACCTCACACCTGTTAGAATGGCTGTTATCAAAAAGCCAAGAAATGACAAGTGTTGGAGAGGGTGTGGAGAAAAGGGAACCCCTATGTGCTGTTGGTGGGAATGTAAATTGTGGCAGCCACTATGGAGACTCCTCGAAAAGAGAACTACCAAATGATCCAGCAATTCCACTTCTGGGTATTTATCCAAAGAAAACAAAAGCACTAACTCAAAAAGATATATATATCTATATAGATAGATATATATAGATCAATCTATCTATATATATCTATCTATATAGATATATATATATCTCCATCCTAATGTTCATTGCAGTGTTATTTACAATAGCCAAGATATGGAAACAACCTAAGTGTTCATTGACAGATGAACAGATAAAGAAAATGTGGTGTATGTACTGTACAGGCAGTGGAATATTATTCAACCATAAAAAAGAATGAAATGAACTCTTGCCATTTGCAACAACATGGGTGGAACTTGAGGGCATTATGCTAAGTGAAATAAGTCAGACAGAAAGACAAATACCATATGATTCAATAATGAATTAATTACACATATATAATTATTTTTATTTACAATCCCTATTTTGCATATGAGGCACAAAGAACTTGTGCAAAGTCACATGGCTAAGTAAGTAGTAAGTGCCATAACTGGATATGAACCCTGGAGGTCTGGTTTTAGAGATCTTATTAGGCACCACTCTGCTTCCTCTTATCTTAGTGCCTATTGATAGCACGAATTTAATAAACGAGAGCTGTTTATAGTATAAGACTAGCTATAAATTAGTTTTGGCTGTTTCTATTAGATACTAAGTAGAGGAGGAAATTAATCACATATATTTCTTTTTTTTTAATTGTGATACAACTTTTACATACTATTTTCAAACTTGCAAAATAATACACCATGTTTTTGTGGATATTTACATATGTGGTAAAAGTGTAAAAACATACATGGAGATAACGTGCATACTGGCTATTTTTTTATGCATCTTTATTGGAGTATAATTGCCTTACAATGTTGTGTCCATTTCTGCTGTACAACAAAGTGAATCAGCTATATGCATACATATATCCCCATATCCCCTCCCTCTTGAGCCTCCCTCCCGCCCTCCCCTCCCTATCCCACCCCTCTAGGTTGTCACAAACACCAAGCTGATCTCCCTGTGCTATGCAGCAGCTTCCCACTAGCTATCTATTTTACATTTGGTAGTGTATATATGTCAATGCTACTCTCTCACTACGTCCCAGCCTCTGCTTCCTGCCCTGTGTCCTCAAGTCCATTCTCAACATTGTCATCTTTATTCCTGCCCTACCACTAGGTTCATCAGTACCATTTTTCTAGATTCCATATATATGCATTAGCATACAGTATTTGTTTTTCTCTTTCTGAATTACTTCACTCTGTATGACAGGCTCTAGGTCCATCCACCTCACTACAAATAATTTCGTTCCCTTTTATGGCTGGGTAATATTCCATTGTATACATGTGCCACATCTTTATCCATTCATCTGTCGATGGACATTTAGTTTGTTTCCATGTTCTGGCTATTGTAAATAGTTATGCAATGAATATTGTGGTAAATGTATCTTTTTGAATTATGTTTTTCTCAGGGTATATGCCTGAGTAGTGGTATTGCAAGGTCATATGGTAGTTCTATTTTTAGTTTTTTAAGGAACCTCCATACTGTTCTCCATAGTGGCTGTATCAATTTACATTCCCACCAACAGTGCAAGAGGGTTCCCTTTTCTTCACACCCTCTCCAGCATTTATTGTTTCTA
The DNA here is from genome assembly GCF_028023285.1 of Balaenoptera ricei. NCBI lineage: Eukaryota > Metazoa > Chordata > Mammalia > Artiodactyla > Balaenopteridae > Balaenoptera > Balaenoptera ricei. Next base: position 51,005,625 of record NC_082645.1, read on the forward strand.
GATTTTTTGATGATGGCCATTCTGACTAGTGTGAGGTGATACCTCAATGTGGTTTTGATTTGTATTTCTCTGATGATTAATGTTGTTGAGCATCTTTTCATGTATTTGTTGGCCATCTGTATGCCTTCTTTGGAGAAATGTCTATTTAGGTCTTCCACACGTTTTTGGATTGGGTTGTTTGATTTTTTGATATTGAGCTGCATGAGCTGCTTGTATATTTTGGAGATTAATCCTTTGTCAGTTGGTTCATTTGCAAATATTTTCTCCCATTCTGAGGGTTGTCTTTTCGTCTTGTTTATGGTTTCTTTTGCTGGGCAAAAGCCTTTAAGTTTCATTAGGTCCCATTTATTTAGTTTTGTTTTTATTTCCATTACTTTAGCAGGTGGGTTAAAAAGGATCTTGCTGTGATTTATGTCATAGAGTGTTCTGCCTATGCTTTCCTCTAAGAGTTTTATAGTGTCTGGCCTTACATTTAGGTCTTTAACCCATATTGAGTTTATTTTTGTTTTGTATGGTGTTAGGAAGTGTTCTTTAATCCATATTGAGTTTATTTTTGTTTTGTATGGTGTTAAGAAGTGTTCTAATTTCATTCTTTTACATGTAGCTGTCCAGTTTTCTCAGCACCACTTATTGAAGAGGCTGTCTTTTCCCCATTGTATATTCTTGCCTCCTTTATCAAAGATAAGGTGACCATATGTTCATGGGTTTATTTCTGGGCTTTCTATCCTGTTCCATTGATCTATATTTCTGTTTTTGTGCCATTACCATACTGTCTTGATTATTGTAGCTTTGTAGTATAGTCCGAAGTCAGGGAGCCTGATTCCTCCAGCTCCATTTTTCTTTCCTCAAGATTGCTTTGGCTATTTGGGGTCTTTTGTGTTTCCATACAAATTGTAAAATTTTTGTTCTAGTTCTGTGAAAAATGCCATTGGTAATTTGGTAGGGATTGCATTGAATCTGTAGATTGCTTTGGGGAGCATCATCATTTTCACAATGTTGAGTCTTCCAATCCAAGAACATAGTATATCTCTCCATCTGTTTGTATAATCTTTAATTTCTTTCATCAGTGTCTTATAGTTTTCTGCATACAGGTCTTTTGCCTCCTTAGGTAGGTTTACTCCTGGGTATTTTTTCTTTTTGTTGCAATGGTAAATGGAAGTGTTTCCTTAATTTCTCTTTCTGATCTTTTGTTGTTAGTGTATAGGAAAGCAAGAGATAATTGTGCATTCCTTTTATATCCTGCTACTTTACCAAATTCATCGATTAGCTCTAGTAGTTTTCTGGTGGCATCTTTAGGATTTTCTACATATAGTAAGTATCTTTCTTATTGATCTTTGCTATTTTTTCCTTCATTTCTTTTTCATTTATTTCTCATCTAACCTTTATGATTTCTTTCCTTCTGCTAACTTTGGGGTATTTTTTGTTGTTCTTCTTCATTCTCTAATTGCTTTATGTGTAAGGTTATGCTGTTTATTTGAGATTTTTTTTGTTTCTTGAGGTAGGATTGTATTGCTATAAACTTCCCTCTTAGAACTGCTTTTGCTGCATCCCATAGGTTTGGGTCTACATGATTTTATTGTCATTTGTTTCTAGGTATTTTTTGATTTCCTCTTTGATTTTTTTCAGTGATCTCTTGGTTATTTAGAAGTGTGTTTTTTAGCCTTCATGTGTTTGTATTTTTTACAGTTTTTTTTTCCTGTAATTGATATTTAGTCTCATAGCACTGTGATCGGAAAAGATGCTTGATACAATTTCAGTTTACCTAGGCGTAGTTTGTGACCCAAGATGTGATCTATCCTGGAGAATGTTCCTCAAGAATGTGCACTTGAGAAGAAAGTGTATTCTGTTGTTTTTGGATGGAACGTCCTATAAATATCAATTAAGTCCATCTGGTCTAATGTGTCATTTAAAGCTTGTGTTTCCTTACTTATTTTCTGTTTGGATGTTTTGTCCATTGGTGTAAGTGGGATGTTAAAGTCTCCTAATATTATTGTGTTACTGTCGATTTCCCCTTTTATTCCTGTTAGCATTTGCCTTAGGTATAGTGGTGCTCGTATGTTGGGTGCATAAATATTTATGTATTGTATCTTCTTCTTGGATTGATCCTTTGATCATTATGTAGTGTCCTTCCTTGTCTCTTATAAGAGTCTTTAATTTAAAGTCTATTTTGTCTGATATGAGTATTGCTACTCCAGCTTTCTTTTGATTTCCATTTGCATGGAGTATCTTCTTCCATCCCCTCACTTTCAGTCTGTATGTGTCCCTAGGTCTGAAGTGGGTCTCTTGTAGATAGCATATATAGGAGTCTTATTTTTGTATCCATTCAGCCAGTTTGTGTCTTTTGTTTGGAGCATTTAATCCATTCACATTTAAGGTAATTATCAATATGTATGTTCCTGTTACCATTTTCTTAATTGTTTTGGGTTTGTTTTTATAGCTCCTTTGCTTCTCTTGTGTTTCCTGCCTAAAGAAGTTCCTTTAGCATTTGTTGTAGAGCTGGTTTGGTGGTGCTGAATTCTCTTAATTTTTGCTTGTCTGTAAAGCTTTTGATTTCTCTGTCGAATCTGAATGAGATCCTTGCTGGGTAGAGTAATCTTGGTTGTAGATTTTTTCCCTTTCATCATTTTAAATATATCCTTCCACTCCCTTCTGGCCTGCAGAGTTTCTGCTGAAAAATCAGCTGGTAAATTTATGGGGATTCCCTTGTATATTATCTGTTGCTTTTCCCTTGCTGCTTTTAATATTTTTTCTTTGTTTTTAATTTTTGATAGTTTGATTAATATGTGTTTCAGTGTGTTTCTCCTTGGGTTTATCCTGTATGGGACTCTCTGCACTTCCTGGACTTGATTGACTATTTCCTTTCCCATGTTATTGAAGTTTTCAACTATAATCTCTTCAAATATTTTCTCAGACCCTTTCTCTTTCTCTTCTTTTTCTGGGACCCCTATAATTCAAATGTTGGTGTGTTTAATGTTGTCCCAGAGGTCTCTGAGACTGTCTTCAATTCTTTTCATTCTTTTTTCTTTATTCTGCTCCTTGGCAGTTATTTCCACCATTCTATCTCCCAGGTCATTTATTCGTTCTTCTGCCTCAGTTATTCTGCTATTGATTCCTTCTAGAGTATTTTTAATTTCAGTTATTGTGTTGTTCATCACTATTTGTTTGTTCTTTAGTTCTTCTAGGCCCTTGTTTATTGCTTCTTGTATTTTCTCCATTCCATTTCTGAGATTTTGGGTAATCTTTACTGTCATTACTCTGAATTGTTTTTCTGGCAGACTGCCTATTTTCTCTTCATTTGTTTGATCTAGTGGGTTTTTACCTTGCTCCTTCATCTGCTGCTTATTTCTCTGTTTTCTCATTTTGTTTAACTTACTGTGTTTGGGGTCTCCTTTCTGCAGGCTGCAGGGTCATAGTTCCTCTACTTCTGTTGTCTGTCCGCAGTGGGTGAGGTTGGTCCAGTGGCTTGTGTAGGCTTCCTGGTGGAGGTGACTGATGCCTGTGTTCTAGCAGGTGGATTTGGATCTTGTCCCTCTGATGGGCAGGAATGTATCTGATGGTGTATTTTGGGGTGTCTGTGAGCTTAGTATGACTTTATGCAACCTGTCTGCTAATGGGTGGCGTTGTGTTCCTGTCTTGCTAATTGTTTGGCGTGAGACGTCCAGCACTGGAGCTTGCTGGCTGCTGGGTGGAGCCAGGTCTTAGTGTTGAGATGAAGACCTCTGGGAGAGCACTCACCAATTAATTTTCCACAGGGCCAGGAGTTCTTTGGTGGCCTGATGTCCTGGACTTGGCTCTCCCACCTTGGAGGCTCAGACCCAACCCCCAGGCAGAGCACCAAGCCCCTGCAAGCCACATGGCACGGAAGAAAAGGAAGCAGAAAAAACAAAACAAAAAACAAAAAAACAAAACAAAAAACCCAAACAAACGAACAGACAAAACCCCGAGACAAATGGCAAAAGCAAAAATAAACAGACAAAATCATGCAAAGAAACATACACACACGCACTCACAAAAAGAAAATTTAAAAAAAGAGAGAGAAAACAAAGAAGAAGAGAGCAACCTTACCAATAAACAAACCCCAAAATGAAAACAAACACTAAACTAACAAAAACATAAAACCAGACACAAATCAAATGCAGAATCACATATATTTCTAATAATTGGCGTTTGGTTCTTCTAAGTAGTGGAAAAAATTCTCACATCTCAATTATATACAAATTTAATTCAGATAATAGATAGCTTTTGGTTTTGTGAAGGGAATAAATAATTGAGGAAATTTAAGAAGTTATCCATCGAAAGTGTTATATATATTTTTACTCATTTTTATTTTTTCCTCATTTCCCATTTCAAATCTAATTCCATCTTTTCCATGTTTAAGATTTTTAATTTTCTTTCTCTATGTCCCTTGAATTTTGACATAATTAGAAAATTTAAGAGCACAGATTTTTTTTGGGTTTGGTTTTGTCCTTTTTTAGATTTAAAGGGGAAAGTAAATAAAGTGGCCCTTCTCCTTTCACTCTCCACATTTTTGACATGTGTATAATTAGGAAAATTGCTTTGCTTAGAGTTACTATTAAATGTAATAGAAGTTAATTTTTTTAGTAAATTTCATGACTACTCAGATTTGTACCACTTTACTAATGATATGATAAAACATATCACTAATAAACAATCACTGAGGTTAAAGAAAAAAATTATAGAACTACTTAGACTTGCTTACTTTACTTTTTACATTATTTAAACACTATACTTTTTGTAGCTTAAGCATATACCTGAAGTATCTCTTTTCACTGCTTGTTATCATTGAAGTTCATCTTCTAATGTTTTATTAGTTACTCCTCAGAACAATTTTAGTTATGTAAAAATATTTTGAAATTTCCTTGTTTATTTAATCCATAATGCTTTACAAATATCATTTTATTATTCCTACTCTCTGACTTGATTTGTTTGATTTACTTATATTAGAAAACTCCTTTCTTTCTTAAGTTTGCAAATTATTGAATATTCAAATCCAATTCACCTATAAATCATTAAAATACAGACACTGTGGGCTTATTTCAGTTTAAATAACTCATATAATTGACTATTTTGTATGTAGGCCAACTCAGAACTGTCCTAATTTGTGATGGGAAGGTTAAATACTTGTGCAGTACTCTAATTTTGTAGATTCTTACAAAGTTGAAAAGAACAAGCCTTTATTCACAATGGAAAGGTTAGAAATTGATAATTTTACTTAAAAATGTATCTGTATACATTTATCCCCTTCCTATAATTGATACTTATGTCTCCTACAAGTCCATAGTATCTCAGTAAAAATATCAGGAATGGAAAAGTGTATTAATATATGGAAGGATTATAGATGTTATTATAATTCATTTTTATAATGTAAGCTGAAGTACAGATAGGTACTTAATACAGACAAAAATGACCCTTACACTGTTGAATATAAAAAAATTCAAGTATTGTACAACTGGAAAGGATCTTAGGTATCATGAAGTAATGTTTAAATTCATCTTATTTTTATTTTATTTATATTTGTTTATGTCCTTCAGTTTCTTAGCTCAGGATTCCTTCTTGCATCTCATACATTCTTTCTGGGATCATTTTATTTCTTTCTGAAATATATACTTAGAAGTTCCTTTAGAAAGGATGCCTTAGTGATAAATTCTCTCAGTTTCTATTTGTCTGAAGTGCCTTTCTTGAATGATAGCTTAGCTGGGTATCTACCTCTAGATTAACAATTATTTTTTCTTAGTATCCTGAAGATATTATTTCACTGTCTTCTGGCTTCTATTTTTGTTATTTTGTCATTCCTTTGTAGGTAATCTCTTTTTTTCCCTTGCTGCTTTAAAAATGTGTCATTCTGCAGTTTCACATGATATGTCTACATGTGAATTGTCTTTTAATTATACTGTTTGTGATTACTGAATCTGAGGATTCATGTCTTCTATCAATTCTGGAAAATTTTTCACCTATTATTTTCAAACAGTACTTCTCCCTCATTTTCTCTATTCTCATCTTCTGGAACTCCAATTACATACATGTTAGACTTTACCATATTATCCTTCATTTAAAAATTATCTATTTCATATTTTTCATATTGTTATTCTGTGATATATTCTGTATAATTTTTCAGATATTTTCCCCAGTTCCTTAATTCTTGTCTCTCCAGCCCACTGTTTTACCTGTTCATGGAGTTTTAAATTTTAAGAATATTATCTATGTAATTATTATTTCTCCACTTTCTAGAAATTCTACTTTTTGCACATCAGGATTTTTTATCCTGTCCCAGGTTTTAGGAGACGTTTTCTTTCTAGGCATTTGCATTGTAAGGAGAACCAAATCAGTAGTCCTGCTCTGGTCCTACTAATGTCTTTCACCCTTATTCAGATAAATAGGGTTTTTTCTTGATATTTATGCCCAAACTACCACTTTGTCCCCTTGTCTGCCTTGCAAAGATACATTGATCTTTTAAAAATCAACTGAAGTGTCTCTTTTAATGGAGTTTTTACTGACTTTCTTGGAGAAAAATAATAATCTTTATGATTGAGTTTCACCTGTATGAATTTCTTTCATGATACCATTGTGCATTGTACCTACCATGAAGCCTATACACTCTTTGAGGGAAGGAGCTAGGTCTTATTGATTTTTTTGTGGCTCTGATAGTGCAAATAATAATATAAATAACAATGTTATAATTAACATTTATTGAGAACTTAATACATGCTTGGCAAACTCAAGAACTTTACATGTATTAATAAATCACTCGAGGGGCTTCCCTGGTGGCGCAGTGGTTGAGAATCTGCCTGCCGATGCAGGGGACACGGGTTTGAGCCCTGGTCTGGGAAGATCCCACATGCCACAGAGCAGCTAGGCCCGTGAGCCACAACTACTGAGTCTGCGCATCTGGAGCCTGTGCTCCGCAACAAGAGAGGCCGTGATAGTGAGGGGCCCGCGCACCGTGATGAAGGGTGGCCCCCGCTTGCCACAACTAGAGAAAGCCCTCGCACAGAAACGAAGACCCAACACAGCCAAAAAAAAAAAAAAAGCATGTTTTGTAAGCACAGTGCTTACAACATAGTAAGTATTCAATCATAGCTGCTATTGTAATTTAAAAAAATAAATAAATAAATCACTCAAGATGCAGAGAGATTACATAAAATGGTGAAGTCACACAGCTAGGAATTAATTGAAACAGGACTTCAATCCAGGAGGTATGTGGCCCCACATACAAACCCTCAGTGTTTATCCAATACTGCCTTTATGTTGACCTCCTAAAGGGAGTATCAGCAGCAGAGGGACAGGTTATACCACCAAAACTTGTACTTGAGCTCCAAACAAGATCATGGGGATGTGGCAGATGCTTAGGGAAGGACACAGCAGGACAAATAAGGAAGGCCTACAAAGACAGGTGGAGCCTCGTAGGGCATTTTACATGCAAGCAATATGAACAGAGTAGAGACAGCATGAAGCAGCAGTAGGAAATTTAGCAGCAGTTAGCATCATTTTTCTGGTTACAGAATTGGGTTTATCTGCAGAAATGAGGCTGTAAGAGGACTCAATGACAAGGCAGGAGTCAAGTCCAGAATTCAAAACAAACAAATCTGGAGGATGAGGTGGGCAAACAAGGCAGGAACTCAATTATGAAGGTATCAATACCCATTAAAATATTTTTGGCTAGTTGAAATTGTTCTTAACTTCTCAAACACTTTTTATCCTTAAGCCATGAGATGTTAGGCCCCCTAGAAGACCTGACAGGAGAGACAGTATTCTTTGGATCACAGTGGCAGTAATAAGTACAGTACTATATGTTGTGATGAAATTAATCCTGAGCCAGAAATAGCTTAGCATTGGAAGATTTTCACCACTGAGCTTTTCAGCATTTCAACATTTCAGTATTTCAACCTGACTTTGGAGTACTTCATTTCAACAGATTAACACACCTGACATAAATGTGTAGCCCCCCCAACAGGTCTTTAATGTTTGCACAGGTGGAGTTTTCCAAGTAAATGAGATGAGAAGAATCTTAAAATTTTTACATGATGATTTAGTTTATGCCTTCTTATCCTTATTCCTATGACAGAGGGTTTTACTCTCCAATTCTTATTCTCAGTTCTATTTTTTCTTGTATGTGTAAAGACGAAATAACACATTTACTTCACATAAGCAAATGAAACCTAATTGCCACCTCCCCAATTAGACACTTTAGAAGCAGACTCACTTCTTTTTTATTTAAAAAAACACCAGAAAGAAGAAAGAGTGATTTATTGGACTACTTTAAATATGTTTCATATGAGTTAATTAATACAGTGTATAAAATAGATGGATTGAACTTGTATTACCATGAAATGGTATAGTCTATATTTTAAAGTAGATGCAAGATTTTCAATACCTAATTTCAAAATAATATGCTAGTAAAAATATATGGGTTCATTTATTTTATTAAACTATAATATACTAAGTGACACTCAAAGTTAGGCTTGACATATGCTTAGATTTCAGTTCAGCTAGTAGGTACTGAACTCCTATGAAATGTTAATCTCTGAGCTGATGCTTTCACATCTATTGCCCTATGTAATACAGCATAATGCAATTACAGATTAAACAGCTGACCTTTTTATATTTGTAAAATACTTTAGCTTACATGGAAAAATGAAAAAAATAGGAGGGCTCCAGAGTAAATATGGATGTATATGATTAATATTAACATTGAATCCAAGTGTTAATGTTTAATTTTCTTATTTTCATTATTTAAAATAAAAAGTAATGAGATGGGTACAACGAGTTAAAATTCTGCATGTCTTTAATGAAACAGTAGCAACACATTATTAAAGCAAAGTATGAAAATAATGTGCTATGTGAGATGTTACCAGTTATTAACAGCATGTTTGTTTTTTTTTTAAACATCTTTATTGGAGTATAATTGCTTTACAATGGTGTGTTAGTTTCTGCTGTATAACAAAGTGAATCAGCTATACATATACATATATCCCCATATCTCTTCCCTCTTGCATCTCCCTCCCTCCCACCCTCCCTATCCCACCCCTCTAGGTGGTCACAAAGCACCGAGCTGATCTCCCTGTGCTATGCGGCTGCTTCCCACTAGCTATCTATTTTACATTTGGTAGTGTATATATGTCCATGCCACTCTCTCACCCTGTCACATCTTACCCCTCCCCCTCCCCATATCCTCAAGTCCATTCTCTAGTAGGTCTGTGTCTTTATTCCCATCTTGCCACTAGGTTCTTCATGACCTTTTTTTTTCCCCCTTAGATTCCATATATATGTGTTAGCATACTGTATTTGTTTTTCTCTTTCTGACTTACTTCACTCTGTATGACAGACTCTAACTCCATCCACCTCACTACAAATACCTCCATTTCATTTCTTATTATGGCTGAGTAATATTCCATTGTATATATGTGCCACATCTTTTTTATCCATTCATCTGATGATGGCCACTTAGGTTGCTTCCATGTCCTGGCTATTGTAAATAGAGCTGCAATGAACATTTTGGTACATGACTCTTTTTGAATTATGGTTTTCTCAGGGTATATGCCCAGTAGTGGGATTGCTGGGTCGTATGGTAGTTCTATTTTTAGTTTTTAAGGACCCTCCATACTGTTCTCCATAGTGGCTGTATCAATTTACATTCCCACCAACAGTGCAAGAGTGTTCCCTTTTCTCCACACCCTCTCCAGCATTTATTGTTTCTAGATTTTTTGATGATGGCCGTTCTGACCAGTGTGAGATGATATCTCATTGTAGTTTTGATTTGCATTTCTCTAATGATTAATGATGTTGAGCATTCTTTCATGTGTCTGTTGGCAATCTGTATATCTTCTTTGGAGAAATGTCTATGTAGGTCTTCTGCCCATTTTTGGATTGGGTTGTTTGTTTTTTTGTTATTGAGCTGCATGAGCTGCTTGTAAATCTTGGAGATTAATCCTTTGTCAGTTGGTTCATTTGCAAATATTTTCTCCCATTCTGAGGGTTGTCATTTGGTCTTGTTTATGGTTTCCTTTGCTGTGCAAAAGCTTTTAAGTTTCATTAGGTCCCATTTGTTTATTTGTGTTTTTATTTCCATTTCTCTAGGAGCTGGGTCAAAAAGGATCTTGCTGTGATTTATGTCATAGAGTGTTCTATGTTTTCCTCTAAGAGTTTGATAGTGTCTGGCCTTACACTTAGGTCTTTAATCCATTTTGAGTTTATTTTTGTGTATGGTGTCAGGGAGTGTTCTAATTTCATACTTTTACATGTACCTGTCCAATTTTCCCAGCACCACTTATTGAAGAGGCTGTCTTTTCTCCACTGTATATGCTTGCCTCCTTTATCAAAGATAAGGTGACCATATGTGTGTGGGTTTATCTCTGGGCTTTCTATCCTGTTCCATTGATCTATATTTCTGTTTTTGTGCCAGTACCAAACTGTCTTGATTACTGTAGCTTTGTAATATAGTCTGAAGTCAGGGAGCCTGATTCCTCCAGCTCCATTTTTCATTCTCAAGATTGCTTTGGCTATTCGGGGTCTTTTGTGTTTCCATACAAATTGTGAAATTTTTTGTTCTAGTTCTGTGAAAAATGCCAGTGGTAGTTTGATAGGGATTGCATTGAATCTGTAGATTGCTTTGGGTAGTAGAGTCATTTTCACAATGTTGATTCTTCCAATCCAAGAACATGGTATATCTCTCCATCTATTTGTATCATCTTTAATTTCTTTCATCAGGGTCTTATAATTTTCTGCATACAGGTCTTTTGTCTCCTTAGGTAGGTTTATTCCTAGATATTTTATTCTTTTTGTTGCAATGGTAAACGGGAGTGTTTTCTTAATTTCACTTTCAGATTTTTCATCATTAGTGTATAGGAATGCAAGAGATTTCTGTGCATTAATTTTGTATCCTGCTACTTTACCAAATTCATTGATTAGCTCTAGGAGTTTTCTGGTAGCATCTTTAGGATTCTCTATGTATAGTATCATGTCATCTGCAAACAGTGACAGCTTTACTTCTTCTTTTCCTATTTGGATTCCTTTTATTTCTTTTTCTTCTCTGATCGCTGTGCCTAACACTTCCAAAACTATGTTGAATAATCGTGGTGAGAGTGGGCAACCTTGTCTTGTTCCTGATCTTAGTGGAAATGGTTTCAGTTTTTCACCATTGAGGACAATGTTGGCTGTGGGTTTGTCATATATGGCCTTTATTATGTTGAGGAAAGTTCCCTTTATGCCTACTTTCTGCAGGGCTTTTATCATAAATGGGTGTTGAATTTTGTCGAAAGCTTTCTCTGCATCTATTGAGATGATCATATGGTTTTTCTCCTTCAATTTGTTAATATGATGTATCACGTTGGTTGATTTGCGTATATTGAAGAATCCTTGCATTCCTGGAATAAACCCCACTTGATCATGGTGTATGATCCTTTTAATGTGCTGTTGGATCCTGTTTGCTAGTATTTTGTTGAGGATTTTTGCATCTATGTTCATCACTTATATTGGCCTGTGGTTTTCTTTCTTTGTAACATCTTTGTCTGGTTTTGGTATCAGGGTGATGGTGGCCTCGTAGAATGAGTTTGGGAGTGTTCCTCCCTCTGCAATATTCTGGAAGAGTCTGAGAAGGGTAAGTGTTAGCTCTTCTCTAAATGTTTGATAGAATTCGCCTGTGAAGCCATCTGGTCCTGGGCTTTTGTTTGTTGGAAGATTTTTAATCACAGTTTCAATTTCAGTGCTTGTGATTGGTCTGTTCGTATTTTCTATTTCTTCCTGGTTCAGCCTCGGCAGGTTGTGCATTTCTAAGAATCTGTCCATTTCTTCCAGGTTGTCCATTTTATTGGCATAGAGTTGCTTGTAGTAATCTCTCATGATCCTTTGTATTTCTGCAGGGTCAGTGGTTACTTCTTTTTCATTTCTAATTCTATTGATTTGAGTCTTCTCCCTTTTTCTCTTGATGAGTCTGGCTAATGGTTTATCAATTTTGTTTATCTTCTCAAGGAACCTGCTTTTAGTTTTATTGATCTTTGCTATTGTCTCCTTCATTTCTTTTTCATTTATTTCTGATTTGATCTTTATGATTTCTTTCCTTCTGCTAGCTTTGGGGTTTTTTTGCTCTTCTTTCTCTAATTGCTTTAGGTGCAACGTTAGGTTGTTTATTCAAGATGTTTCCTGTTTCTTGAGGTAGGCTTGTATTGCTATAAACTTCCCTCTTAGAACTGCTTTTGCTGCATCCCATAGGTTTTGGGTCGTCGTGTCTCCATTGTCATTTGTTTCTAGGTATTTTTTGATTTCCCCTTTGATTTCTTCAGTGATCACTTCGTTATTAAGTAGTGTATTGCGTAGCCTCCATGTGTTTGTATTTTTTACAGATCTTTTCCAGTAATTGATATCTAGTCTCATAGCACTGTGGTCAGAAAAGATACTTGAGACGATTTCAATTTTCTTAAATTTACCAAGGCTTGATTTGTGACTCAAGATATGATCTATCCTGGAGAATGTTCCATGAGCACTTGAGAAAAATGTGTATTCTGTTGTTTTTGGGTGGAATGTCCTATAAATATCAATTAGGTCCATCTTGTTTAATGTATCATTTAAAACTTGTGTTTCCTTATTTATTTTCATTTTGGATGATCTGTCCATTGGTGAAAGTGGGGTGTTAAAGTCCCCTACTATGATTGTGTTGCTGTCGATTTCCCCTTTTATGGCTGTTAGTATTTGCTTTATGTATTGAGGTGCTCCTATGTTGGGTGCATAAATATTTACAGTTGTTATACCTGCCTCTTGGATCGATCCCTTGATCATTATATAGTGTCCTTCTTTGTCTCTTGTAATAGTCTTTATTTTAAAGTCTATTTTGTCTGATATGAGAATTGCTACTCCAGCTTTCTTTTGATTTCCATTTGCATGGAATATCTTTTTCCATCCCCTCACTTTCAGTCTGTATGTGTCTCTAGGTCTGAAGTGGGTCTCTTGTAGACAGCATATATATGGGTCTTGTTTTTGTATCCATTCAGCCAGTTTGTGTCTTGGTTAGAGCATTTAATCCATTTACATTTAAGGGGGTTTTCGATATATATGTTCCTATTACCATTTTTTAAAATTGTTTTAGGTTTGTTATTGTACCTCTCTTCCTTCTCTTGTGTTTCCTGCCTAGAGAAGCTCCTTTAACATTTGTAAAGCTGGTTTGGTTGTGCTGAATTCTCTTAGCTTTTGCTTGTCTGTTAAGGTTTTAATTTCTCCATCAAATCTGAATGAGATCCTTGCTAGGTAGAGTAATCTTGGTTGTAGGTTTTTCCCTTTCATCACTCTAAATATGTCTTGCCACTACCTTCTGGCTTGCTGAGTTTCTGCTGATAAAGATCAGCTGTTAACCTTATGGTGTTTCCCTTGTGTATTGTTTGTTGTTTTTCCCTTGCTGCTTTTAATATTTTTTCTTTGTATTTAATTTTGGTAGTTTGATTAATATGTGTCTTGGCTTGTTTCTCCTTGTATTTATCCTGTATGAGTCTCTCTGCACTTCCTGGAGTTGATTGACTATTTCCTTTCCCATATTAGAGAAATTTTCAACTATAATGTCTTCAAATATTTTCTCAGTCCTTTTCTTTTTCTCTTCTTCTTCTCGGACCCCTATAATTCGAATGTTGGTGCACTTAATGTTGTCCCAGTGGTCTCTGAGACAGTCCTCAATTCTTTTCATTCTTTTTTCTTTATTCAGCTCTGTGGTATTTTTTTCCACTATTTTATCTTCCAGGTCACTTATCCGTTCTTCTGCCTCAGTTATTCTGCTATTGATTCCTTCTAGAGAATTTTAAATTTCATTTATTGTGTTGTTCATCATTGTTTACTCTTTAATTCTTCTAGGTCCTTGTTAAACGTTTCTTGTATTTTCTCCATTCTATTTCCAAGATTTTGCGTCATCTTTACTCTCTTTACTCTGAGTTGCTTTTCAGGTAGTCTGCCTATTTCCTCTTCATTTGTTTGGTCTGGTGGGTTTTTACCTTGCTCCTTCATTGGCTGTGTGTGTTTCTCTGTCATCTCAGTTTGCTTAAGTTACTGAGTTGGGGCCTCCTTTTTACAGGCTGCAGCTTCGTAGTTCCCATTGGTTTTGGTGTCTGTGCCCAGTGGCTAATTATGGTTCAGTTGGTTGTGTAGGCTTCTTGGTGGAGTGGACTGGTGCCTGTGTTCTGGTGGATGAGGCTGAATTATATCTTTCTGGTGGGCAAGACCACGTCCGGTGGTGTGTTTTGGGGTGTCTGTGACCTTATTATTATTTTAGGCATCCTCTCTGGTAATGGGTGGGGTTGTGTTCCTGTCTTGGTATTTGTTTGGCACAGGGTATCTAGCACTGTAGCTTGCTGGTCATTGAGTGAAGCTGGGTCTTAGCGTTGAGATGGAGATCTCTGGGAGAGCTTTTGCTGTTTGATATTACGTGGAGCCGGGAGGTCTCTGGTGAACCAATGTCCTGAACTCGGCTCTCCCACCTCAGAGGCATGGGCCTGACACCAGGCCGGAGCACGAAGACCCTGTCAAGCCACACAGTTCAGAAGGAAAGGAAGGAAAGGAAGGAAGGAAGGAAGGAAGGAAAAATAGAAAAGAAAGTTATTAGAATAAAAATAAAAAATTATTAAAAATAAAAAAATTATAAAGTATTAAAAAAAAAAAGAAAGAAAGAAGAGAGCAACCAAACCAAAAATGAAATCCACCAATAATAACAAGTGCTAAAAACTATAGTAAACAAACAAAACAAAAAACCGGACAGACAGAACTCTAGGAGAAATGGTAAAAGCAAAGCTATACAGACAAAATCACACAAAGAAGAATACACATACACACTCACAAAAAGAGAAAAGGAAAAAATATATATATCTTTTGGGAAGTCTGAGGTCTTCTGCCAGCATTCAGTAGGTGTTCTGTAGGAGTTGTTTCACATGTAGATGTGTTTCTGATGTATTTGTGGGGAGGAAGGTGATCTCCACGTCTTATTCCTCCACCATCTTGAATGTCTCCCACTTATCTATTTTATACATAGTATTTTGTATCTTCTTAATTCCATACACCTATCTTGCCCCTCCCCCTTCCCTCTCCCCACTGGTACCCACTAGTTTGCTTTCTGTATCTGTGAGTCTGTTTCTATTTTGTTTTATGCATTCATTTGTTTTATTTTTTTTTGATTTCACATATAAGTGAAAACACAGTATTTGTCTTTCTCTGTCTGATTTATTTCACTAAGCATAATACTCTAGGTCCATGCACATCATTGCAAATGGCAGAATTTCATTCTTTTTTATGGCTGAGTAATATTTCTTTATATATATTATACATTATATATGTATATACATATATATATACATACCACATGTTCTTTATCCATCCATCTGTTGCTGGACACTTGGGTTGCTTCCATATCTTGGCTATTGCAAATAATGCTGCTAAAGCAATCTTGAGAAAAAAGAATAAAGCTGCAGGTATCATTCTCCCTGACTTCAGACTATACTACCAAGCTACAGAAATCAAAACAGCATGGTAGTGGCACAAAAATAAACACATAGATCAATAGATCAGAATAGAGAACCCAGAAATAGATCCATGTGACTATGGTCAATTAGTCTATGACAAAGGAGGCAAAAAGCAATTGGAGAAAAGACAGTCTCTTCAATAAGTGGTGCTGGGAAAACTGGACAGCTACATGTAAAAGAACGAGATTAGAACATTTCCTCACACCATATACAAAAATAAACTCAAAATAGATTAAAGACCTACATATAAGACTTGAAACCATAAAACTCCTAGAAGAGAACATAGGCAGAATGCTCTTTCACATAAATGGTAGTAATATTTTTGGGGGGTCTGTCTCCTAAAGGCAAAGGATAAAAACAAAATAAATAATTGTACATAATTAAACATTCAACCATATTTTTTGATAGATATTTCTTAGTCAAAGTTATGTATGTAGGTTACCACTTTGATTATATGTTCATCTCTATGAAACTTGATACCATGGTTTTTAGTCATTGAAATAAATGTGACGTGTAAATCAGGGTCATAGCAAGAAAGAGATGGTCACTCAAGAAGGGTGATAAAAAGAATTTAATGAAAGGACTGATTGGGATTGACATATACACACTACTATATATAAAATAGGTAACTAATAACGACCTACTGTATAGCACAGAGAACTCTACTCAATACTCTGTAATGGCCTATATGGGAAAAGAATTTTAAAAAGAGTGGATGTATGTATATGTATAACTGATTCACTTTGCTGTACAGCAGAAACTAACACAACATTGTAAATCAACTATACTCCAATAAAAATTTTTTTAAAAAGTGTGCAGGATAAAGGGTAATCAGCGAGGGTTAGTGAAATCCCAGAAACCTGCAACAGTCAGAAACGGCCACTATTTCTAGGCCTAAAGGAGCAAGTGGGGGAGCAGTTAATGCAAACCAGCAAGTCCTATAGCTGTAGAAGAGTCACGTGACAAGCGATTTGGTGTTTGATAGAAGATCACAGCCATTGCCAAACTATGGTCCAACAGGGGCCATGTTTCTCTCCTCCCAGCTCTATAGTCTTCTGTCATTATCTCTCATTGGCTGAACTCAATAGGAAGCTAAAAGACAAGGGATCCTAGCGATGCAGTCTGTAAAGACACAGAGCATGGTGAATAAGAGTGGAAAGTGGATCTGTAAGGGTTAGTGGAGAGTATACAGCACACAATACTATCCTAATATCTAATACCTAAAAAAAAAGGCAGAAAAAGTGGTTACTTTTTAAAAATGATATGATAAATAGTTCTAAGGAAGAAAGAATTCTGAATTGAAAATGAACTGCTTTCTCCTCTATTCATTTTCAAATGAGATGAGAATTAAAAGGATATTTTAAAAGTTTGAATTTTCCTGCTCACAAGATTACTGTTAGATTTTGGTTTGTAAAACTAGAAAAGTTAATTTCATTGATGGCTGTGCTCAAGAGCTTTGGTAAATCAGAAAAAGGTGATTTTTACATATTCATAGAGCTAATGATATTTACAAACAAGTCTAGAAGAAATTTCTGTGTGAATTTAGTTACTGTTAGTTTGTCTCAGGGCCATAGTCTATACCAATGTTTTTCAAATTGCATGTCACAAGCCATTTTTCAGTCCTGAAATAAATTTAATGGGTAGTGACTAGGACTTCTAAATGAAATAGTATACCCTGGAACAGAAAATATCAGAGTGCATTTTTTATACTAAGAGTAAATGCTGGGCTTCCCTGGTGGCGCAGTGGCTGAGAATCTGCCTGCCAATGCAGGGGACATGGGTTCGAGCCCTGGTCTGGGAAGATCCCACATGCCGTGGAACAACTGGGCCCGTGGGCCACAACTACTGAGCCTGCGCGTCTGGAGCCTGTGCTCCGCAACAAGAGAGGCCGCGACAGTGAGAGGCCCGCGCACCGCGATGAAGAGTGGCCCCCGCTTGCCACAACTGGAGAAAGCCCTCGCACAGAAATGAAGACCCAACACAGCCAAAAATAAATAAACAAAAAAAAAAAAAAAAAAAAGAGTAAATGCTGGTTTGTGAAACTTTTGTTTTTATTACATATATATGAATATGTGACTGTGTTGGGATATATATTTCTCAATATGGGCCACGTTCCCCACAAATTTAAAACATTGCCCTATACTATTTACTGGACTCAATCATCTTATAAACATTTACCCAACAGTGTAGTAAGGGTGAATTGTATTGAAAGGCAATGTAATATATTTATGTGTTCTCTCCCTACACAGTGCTAAAATTTGTTCCTAGGTGAGTAAATACATATGGAAATTAAGGTGCATTAATATATTTGATGTTCACCAATTCTAAAGATAGTAACAGTTCAAAATGAAGTGAAAATGTATCTTATTGCTCTATTACTGCATAGACTGGCACCCAGTGCCATAAGTCCCTCTGCATTCCCATCATCACACCTCATACTTACTTGCTCTTGATAATAAGGGGGAAGGGAAATATTCTGCTAAAAAGTCTTGAATAATATTGAAGTGATCTTTTGAGCTATAGCCAAAGTAGAGGAATTTCAGTATATGTATTAACATTAATCTGTATCTTGGGAATTTTCAGCTGAAAATATGGAACATCCAGAGAGTATTTAAAGAGGATAATATGAAACTACAAAATGAGTCACTTACATTGAGTTATATTCATATTCTAGCTTCTAGTTCTTTTTCTTTTAGAGAAAAATTAAAATTAGCTCACTTCTGCTTGTAACCTGCATAGTAATTAAATAATCAGCTATTTCCTATTTAGATTCCATTTCTACTTCTGCTGCAAAATTTGATTTTCTCTCAATATCTCAACATTAGCGATTCAACAGAATTATCTTTTGTATGTGGACAGTATACATGCTTTATATAAATAAAGGGAAAAAACATTTTGTATAAGCTGAAAATTATTTCAGGTCCTTGAAATCAAAATCAAATATTTATTGTATAGGGAGAAACATCTTTGTGTATTCTGTATAAGCTTTCCATTTTGCAGTTGTTTTCAGAGACTGCCATTTTGAGTTATATTGGAATAGTGTTCCTTCTGACCTTTGAACAAGGATGCATGACTTAGTTTTTGGCATTCTTCCTAACAACACTCCAGAGGGCAGAGTTGTATTCTAGTGTGACATATATTTGAAAATGTCTTGCACAGAGGGTAAATTTGATTTGTAAATGTATCAAGAACGGATTCAAAATAGGCTGAAACTTGAATTTATCTGGTTCAGGAAAATTATAAAAGTCTCAACTTTAGTTTTTCTATTGCTATTGTTGGTTAAACCAACAGATTTTCTTAAACTTTGCCAAACAGAAGAGCAATGGGTTCTGAAATCTATCTTCATTTTAATTTTTTCTCTCATTTTCTCTCATTTATAGTGTAAGTTTATCTAACTCTGATTTCAAAGACTTTACCCTGACTTGTGTCAGTACAAGTTGTCAGAAAGACAACAGGACTATAAGCTATAAAACATGTCCTTCTGCTGCATATTGTGCTGCATTTGAAGCATACGAGAGCTGATCTTTTTAGGCTGAAATATGTCTATACTCCTGCAGTTGAAAGTACTGATTTGTCAAACATGGAGGACAAATCTTTATTAAGATTATGTTCAGGAATTAAAAAGCTTTCAAAGAAGAAACAAAAATCTTTTACTTTTCTAATAGTAATAAACTAGAATAGGCTTAGAAATAGATCTTGAAAGGTTTCATTCAACTTTAGTCTACCTTTTCATTTCTCCTTTTGTACTCGGTATTCACTTTTAAGGCAATTTTTACCTGGGCGTTCACAGATAAAAGTTGTAAATAATTCGTATTTCACTTCATTCAGTATTTCATATTTTGTCCATTCCTGCATGGTCAAAATGGATTATGCTCACACCTCCCCCATTATTTTATTGAGTACCAAATCACTGAGTATACTATTTTGAGTTATGTGTACAGGGTTCAGAAGACAAAGCCTATGCCCAGCCCTTCTAAATAGGTAAAAAATTTATAGAAACTGAATGAAGGTTTAATGCACATGATTGTAATTTACAGTTTAGTTTGAATAAAATGCATTATATTGAAACAAAGTCATTAGAGTTTTAGTTTACCTAGTAATTGCTACTAATTGCTTTCAAGAGATTAGTTCCCCTCAACCCCATTTATAATGGCAATGGAATTATTTCTCCCTGACATAGCACTAATGATTTTCATATTTTCCTTGTATAGTTCAAAATGTCAT
This sequence comes from Balaenoptera ricei, assembly GCF_028023285.1. Taxonomy (NCBI): domain Eukaryota; kingdom Metazoa; phylum Chordata; class Mammalia; order Artiodactyla; family Balaenopteridae; genus Balaenoptera; species Balaenoptera ricei. The sequence goes on from NC_082645.1 coordinate 51,025,352, forward strand.
CTTGTTAACAAGAATTCTTTATCAGAGATAAAAATACATGTTACTAAATTGACAGGATAACTGTTTGTTTTCTAGTTTTCATCTCACTAACAAATGATGCCAACTGGAATGTTTGCCTGCCTTCAGTTTCGTGGAAAATCAAATGACATTCCTTCTCTGAATGTGTGGTCAAGTTAATCTTAGTCTTTTGTAAACTAACACTTGATAATCAAATAGAATAGTCATGTACAAGTAGGTTTATGTTACTGAATTAAACCCCTAAATTATTAGATCACATTAAAGTTTATTTGCTGAAATTAAGAGAATCTATGTATTATCATTTAGTCTTCTTTCTCTCTATTCTACAGAGAAATGATGAAGAGGCAGTTGTGGATAGAGGTGGAACTCGTTCTATTCTCAAAACACACTTTGAGAAAGAAGATTTAGAAGGTAAGACTATTTTGGTGGGGGGGGATACCTACTGGTGTTTCAAAGAGAAATGTGAAGTTTGTTGCTATGTGGAGAACTGCAAAAGTTGATATCAGAGTAATGATGGTGGTGGTGGTGGTGCGGTGGATATGACTGTTTTGGTGTAGTCTGGAGTGCCAATAGTCAGTCCTGCAAACAATGAGAAGCATTAATTTGTTCAACAGACGTTTATTGAACCTCTCCTATATTCCTGTACTGTGTTGTGTGCCAGTCTTTCAATAATCCTTCCTTCAAGGAATTACAATTAATTGGGGAATGAAAAGAAAAAAATTATGACAGACCAGCATATTGGGTGTTATGTGACAGGGGAGGACAGGAGGGGCATCTAATTCACCCTATGTTGTCAGAGTAGGCTGTCACTGGAAGGGCGTTAAGGACAATTGGTATTCTAGTTTTACTGAGATATATATGAGAGAGGGCTGGAGGCATCATTTGTGTGTGTTCTCTTCAGTAGGAAGAAGGTCAGATAATTCAACAGGGAGGTAGTATGGTCTAGATGCTGGTAAAGTATAGAGGCTCTGAAACCAGACTGTATTGGGTTCAAATATCACCTCTGTCCCTTATTTGTTATGGAAGTTTTAGCTAATTAGTTAACTTCTCTGCACCTGTTTTCTCTGTTGTTAAAATAAGGATAACAGTGGAATATATTTCCTAAATTTTTATGAGAAATAAGGGAAAAATACTTAGAATAGTACCTGGCCTAAGAGTTACATAAGTATTGACAGTTATTATTCCACTGCAATTTAATGTATACATGCCATTAGTTCATTTTAATTTTTTAACAAGAAATTATTACTAGTGAGATACAAGGTATGTGGTGTTTTTCATCTTTTTGTTGAAAAGTGAAACCCAAATCATCTTAAGTAAAACTAATCAGAGATAGCTCCTAATAATCTACAGCAGCTGAAAAGTAAGTGTTCATTCCCCTTAAGAATTGTAGCCACTTAAATTACGGTTAAATTCATTATTATTGGGTCTTATATTTAGTTACAACAATTAAATAACAGAAGAGTTAACATACTATTTAGAGACAACTTTCAACAACTATACCCACTCTGTGTTTGACATTTTGCTTGATGCACAGAAAGCACCCAAGGTCTGGAAAGGTTATACTTACTGGGCAGGCGTAGTAATTTGCATGCTATCCATATTCATTACACAAATTAAAGGAAGCAGAAACTTGAAAAATCTAACCCAGTAATGTCTAATATAAAGCGAATTTTTCTTTAGATTTGAAAAGCAGCATAGCTACTGTCCTACTTATGTCATACCATGACTTAAGCTATGCTTATATTCACTAAACTCACACAAGAAAACCTAATAAATCAAGAACTTAGTGTAAAAATATACTCAATTCCAGTGAAACATCATCTTGTGTTTAAAGATTGTGATTGATAATCCACACACAGATAATTAGCAGTTAACAGTAATTTATAAATAATTACAGGAAAATACTAAATGGTCCCTTTGAATGGAAAATACATAATACAAAAATAAGATTTAATACAGTCACTTTAATTGTTGTATCAACATGTATTACATACATTTCTTTTTACTGGGAATACACATAACAGTGTACAATGCTTGTTAAAAGAGATTTCTGGTTGGCAAAACACAGTTGGATAAATCAGATTTTGTTCTGTTTGCTGATGTCTATAGTGGGTATTTTAATCCCAGAAGTGAATAACTGTGACTTAGTCACTGGTGATTGAAGTTAACATCACAGAATGCAAAGGCAACATTTTAGAATTCTGAAAGAAAATAAGAAAAACCTTATTTATGTTGACTTTCTTAATATTTGTTCTGCTCCCAGATCATGTTAAGTAGATAAACATTCCAGCATTTGAGGATGCCGTGGGGGATTCTGTTGTGATGCACACAGAGAGTTAATACATCTGTTAGTGGTTCCCAGATTGATTACCCTGAATCGGAAAATAACGCAGGGGCAATGAGGTGGATGTCACGGTTCAGGAAAACATCAACTGGTAGCATAATATAATATAACGTGGGTAAGTGGGAGAGCGCCAGAGAGAAAGGTGGCATTACTGAGGGTAAGGGTGGTGGATGGATGGGTGGGGTCAGTTTCCACATGGGCCTAATAAAAATAACCAAGTGCCTCTTCAGTTCTTTTTTTTTTTTTTTATTGAGCAGAGTTCCCTGTGCTCTACAGTAGGTCCTTGTTGATTATCCATTTTAAGTATAGCAGTGTGTACATGTCAATCCGAAACTCCCTTATCACTTATATGCGGGGAATCTAAAAAAATGATACAAATGAACTTATTTACAAAACAGAGACAGACAGACTTAGGAAACGAATTTATGGTTACCAGGGGGAAGGGTGGGGGACAGGGATAGTTAGGGAGTTCAGTTATTCTTAAACACCTCCATTCTCTCTTCATTGTTCAGCCGTGTCCAGCTTTTCTCAGAATGGATGCCTGAACTTTTAAAAAATTTAATGAATATTTTATTTTTTCAGATATGACCATTGTTATATTTTCTGCAGGTATAAGAGCAAATTAATAAGTTGCTAAAAATGGTATGTCTTATTAATAATTAGATGATAACAAAGAGAAGAAAATTCAGTAGCTGAAGATGATATGCTATTATTTTAGCCATTTTGACTGAGCGGATCGATTTCCAGTCAAGAATATTCTGTCAAACAACTGGATTGCTTTTTTTAAAAAATTAAAAAAAAATTTTTTTGTGGTAAAAAATTCATAACATAAAATTTATCATCATAGCCAATTCTAAGTGTACAGTTCAATAGTGTTAAATATATTTACAATGTTGTGTAAGCAGTGTCAGAACTTTTTCATCTTGGAAAACTGAAACTCTGTAACAACAACTCCCCATTTCCTTCTCCCCCTGGCAAACACCATTCTATCTTCTGTTTCTATGAATTTGACTGTGCTAGATACCTCACAGAAGTGAAATCATGCAGTGTTTGTCCTTTTGTGACTGACTTATTTCACTTAGCATAATGTCATGAAGTTGTATCAGTGCTGTAGTGTTAGAAATTACTTTCCTTTTTAAGGCGGCATGATATCCATTGCATGTATATACATTTTGTTTATCCATTCATCTATCGATGGACATGATTGCTTCCATCTTTTGGAAGCAATTGTGAAATACTGCTGTGCTGTTTGGCTAGTGCTGTTATGAGCATGATTGTGCAAATATTGCTTCAAGACCCTGCTTTCAATTCTTTTGAGTATATACCCATAAGTGGGATTGCTGGATCATAGGGTCATTCTATTTTTAATTTTTAGAGAAACTGACATACTGTTTTTCATAGAAGATGCACAATTTTACATTCCTACCAACACTGCGCAAGGGTTCCAATTTCTTCACATCCTCACTAACACTTGCAGTTTTCCAGGTTTTCTTGATAGTAGCCATCCTAATGGGTGTCAGGTTTTGATTTGCATTTTCCTAATAATTAGTGATATTGAACATTTTCTCATTTGCATGTTGGCCATTTGTATATCATCTTTGGAGAAATGTCTATTCAAGTCCTTCGTGCATTGTTTAACTGGATTTTTTTATGTGTTGTTCAGTTGTAGGAGTTCTTTATGTATTCTAGATATTAACTCCTTATCAGGTATATATGATTTGCAAATATTTTCTCCCATTCTGTAGGTTGCCTTTTTGCTCTGTTGACTATGTTCTTTGATATGCAGAAAATTTTAATTTTTTGATATAGTCCAATTTGTCTGGTTTTACTTTTGTTGCCTATGCTTTTGGTGTTATTTCCAGGAAATCCTTGCCAAATCCAATGTCATAAAGCTTTTCCCTATGTTTCCTTCTAATTTATAGTTTTGGGTCTTACATTTAGGTCTTTGACCCATTTTGAGTTAATTTCTGTATATGGTGTAGAATGCCTGCACTTTTATCCTTCATATTCCTTTGTTATCTAACTTTACATTTGTTATAGCTTGCATTACTCCTTACAGGTTAAAGTTTCCCCCAAATCACTGATATATAAAGAACTTCTTTAGTGAGAGAGAGACTGTTTGTTTTCCATGCATTTAGCACATATTTCTAAAATAATACCTGCTATTTTTCTACAGTCTGAGAACATGGAAGATGCAGTAAAACCGCAAGAATATTATTAAAAATCTTGTGTTCAAAACCTTTTTGTTGCTCCATACCAAATTGGTGCCTTCTCATCTTCTCCACAAAGAATAGAATGTCCATTCTGCCCATCCATTAGCCTTACCTGATCCCTCCTGGCAGAATAATTATCTTCCTCCTCCAGATCTCTCTTTCTGAATTTACATCATTTCTTATATTATTATTATGTATATATTTCTTATCATTCTTATTTGATTATAAGCTTGTTGAGGGACAAATCTTTGTCTTATACGTATTTGCATTCTACCATGGTATCGGTCCAGCAGTTTTTCTTAAACTAGATAGGTACTAAAAAATGTGTTGCATTGAATCTCATTTATATATAATTCAATAATATATCACTAATCATGTAAGAAGTTAAGTTTATATACTGTAATTAGGTGCATAATCAACACTCATCAAATATTGAATTAGCTTTCAAATATTTAACATGTAAATACAGGAGTTTCTAATTATGTTGCACTGTACTAAGATAAATAAATCTAGTTACATTTTAATCTGATATTCAGGAATTCATAAATTTAAAACTTTAATGGAAAAGTTAAACTAATATTTAAATCTTGGCTATGAATTAAATTAAAAAGACATTTTCTTTATTCTCTATTGCTTTTAGCAGAGAGTAAAATACTTTTAAGTCAGGAATTTAATAGAGAAAATTATACCTCTGTCTTGATATTTTTGCTCATTTTATTTGAGATAAAAAATTTTGGTTTACTAGTTTATTTCTTTTGGGGACCACTTAATATATCATGGACCTAAAGTCCAGAAATACTGTAAGTAAAATACCTAGCACAAAGCTATCATACAACATAATTTTATTAATGATAATACCCTCCCACTTTCTTCATTTCACCCAATGCATTCCTGAGCTCTTAAGATTACTAAAATGCTTTTCTGATCATAATCATTGTAATGTCAAAAGTGTTTTTCACTAAAAAACAGAAGATAGTAAGTGCTGATCCTATAATTATGATGCACTATTCTGAAACCAAAGTAGAAAATAATTTGAAAAAATAAAGAAAAAGCCAAAAATTAGGCTTAGATCTTTTTCTTTCTGATCTTTTATCTCCAAAAATTGCCATTAGAAGGAAAAAATGAATTCTGCTGAGAGAAACAAAAGTTGGCTTCACAGAGACAGAGATGGGCTTAGAAGGATGAATGAGAGTTCTGAAGGCAAAGAAGGAAGGATCCATTATATTCTGGGAATGGCAAATATGGTGTGGCTAACACATTGGGATTGTGTGCATGGGGGTAAAGAGTGACTAGAGATGAAGTTTAAACATTTGCATGAGGTAGGTCAAATAATGGAGAATGAATTAATTTTTGAAGTTACTAAGCTTGTTGTACTAAGTACTATTATCATCTCCATCTTATAGATAAGGAAACTAAAGCACAAAAGATTGACTTGCCCAGGCCATGACTAGCAAGTGTAAGAGCAGGGATTCAAACTCACAAGGGTCTGGGCTTTTAACAACTATGTTATAGAAGTAAACATAATGTGGAGCCTTGTTTTTTAGGTGACTGAATGGGGCAAGATGTTTATTAACTGGAAGACTGGGGCATATTTACTCACTTAATCATGACTGTTTTTAAAAAGTTGAGACTATCCTATAAAGCAATAATGAATTCGATAGTTAGTACCCCTATCACAATAGTTTTCCAAATAATTTTGCAAATATTTGAAAAATTTTATGGTTAGTAAATTCCCATTAGACAGATTCATTTCCACAAAAGGAAAGGCCTGTCCCACTGGAGACTAGTTTTAATAATAACCTCATGTTCTCTTATTTTAAATTCTTGTCTCTGCTGCACCACAGAATGAATAATCTTATTGTTTCCGTGTTCCAAATGTCCTTTATTTGAAAAAGAGAGAACTGTTTTTCCTGCTATTATGGGTTGTTAACTTTTGTGCAATTTAGTATTGTTGATACAGGCTCAATGTCACTTGATACAGCAATTCTAAGTGGTATTTGGTCCATTGGTAATAATTAGTGAAGTTAATTAATTACATAGGATCCATTTAAAATTGTACATTCTGCCTGCCAAACACTTTGGATATTTGAGGATGGGAATTAGGCAGATAGACTAATACTGAAGATTCCAGAAAAAAATAGCCAGTAGTAAATTTTATTCCCTAATTGACTATCTTTGCCACCTATGCACATTTCATAATGAATTGTTCTATTTTTCTCCAGGGTATCCTAAAAATAAGAACCAAATAAGAGAATGTTTTTTAACAGTCTGTAATAATGGAATTACTTTTATTCCTAAAATTAACTCTCAGGTGAGCTATATATTATGTTCCATGTTTCTTCATATTAATTGTTTCACATGATTTTTGTATGTGACCCACATCAATTTATTTTGATATATAAATTTATTAATGATATTTTGTCTATTTAAAGTGAGTGGTAACTTGCTAGTTATTTACAGTCTGCTTTTAGAGTGTATTGTAAATTTGAAAGATCTAAAGTTTTCTAAATTTGGTTTATTAGACCATTTGCAAGTAGTTATAGACATGTGTTTGCATGAGTATAGTAACAAATATTCTAATGTGTATATGTGGCTAAGAAATCCTGCAATGTATGTTTTCTTAATTTAGGGGTCCTCATCATATATTTTCCATCCCTAGTTTAGGATGTCTGTTTTTAGGCAGATGATTTTAGAATAAGAGCCCATATTCTTAATCTCCCTCATCGTTTCTGATAAATCTGGCTCTATTTACTACTACTCTCTACCTATCAAAGGCACAGTACAATATTTGAGGTATTTGCTATGTAATGTGACCTAAGACATATCCTTTGTGAATAAGGAGAACTGTATATTTGTGTGTGTATATGTAACATTTTCAATCAATTGCTATTTTAGAGATAGATGAAAAGAAATTCCTTTTCATTACATTAAATATAATCCTATAAATATTAAAAGAGGGTATTTTACAGCGAAGAATTTATTCCTTTAATCCTTCTATATTTTTCTTCGAAAATATTTAATACTTTGAAGACAAACCACAAATGGCCAAAGCTTCTTAATATGTACTCTGTAGGTTTATATTAACACTATACTTTTGTTTTGAGTTTTCCAGACGTCTGAGACTTAAGTGCGTTGATTATTTAGTTACACAGTTTAATAGTATGAGAATCATACTATGAAGGTGACATTGTGAAGGAGATCAACTTAGTCTACTTCTTGATTAAATTCTTAAATCTCTATTTCAGCTGCTAATCTTTCCCCTAGAGCTATCCTACTTTAAAGCTCCTGGGCTGCATGTGATCATAGCCTCCACAGGTTATCTCCTCACAATAGAAGCAGGGGTGGGCTACCAGTCAATTAGGGCTTTTCTTGTGAAGTCATCATCATTCACCAATATTAATTAAGTGCTAATGGTATATAAGCACTGAACAAAATTTGTTTTATATTTTTTATTCTCCTAAGTGGTTTACATACTGGTGCTGTCAGTAGGGCACTTGAGTTCTAGACCTCCTTGGGGAAAAGTAACAGTGGCCACCCGGCACATAAATGTTTACGTTTAAATATCCATTGAGATAAATACTGATAATACTGAACAAGTTTTAAATAGTAGTTGAAAGAGGTGATATTCTTGATTTTCTGGATTACACACACCTATAATTTTATCAGTACTAGCATCACTGGAACTTAATAGAATTAAGTGATTTGGTGTACCGGTATTCTGAGGTTACTTTTTGGAATGCTCTCTTTTATATTTTCTCCCGGTGACATTGTTCACTACCCCATTCTGTCGTCCCTCTTTCCTGGCTGCCTAGTCATCCCTACTGCTCTTAGTTTGTCAGAACTGCTGAAAGCACAATGAAAAAATCTAATTCTTTTTCCTTTCTTTCTCTATCATTTCTACCCCTAATGAGAGCTTCAGGTGGGAAGATAATATAGAAAACCAAAATGATTGAAATCATGATTAAAAGAAAGTAAAATTTTAATTTTCTGCTGGTAAATTAAGCTTTTGTCTTGTCTCTGCAGAAGGAACATTATGAATATCCTTTTTTTATTGAAGTATAGCTGGTTTACAGTAGTAGTTTCAGGTGTATAAAACATAGTGACTCAATATTTTTATAGATTATACTCCATTTAATGTTATTACAAAATAGTGGCTATGTTTCCCTGGGCTGTACAATGTATCCTTGTTGTTTATCTATTTTATACATAGTGTTTGTATCTCTTAATCCTGTACTGCTATCTTGCCCCTTCCCTCTTCCCTCTCCCTGCTGGTAACCACTAGTTTGTCCTCTATACCTGTGAGTCTGTTTCTGTTTTGTTATATATATTCATTTGTTTTATTTTTTAGATTCCACACATAAATGATAACATAGAGTGTTTGTCTTTCTCTCACTTATTTCATTAAGCAAAATGCTCTCTAGTTTCATCCATCCATGTTGCTACAGATGGCAGAACTTCATTCTTTATTATGGCTGAGTAATATTTCATTATATATATTATACATTATATATATGTATATACATATATATATACGCACCATGTGTTCTTTATCCATTCATCTGTTGACAGACATTTAGATTGCTTCCATATCTTGACTATGAATATTCTTTTTTGACTACTTTCAAAACTGCTTCTAAATTACCTTTGGAGCATCTGTGAAAAAAGTATTACAGTCTTATTAGAAAAAGGATTTCTAATATCTAGCTAAATTATTTACAATCATACCTATTTTTTCCTTTGCATAACTCAATTTTTTTCATGTAATGATAAATTGCTGTTTTGTAATTAGATGACAATATGGCAGGAAAGCATTTTATGATATCACAGTGATTAATACAAAAGTATAATGTCTGCAACACCAATGCAGTTAACAGTACTGAGCGTGAAAATGAAAGTCATGTTTACTAAGTTGAAATACTATTTCTCTCATGCTATCTCACTTTAATATTCTCTTAAGGTTTATTAATATGCATTCTATTTAAAAAGTGCTCTTAATTGCCAAGTATAGTGATCCCCTGTTGTCAGCCCTTTTGAAGTCTCAGTTGCTTTTAAAACTTTTGACTATACCTTTGTTTTTAGATCTTCCTTCTCTTCTCTCATACCCCTCCCTTGGCTTCTCGTCTCAGGTAGTCTTCCTTGGTATTTTTTTCTATTTTATCCACTGGCCCCTCTTACTCTGCCTGACATTTCTATGTTTTTTTCCAAAATTAAAATCATTTTATTGTTTTAAAACTATTTTAAAACAAAAAATTATTTTGAGTTAGAAAAATCCAAGAAATATAAAAAAGTATAAAGTATAAAGAAGGCAAACAAAACAACCCCCAAAACCTACTGTTTAGAAGAAATACAATTAATATTTCTGAACAGAATTACAGAATTAATATTATAAAAGAATATAATTTAATTATGTATCATAAACAGATGTAATTATAACTAAATTACATATAAGTAAAATTATGGAACAATTTTTAATCTTTTCAACTACTCTCTTTTCATTAAAAAAATCAACATCATTCCATGTTAATATTGATATTGTCCATTTTAATTATGCTTAGTATTTCATTGCATGATTGTACCGTGCTTTATTTAACCAATCCCTTTACAATGGACATTTTATTTCTCATTTATCTCTTTTAAACAAAGCTGCTATGAATTATCATATATGCGTTCTTGTGCACTTTACTGATATGATTCTCAGGAGGATTGCTGGGTCAAAAAGTTATAGAGTTAAAAATTTTGATCTATGTTTTATACTCCCATTGACATAATATGAGAAGTTCCATCTATTTCTTCAAACCTGTGACAATTTTCATCTATCTTTTAACTGTTGGTTTCTCTCTATATCTATCCTTGATTTTTTTCCCTCTTATTCTTCATTCTCTCTCTGGATGATTCACTTCCTGGAATGTTATTTCCACCTGTAAGTGCTGTAGGAGTCCATATGGATGTATCCAAAATGTTCCATATGTGTCTTGTGGACTTCCACACAATGAATAAGCCTAAGGTAGGCACACTGAAGAAGATGAATATTACTAAAGTAGAGGTCATACTATACAAATATTAGTTGAGGAAAATGCTAAAGGAATATGTAGAAAGAACATGACTGCTAACTTAGAGTATTTGAAAGATGGTTATATGGAAGATGAAATATACCATCATTTTATGTTACACAGAAATAGTAGAGTTGTGTATGAGGAAAATAAACTAAGTTGTTAAAATTTCCCTATTGGATACGACTACTTAGAAATGTTTAGTTTTAGAAATATTGGGATAACTTCTTCAACTACTGTTTATTTCACATGTGAAAATGAGAGGTCTCAATCAAGTGCTCTCTGAAGAATTTTCCATCTCTAAATTCTGTGATCTTTAAGTGAACTTCTAGAGTATGCTTTAAAATTTAAATTTCTTGTTAACTTTGCTTAGTATTTAAATACCTTTAAGTTTTTCAGTTCTCTGACAAGAAAAGTTCATTAGTTTTGAATTTGAAAAGGACTGCTCGCTCTGTATAAATGGTTTAAAAAATGTCATATTAATGATTCATGCCTCTTGAAAGGTACAGAAACTTATTCTTTACCTTTCTTGAGGAAGAAAGAAATTTGAAGTAGAGTAGATGTGGCAAAAAATATCACCAGATATAAATTTTTTAATGGAAAGGGTATGTCTGGCTTTATCATCTTGAGATATAAAGTTAGGTCATATTTGGTTAACATTAACAATATAATAACCCAGAGGAACCACCTGCCTGGATATTCTGAAAGTATGGCATTTCTCCTGGGGTTCTTCTTCCAAGGTTCCATAGGGTTACTTAGATTAAATAGTTTAGTCAGTCCTTAATATCTCTAACCTATTGCCACCCTCAGTGAGAATTAATGGGACTTCAGATTCATTAATTCATTCATTCCTCCAACTCTATTTAATGCCTATTATTAAGTGTCAGACACTACTCCAGGTACTAGTAATACTGCAGTGAAAAAAAAAGAGACAAAAATATGGACCTTACAAACTAGATATGCCCCTCATGGTTGATTTCAACAAGTTTTTAACCCTGGAGAGCTTAGCCTATTATTCTCAGTATCTTCTACCACCAATTAGAAGTCTGGTGGCATCCAGGGAGTTGGGATGACGCAAGTTGCACTGGAGTTTGTGACTTCCCACTATCATTTGATACAAGGCCCTGTCCATTAAAGCTGTTGATCCTTCCTGGTTTATCTGCACATGTTTATCCAGTCAGCTACACAACCTCCTCCTCCACATACATACATACCAAAACCTGCCTTGAGCCTTAAGTGTTATACTTCAAGTTTTTTATTTCCCTTATTGTAAGGGCACACATGCATCTCCTTTCCCCACTCAGAGTAAGCTCCTTAGTACCAAAGTGACTTTGTCAGAAAGGCTGTTAGCATAAGTCACATAATGGGCCATTAAAATCAGACACACACACACACACACACAGACACACACAGTAATCTAGTGGCTGCTGTTGAGTTTGGAAAAGGGTCCAGACCCTCCTCCCATCAATGATGTTTCTTCTTAATGGGGAGTGGAAGTGGGGGGCTGTTATCCATTCCTGCTTGTCTTCATTTAAGGCACTATACTCCTTCAGAAATGATTTAATAATTTTAAATCTCAAAGCAAAGGGATTTAGGTTCAGCTTCCCTTCTTCCTAAGAGGCTCTTAGGATTCTATGTAAATGAGAGGATGAAAATGGATGCCCCTTAATTTCACTTTTCAACCTCATCTTAGCTCTGTGGTTTTGCATTGCCCCAAATAATTATTTTATCCTCTTTACTCAGAAGTGGGTACTTACTAAATATCCACATAATTACAGAACTGCACAAGTGGATCTTTCTAGAAAGTGAACTCAGCCTTATTAAGGTAAATTGATCAGATTATTTATGGGTATATAAAATTGTCAACAACTTAAAAAGTAGGAAGTTCCATCTTTATGTACCCACCAGGTACCAGGCAGTGGTGTTCTGATAACCCTCCTTGCCTCTCTCCTCCCTGCTGTCTCCATAGCCTTGATTTGTAGCATATGCCAATTTTCATGGCTGCTTTCACATCGCTGAAGTGTTTTCACTGTACACAGAGTTAGGAAGAGATGTGCAGAACTAGCTCTGGCGAACTGGTGTAAGCCAGTTCCAGCACACAGCTGCTGTCAGGTAAAGTCATTGTCTTCATCTAAAATTTCCTGTAAAATGTAAAAAAAAAAAAGAAATGTTGTTTCTATAGCAGTATAAATGCATGTTTATTCATGAGCAATGAATAAAGCATTTACTAAATAAAGCATTCATTAAACTATGGATGTTTAAGGAAATAAAAATTCTGTTTACTTCCCGATAAAAACAAGGTACACGTATCTCTGGACCCTCTGTGTGCCTGTGCCTCCCTTCACAAGGCATGCCATCTATTTTTCACTTGCCAATACAAATCCTATCTTCCTCAAAGTTCTCTCTCCTTCTCTGAGCCAGTTTTTGAATTTTCCAGCCTACTCCAGCATAAAATGAGTAAAAAAGAGTTTGGATTTGTTGTCATTCATTTATTTATTCAACACTTATTGAGCTTTTAATATGCCAGGTACTGGGAATGTGAACATGATTAGACAGACCATATTACTGCCTATAGAGCCTATCATAGGCATTATTACCTGATTATACAATTAGCTATTTAATCAAAATTTTGAAAATTTTATTAGGAAATGTAAGGTGCTAAGAGAATGTATACTGGCAATTGTATGTGATAAAATTAGATAGATTTGATACATCTGATTACATGGTGGCACAAAAGTCCCGAGAAGCAGTAGAGGGAAGAACCAGGGCACAAGCTCTCTCTAAGTCTTTGTATCACATGTGCTAATGTCCCAAAGATCAAGCCGGGGTTCAAGGGTTAGAAGAATAGATTCTACCATTTGATGGGAGAAGCTGCTAAAATATTGTGGCCATTAAAAAATCTGCAACACTATTATTTGTAAACATCTATGCAGAAATGCCAAGTATTTTCCATCTTTGCTTTCAGATGTTTTAATTGTTTCATTCCTTCAGTTTCACAGTTGAATTCCATCAACTGTCTTCATGGAAATCTGTTTTTCTCCTCAACAAGTCTTCAGCTTTTCCAAGCAACCCTTCTGTCCTTAATTACCACAGTTTCCAGAATGAGCCACTTTCTATATGTGTCTTTCAGATTAATACAAGGCAAAACTAAATCTGGAAAATTTTACAGTTTTAAATTTTTGCTTATTTTCTACCTATTTCCCTGAACCAAAGTGGCAGGCCTGTTCAGAAATCATAATTTAATTAAAATGAGGTTGAGGAGATGGGGAGTACCACGTTGTCTTTTGCATTCATTTTTTAAAAGTATCCCAGAACATATGTTGATGTCTTTTCTCCCTCTTCCTTGTAAAAGCAACAAAACATAAATGTTTTAAAATAATAGTGAAATTGCAAGCTTTTGTGATTATAAAAATACATGCTCTATCTCACCTTATTTTTCCCCTGCTCTAACATACACCTCAGATTATCACCCAAAATTGTTCTTCTGTTTTTGTGCACATTATCTTCTTTTTCTAGATTTCCCACTCCTCTGCTAATCCAAAACCTATTTTGTTTAAGACTCAACTCAAGTCCTTCTCCCTGAAACCTTCCTTAATTGCCCAGGTTATCTTTGATTTCACTCTATTTATGAACTCCTACAGCATTTAATGCCTGATACAACACAAGAACATTAGCTTTAATGCAGATTGTTATTGTTTTCTGCTTCTTATTTGTATCATTTCATGCTGTTTTCTTTGTTGAACTTGATTTTTGAGCAATTGAATGGCTATCTTATTTTAAGTGCAGGGATCATATCCTATAAGCATTTCTTATTATCCTGTTTCTTGACTAATTTGTATTAGCCTCCCTTTGAGCACTGTACACATCCAACATCGAGCTGTCTTACAGCCTATAAAAATGGGGAATTCTACTGTCTTTTCTTTTTTTTCTTAGAAGATATATATTATTAGGATTCATTCATTTAATCAAGAAATGTTGAGGCTTATTGTGCTCTAAGATGAAAGATAACACTGCTATTGCAAGATACACAGTAATTTAGTTACTATGTTTTGCTCAAGATAGTGTTATAAACTTATAAGAAATAGTATTTTTTAAAATATGCCACAGTATCTTCTAAACTAGTAAATCTCAGAACTATGGTTCCTTTGATGAACAACTTTAGTACTTTTAAGACTTTTATTTTCTGTATAGAATAGTCACAGTCATGTGGCCCTTTGTTTTGTAATAATTAAAAATACGGCCCTAGGGTCAGGTGACTATGACCGGCATTGGTGTGACTTTTTTATTCTTTCAGCAAAATAACACAAGAAACAACAGTGCAGTAAGTAGCCTAATAGTATCTCTTTGCAATGCACACATACGCTCACTTACACCCTCTAGGTCTCTTTTCTTTCTCTCCATTGCTGTCCCTCAGCAGAGAATTTCTCTTGGACTTAGAGTTCTTTGATATGTTATGATAAATGATGCCTTGTTGTGTTTTCTGACTCTGTTAGAGTCTCCATGGAATTAAAGATCACATGCTTATTTGGCTTAATGTACTTGACCTTTTCCCATGATTGACACGTCTAAATAAATGGCTGTAGCAACTCAGTAATTATGCACCAGCTGTGTATATTCATTTCACAGAAAAAACACACAGTTCTCTTCAAGAGTAGATAGCTTGACCCCTTCCCTGCCAGCTAAATAAAGGAGAGTAGTTAATTACTATTATTATTAATCATAGTAAGATTCCTTTCCATCCCCAAATGCATCTCTTTCCTCACTGCATTTTGTAAACAGTATACTATGACCACAGCTACATAAAGTGTTGTTTCAGTACTGGTATTTCTTATACAATGAAAATACTTACAATAATTCTGGACCTACTCGACAAGATAGTTCCACACAATTTGTGTCAAAAAATCCAGGATTTGTTAGCAAGATTTGTGTTCAGAAAGCAGTATTACCTTTAATGAACCCTTTGTTTTTCTACTGGGGAAACTGTATTTTCCCTCAACTGACATACAGGTAAATTCTGAATAAATTCTAAGATTCCGTGCTTCTTTCAAAAAAGTCTTTTCTCTTAACAGCACATTGTTCCATTCTCACTTATTCAAAATATGTTCATATCTAAATTATCTGTATTTTTATTAATTTTGGGTTTTTAAAAATATGATATAAAGTTAATTCTTGTTGACCACTTTGACTAATTTAAGAAATGCTCATTTGAAAAGTTTCCTTCTTTAAACTAAACTTTTGGTCTTTATTTACTATAAAATAAAAATTGTTCCCTATATAATCTTGAAAAATAATTCCAGTTAGGTTTAATAATTGTCAATTCATTTCAGAACCATGACATTTATCATTGTTTCTTGAATTCTTTATGTTCTTAAGTGTCATCTATTAAATTTTGGATATAATATTGTAGGTAAATTTTATGATAACCTTAACCTGGAAATGTTATTTGTATACTGTTTTCCACAGGATCTAAGGTGATTCTCTAATTCCTTAGGCCAGGGTTATTATAGTTGGGCTTAGAAAAGTTGGCAATGTATAGAAAAGCAGGAAGACAATGAAATAGGACAGGAAATTTTATTTTGCCTTCATTCTTCTTTAAGCCTCTGAAGGTAAACAGCATGAAGGGGGAAGGGAACTAACACAAGTGTGAGTGTCTATCATGTGACAGGCGCCATGTTCAATATTTTATACCAGTTATATTATCTCATATAATCTTTGTAGAAAATCTCCTAAACATATTGATACATTTTTAATACATATATTTATTTAATTTGTCCTAAAAGCAAGGATGAGCTTTCTGGATCAAAGGAGAACTGTTATTATTTCTTACAGCAATAACCACATTGCTTCTCCATGCCCCATTCTTCCCCTTCAGGGTAATGTGATGAGAACTTGGAGGTTATATGCACGGGAAGGGAGCCCCAAAATCATGAATCTGGGAATTTATATAGGAACTGCTATATAGCTGTCTCCTTTCCACCTTGAGAGGCAGGGGAATCTTTTCTCCCTTATGTAAACAAATAGCAGGGAAGACAAGGGGAAGGTCCCCAGTTAAACCCTTTGGAATACAAACCGGTAGCTCTGGGGCTTTATTATCTTTTGAAATGAAAATGTATAAATCTGGGTGATAAGTATCTATATCTCTTTGAAGGTCTCTATCTATTCAGTCAACCTTTAACTTCCAAAGCTTGTCCTTTAACCCAGGTTCCAGTTTTCTTTGCTTTATAAGTCTCTACCCATACAGAAACATGAAAATATTTTCTCTGTACTTTCATAGCCCTAAATTGTGGCAATTTCAGTATTGTTGCTATGAAATTTGTGGCCATTAGCTTTGTTTCCATTCTTAAGTCTCTTAGTGTATTTAGTAGCATAATGCATCATTACATCTATTGTCTATGTATTTTACTTAAAGTATCATCTCTGTGTGAAGATTTATATACGCAATAAAAATTTATTAAGCACCAAGAACTATCAAGCACTGTTCTAGATACTTGGGATACATCAGTGAACAAGTTAAAAATCGCTGCTGTTCTGAAATTTAAAAACTTTTGGGAGAAGCTAGAAATTAAACACTAAGCATAATAAGTAAAAAACTTATTATGGAAAGTTCCTGGGTGGCAGTGGGAATGCCAAGGAAGCCAGTATGGCTAGAGTGAAGTGGAGTGATGGGGAGACCAGCAGGAGAGGAGATAGAAGAGATGACAGGAATGAGACATGCAGATCGCAGAGGACCTCATAGAGCATTAGGGAAACCTTGGCCTTTTCTTTGAGTGAAATAGGGTAACATTAGAAGGTTTAGCTGAAGAATGACATAATCTGACTTGTCTTTTCAGAGGGCCACACTGGCTGCTGTGTTTAAGACAGATTGTAGGGGCTAAAGTAGACTCAAGAAGACCTGTCTGGAGGCTAATGCAGTAATTCAGGTTGGGTGTCATGTGGCCCTGACCAGTGCGGTGAAGTGAAATAATAAGCAGACTAATTTTGGATATATTTTGAAAGTTGATCCAACAGAGTTTCTGATGGATTGGTCGTAGGCTTAAGAGAAAAAGAGAAGTCTAAAGTGATTCCAAGGTTTTTGTTCTGAGCAACTAGAAAAATGTTTTATCATCAACTGAGACGGACAAGATTGGGAGGGAGCAGTTTATTGGAGGGGGTTGGGCTGGGGAAGATTAGGAGTTTAGTCCTGAACCTGTTGATTTTGAGATGTCTTTTAGACATGCAGTGGAGGTGTCCGGTAAGCAGATGGGTATGCCAGTTTGGAGTTTGGGAAAGAGGTTTGAGCTGGAGATAGAAAATTGGGAGCTGCCCACACATAGGTCGTATTAGGGACAGATGTAGGCTTTGTGGGGCCTGAAGCTTATGCAATTTTGAGGGTTCTCTAAAGAGAAAGAATTCAAAATTTGAATTCAAATTATGTACAAAGGTGAATATTTATTTATAATGAGAAAAATCAAAACAAATACTTATTTGGAAACTGATAAATAGCACAAAATCGTACCATTTGGAGAAACAGCATAATATTTTAAATAACTTCCTGATATACCTCTGTAATATAACTTCCTGACATACCTCTGTAATATTTTCCCCCTACATTATTGACCTTTAATGTCAAGGATTTTGAAATATTATTTTCTGTTGAGAATATGGAAAATTAATTCTGTCTTTATCATGATTAATTAAATTTCTTTTTATTAATGATGGTCTAGAAAGGTTTTTTCATCTTTACAACTTATTTACAATTTCATGAAAATTTTCAGAGTTGTCTTAAAATTTAAAACTTCTATAAAGCTTTTTGCATGTATTACCTGAAAGATTTGGAAGAATTTTCCAAAGACTAACTCTGGCCCTATGCAATTGAAACCATGCTTCTTTTCCACTGTCCACATATTTCCAATGCTAGGCAAATTGTGATTCCTTTGCATATTGTCACACCGCTTCAGCCCTGAACATTTGTGTCACAATGTCAGGTGAGTTTAATCACAGTGGGTACTAGACCACTGGAAACTATTTCTACTTTAGGATAGTCAGGATAGCTAACAATAATTTACTCATATATGGAAGTATTGTGAATCACATAAATATGTTCCTTTAAACCCAACCTGAATATATCTCCAACTCTGTTTCCTCTTAGTTTCCCAAAAATGTTCACAGACACACAAGTGCCCTCCCCCACCATGAAGGTATCTTATATTTACAAATTTTCCTAAAATATATGACCATGAAAACACAGTTTTTTAAAAAATTAAAAGACTTTACTTTTTAGAGCAGTTTTAGGTTTGGGGAGATTGCACAGATAGTACAGAGTTCCCATATGCTCCTTTTCTCCCCTGCACGTAGTTTCCCTATTATAAACATTTTGCATTAGTGTAGTACATTTGTTACCATTGATGAAACAATATTAATAGATTATTATTACTAAACTCCATAGTTGACATTTGGATTTACTCTTTGTTTTGTATTTCTATGGGTTTTGACAAATGTATATTATTTCATATCTGCCATTACAGTATCATACAGCGTAGTGTCACTTCTCTTAAAATGCCCTGTGCTCCACCTTTTCATCCCTAACCCCACTCCTTGAACCCTTAGAATCTCTGATATTTTTAATTGTCTCTATAGTTCTACCCTTTCCAGAATGTCATACTGGTTAACATCTTAGAGTATGTAGCTTTTTCATTGACTTCTTTCACTTATCAATATGCATTTAAGGTTCCTCCATGTCTTTTTTCGTTGTTGTTGATTAATACTCCATTGTATAGATGTACCACAGTTTGTTTATTCATTCACCTATTAAAGGACATCTTGGTTGTTTCCCATTTTTTGACAATTATGAATAAAGCTGCTACAAACATTTGTGTGCAGGTTTTTGTGTGGGCATTAGTTTTCAACTCACTGGAACAAATGCCTAGTGAGGAAATTAGTGTTTAGATTAGGATCTAGACACAGACCTTACACCTTTCACAAAAATTAACTGAAAAGTAATCATTTACCTAAATGTAAAACAAAATTATACAACTTCTAGAAGATAACATAGGAGAAAATCTAGGTGACCTTGAATTTGGTGATGACTTTTTATATACAGCATCATACAGCACAATCCATGAAAGAAAAATTGATAAATTGGACTTCTTTAAAATTAAAACTTCTGCTCTGTGAAAGACACTGTTATAGGATTGAAAAGATAAGCCACAGACTGGGAGAATACTCTTGCAAAATATACCTAATGAAAGGCTGTTATCCAAAATACACAAAGAACTCTTAAAATTCAACAATAAGAAAACAAATAATCCAATTACAAAATAGGAAAAGATCTGAACAGACATCGCAGCAAAGAAGATATACAGATGGTAAATAAGCATATGAAAAGATGCTCAACATCATGTGTCATTAGGAAATTGCAAATTAAAACAATGAGATACCATTACACATCTATTAGAATGGCTAAAATCCAAAACATTGACATCACCAAATGTTGGCAAGGATGTGGTACAACAGGAACTCTCATTCTTTGCTCCCGGAATGCAAAATGGTACAGCCACTTTGGAAGATAGTCTGATAGTTTCTAACACAGGTAAACATAAGCTTACCATATAATCCAGCAGTTATAGTCATAGTATTTACCCAAATGAGTCTTTACTTTTTAACCAGCTCTGCAAGATTCTGCCTCAGGAAATTCCTTCAGGCTGGTCTTCCTTGCATTTAATGTTCTCAAGACATGAGTTCAGCTGTGTTGTCTTGGCAGCCTCTTCCTATCTGAATATATTTGGATATAGTTTCAGATTGTTTGTTTTAACCTTGACTTGGCAACTTCTTAGGATGTTACTTCTGGCAATTGCCCATCAGATTCACATTCCACAAACAAAGGCAATATTCAGTATTCCCAACCAGACCCTCTGGACTTGCCAGCCTGGTGCATGGTGCTCCTTACCTTTGTCTGCCCAGGAATGGTTATCTTAATTAGTAATTGTTAGAAACCTTTGCAATCTTTGAAGTTTAGCTCTAGGAAATAGTCACTGTCTGAACTTCCTCAATTTTTATCCATTTCCCTATCCACTGAAACTGCTCTCAAGAAAGTTACAGATAAACATTAATTTACAACTGTAATGACAAATTTTTAGTATTAATCTTGTTTGACTCCTTTATAGCATACAAACTGGTAACTGAACCCATCTTAAAACTCCTTTCCTTTGGTTTCTTTAAAAATTTTTTAAATTGTGAAATGAAGCATACATCCAGAAAAGTGCAGAAAGCTTAAGTACAAAGTTTAATAAACATTTTTAAAGCAAAAACTTGTATTATGAAACAGAACATTTTTAGCACCCCAGAAGCTCCTCATGTACCTCTCTCCAGTCACAATGCCTATTCTTCTTTATGCCAGAAATAACAAATATTCTGACTTTTGTATTGAGTATGCATGCTGTGTAGGCATCCTTGAACAATGTATTTTAGTTATTCTATTTTTAAATCTTTATAAAGGGAATTATATATTTTTTGCTCAATATTATGTTTGTGAATATATATATATATATATATATATATATATATATATATGTATGTATCACATCTCTCTCCATTCATCTGTTGATGGACACTTAGGTTGCTTCCATATCTTGGCAATTGTAAATAATGCTGGTTATTTTTCTTTCAAGTTTTTCTGTATATATTTTAGATTGTCCAAGTTCTGTTACAATAATGATATTGGAAATTTGCAATTTTGTCGAGTATATAGATTAATACATGTCTGTTTGGGGGGATGGGTTCACATATTCTCACTGATTCTAATACATATGTCTAGAGGACACCCAGAGCAATATATCACACTGTGAAGGCCACTTTTTACATAAGTTGGAAAGGCTGAAACCTGTTGATTTGTAAGAATAAAATAATGTCTTATTCATATTTGTATCCCTGATACCCAGCACAGTACCACTCAATAAGTTGTTCATTTCAGTAAACATTTGTTAGGCATCTGCTGTATGCCAGGCACTGTGCAAAGTGCTAAAGATACAAAATGACTAACACATGGGCCTTCCCTAAGGAAGATTCATAAGAAAACTACTTGTAAGCAAACAACTACAATCAAGAGTTATTGTGCTTTGGTGTATATGATTAAGCACTAGAGGATCCTAAGCAGGAAAATGGTCATCTGTATTTAGACTGAGGAGGTATGCAAAATTTCATAGATCGCATAATCCTTGAACTGAGACTTGGGAGGTGAGTTAGGTATGCATCAGATAATCAGGAAAGACAAAGATATTTCATACAGTTGGAAGAATAAGAGCAACATTAAGTAAAAGAGAGACTTGAGAACACCTGGCAATTCAGGAATGAAAGGGCACACACTGGCTTACAGTATGTGTGGCAGAGTGGATTTAGAAGCCTGCCTGGAGACATAGGCAGATGTCAGATATTGTTTGGCTTTATAGAGTAAAAAACTTTATCATATAGGCAACAGAAAGCAATGAATGAGTTTAAAGCAGGGAAGTAATGTAGGCAGATTTGCATTTTGGAAAAAAAAAGCCATCAATATTCAGGATGGATTAAGTGGGACAAGAATGGAATTAGAAAAGATAATGCTAGGGAGAATGTTCTAATAGTCCTGGTGAGACATGTGGGTCCAAATTAAGACAGCAGCACTAGGGATATTGAAGAGAGCATGGATTCAAGAGACGTAAAAGAGGACCTAGTGACAAATTGGATGTGCTTTGAGATGACTGGATAGATGATGCATTTACTGAGATAGATGATAGATACTTGGGGGACAAAGAAAAGGATGAGTTCCATGGACATGTTGACTTTGACATGCCTCTGGGAAGGATGTTTAGGTAAATATGTCTAATAGGTGGATGGATGGATATATAAGTCTGCAGTCTAAGAAAAAGATCTGGTGTCAAGTCCTAGGGATCCCAAGCTTGAATGAATAAACAGAAGAAAAGCCAGAAAAGGAAACAAATATGAGAAGAAAAAAAAAAGGAGGAGGAGGAAGAAGACCAAGAGAAATTTAAATCATAGAGAAAAGAATGGTCAATGGTATTAAGTGCCACAGAAAGAAACAGTAGAGCTGAAAAAAACTCCCACGGGATTTGGCATTACTAGGACCTTGGTGAAATCTGTTTTATTAGAGATAGTGATTGTTTCACAGAGTTAACCGTGAAGGGAAGGGAACTGGTGAGATAACTAGTTAGTTGAGTGTAAGGAGAAAATAGAACAAAAAAAAATGTTAATGAAAAAAGTATAATTATAAACTATGGGGAATAGACACAGAGAGATTATTATAGATAGCTAATAAATTAATGGTGGTTATAAAATATAGTATAACCAAATAATTAGTATTGTAGATGTTTATGATAGACCCGTGTACCAAAGTACAGTGCCAAGCCCCAAGTTTATCACATTATAAATACTCAAAAACTATTTCCTGAATTGAATTGGATTGGGTTTCCCTTAACATGTAAATAATCATCTTCTGCGCCTTGGAATAATTTAGAGTTTAATTTGTGTATTTACTTCTGATGAAGGTCATCGGACACTATTTATTGGAGTTCACGTGCCCCTGGGAGGAAGAAAAAGCCATCGACGTCACAGGCATCGTGGTCATAAACACAGAAAGAGAGACAGAGAGAGAGATTCGGGACTAGAGGATGGCAGAGAGTCACCTTCCTTTGGTAAGAATCTGTATCTTTGTTTTACTTAAATTTATGATTGTAATATTATACTTGTCTGTACAATCCATAATTAGCAGTAATACCTCACTCATAAAGTTGTTTATACCTTTATAAAAGATTTGGGCAGATACCTCACTCATAAAGTTGTTTATAACTTTATAAAAGATTTGGGCAGATTGGGGAGAAGTGGGAGAGAGAATGTTTAATCTTTATTTTTCTCTTGTGCATCTGCTTTGTGAAGGTGAGGATTGGCTTAGTTTTGTGATGGAGGAAATACACTTAAGTAGTAGAACTTAGTTGTATTAACTCTTGATAATTTGTACACATAATAGTCATTGCTCTAAGTAGTTTGAAAATCCAAGGGGAAATGCCTCTATTAAGTTCCCAGTTACACTATTGTTGATGCTCCCCAAATTTCACTCTTAGGATGTGAACTTTCTACTGTTTTGAATATTCTTCTTTTAAAAGTATGCAATTGACCCTTGAACAACACAGGTTTGAGCTGGGAAGGTCTACTTATACATGAATTTTTTTCAATAGTAAATACTACAGCACTACATTATCCATGGTTGGTTGAATCCATGGATGTGGAACTGGATACAACTGACTATAAATTATACATGGATTTTCAACTGTGAGGAGGGTCAGTGCCCCTAATCCCCACATTGTTCAAGGGTCAACTATATATAGAATATCAAAGTATAGTGATATGGAAGTTGTTAACAGTTTCTGAGTGCCGTGAGAGCCTATGTACATGACATAATTAAGAACCTGACTTTCAGTTTCCTGACCTTCCCACGTCCTATGACCTCCTTCACTGCACCTTGTTCACTTACTCATTCATTTTGTTCTCTGACCACAGCTTCACTCCTTACTTGCTTGTTCAACTAGTTGACCTCTCTACTTTTTTTTCTATCCATGTTATCTTTATTTCCTGATCCTATTCTGATTTCATAGCCTGTAATTTTAGTAGTACTTTTGCTAATATTCTAAATGCCTTAATTTCCCTGTTTTAGTTTTATTCATACTTTCACCCCCATTTTAAAAACCAGATTTATGTTAGGTTCTTCCATGTCCCTACTTTCTCCCTGCCTTTCCAAGTAGGCATGCTCTTCAGGACATAGTCATTCAACAGGGCAGGTTGTAACCATTTAAGTTCATTACTCAAGTAGGAATTCCCTGGCAGTCCAGTGGTTAGGACTTGGCACTTTCACTCCCAGGGCCGGGTTCGATCCCTGGTCAGGGAACTAAGATCCCTCAAGCCTCATGTTGTGGCCAAGAAAGAAAAAAAAAAAACCCAAAAGTAAATAAAAAAATTCATTACTCAAGTGGACCTTCAACACCTCCTCCCAATTCTATTGAATGTTTTCAATTTTTGAAATAAGTATTTTTCAATCTTCTTCACCATTCTCCAACACCCCCCTTTTCACGGTCACCTAGCAGATGCTTTCTACTTCAAAAGGAAAATATGTCACCAGAAAGAATTAACTCAACTTCCCTCCTATGAAACATACAAACATAAACATATACCTACATCTGCAACTGTTTTTTCCTCATAATGCAATAAGGAAGTTTTCTTTTCAATTATGTTTATCTCCTATTCCCTCCCACCTTGAAATTTACACAATTTATAATCTAGTTGACTTCTTCTTCTCAACTGGATTATTCTCATCATCTATCCTTGCAGCTGCCTCAAACCCACATTTCCCCATTCAGTTGTATTCAGATATAAGGTAAGTTAGCATATGAAGTTTGGGCGAACAATTTTACTTTTAATACTCCATAGATATTGCTTTATTTAATATCTGGTTTTGCTAAGTATTGAAGAAAAATTTGTCTCTCTGTTTTTTCATTCTTTAAGTTTATGTCTTTTAAGCTTGAATGCTTACAGACATTTTTTTGTGTCCCTTTATTTAAGAAAACTTGCTAAGATAGACCTAATGGTGAGTACGTTAAAAAGCATTTCCAGTCTGCATACACTGATATTTTTCCACTGAGAGAATATTTTCCTGTCTTATCTGATTCTGTTCTACTTACTTTGGTCTCTTCTTTGTGAATTATATCTGCATGTTGGATTTATGATATCTGCTTGTTGTCCTTTTTTTGGTAGCTTAAAGTTAGTCTCTAATTATTCATTTGATTATCTGCAGTATCGGTTCTGCATTTTACTACTTCTATTAGGGGTTTTGATTTTGCTGTTGCATCTTTAGTTTTCTTAAGTTTCTTTCTTATCTCATCTGATTTTCTTTACATTTCCTCCTGTCCTTTCCTAATTAGTATTTGTTTTTCCTGCTTGATAGAGTCTGTGTTTTTAGTCTATTGATGATCCCCACTATTTCTGGACGTTTTCTTTTGATTCTGAAGTAGATAATTTTCAGAGGTATGATCTTCTTTTGGGCCATCAAGATTATTTTGACTTTCCATTGATTTATAGTATTTTTACAGGCTGCCAGTTTTTTTTATTTTTACTCACCTTTTTCCAAGGCAAAATATATCCATACTATGTATGTCCAGCTATATCCTAAGGTGGCTTAGAGAGGCACTGCCATTAGTGTGCTCTTTGTCTCCATCGCTGTGTATAGTTATGGGCATCAAACTTCCCCAAACACCATGTACTTCTGCCAGAGGTAGAATGATTGATGGGAGTGTGTAAAGAAAAGTACTCTGGGTATCCTGCACCAGCATGATAGAAGGATGGTCATCTCTGAGTCAGTGGGCAGAAGGGGAGGTGTGAAAGTGTCCCCCATGTTTTCAGGGTTTTTTGCTTCATGAAGTTGAGTCTGGGAGTATAACAAAGAGACAACTGGGTAGACTTCTCTTACTCCAGTTTCATCTGTTTATAGTTAGGAGAGACTCCCTCTTAGACTCTGGGAATGGAATATCTGTTGGAATAAGCTTTAATGGTTACTTTGAGTTTCTTAATACTTCTAGTATTTGAGAAAATAAACAGCATTCACATTAACTTAGAAATATTTAGTAAACAAACAAAATAAGCTTGTTCCCTCTGCCTCTGTCATGTTATTCTTTTTTCCATAGCTGGATACATTATGTCAGTTTTTCTAGAACAGTGGTTCTCAACCTTGCCTACACCTGGGAGATTTAAAAACATTTTGATGGCCAAATCCCATACCAGTCAGAATCTCTGTGGGTGGGACCCAAGCATAGGTATGTTTAAAAAGTACCCCAGGTGATTCAACTGTGCAACCAAGGTTGAGATCCAGTGTTCTAGAAACTTTGCTATTCAGAGTGTGGTCCATCACAATGCTATGAGACTAGTTATCAATTACAGGAAAAAAACTGTAAAAAATACAAACACATGGAGTCTAAACAATACGCTACTAAATAGCCAAGAGATCACTGAAGAAATCAAAGAGGAAATCAAAAAAATCTAGAAACAAATGACAATGAAAACACGATGACCCAAAACCTATGGGATGCAGCAAAAGCAGTTTAAGAGGGAAGTTTATAGCAATACAATCCTACCTCAAGAAACAAGAAACATCTCAAATAAACAACCTAACTGTACATCTAAAGCAGTTAGAGAAAGAACAACAAAAAACCCTAGAATTAGCAGAAAGAAAGAAATCATAAAGATCAGATCAGAAATAAATGAAAAAGATATGAAGGAAACAATAGCAAAGATCAATAAAACTAAAAGCTGGGTCTTTGAGAAGATAAACAAAATCGATAAACCATTAGCCAGGCTCATCAAGAAAAAAAGGGAGAAGACTCAAATCGACAGAATTAGAAATGAAAAAGGAGAAGTAACAACTGACACTGCAGGAATACAAAGGATCATGAGAGATTACTATAAGCAACTGTACACCAATAAAATGGACAACCTGGAAGGAATGGACAAATTCTTAGAAAAGTGCAACCTTCTGAGTCTGAAACAGGAGGAAATAGAAAATATAAACAGACCAATCACAAGCACTGAAATTGAAACTGTGATTGATTAAAAATCTTCCAACAAACAAAAGCCCAGGACCAGATGGCTTCACAGGTGAATTCTATCAAAAATTTAGAGAAGAGCTAAAACCTATCCTTCGCAAACTTCCAAAATATAGCAGAGGGAGGAACACTCCCAAACTCATTCTATGAGGCTACCATCACCCCGATACCAAAACCAGACAAAGATGTCACACACAAAAAATTACAGGCCAATATCACTGATGAACATAGATGCAAAAATCCTCAACAAAATACTAGCAGACAGAATCCAACAGCACATTAAAAGGATCATACACCATGATCAAGTGGGATTTACCCCAGGAATGCAAGGATTCTTCAATATACGCAAATCAATCAATGTGATACACCATATTAACAAATTGAAGGATAAAAACCATATGATAATCTCAATAGATGCAGAAAAAGCTTTTGACAAAATTCAACACCCATATATGATAAAAACTCTCCAGGCATAGAGGGAACCTACCTCAACATAATAAAGGCCATATATGAGAAACCCACAGACAACATTGTTCTCCATGGTGAAAAACTGAAACCATTTCCTCTAAGATCAGGAACAAGACAAGGTTGCCCACTCTCACCAGTATTATTCAATATAGTTCTGGAAGTTTTAGCCACAGCAATCAGAGAAGAAAAAGAAAAGGAATCCAAATCAGAAAAGAAGAAGTAAAGCTGTCACTGTTTGCAGATGACATGATACTATACATAGAGAATCCTAAAGATGCCACCAGAAAACTACTAGAGCTAATCAATGAATTTGATAAAGTATCAGGATACAAAACTGATACACAGAAATCTCTTGCATTCTTATACACTAATGACAAAAACTCTGAAAGAGAAATTAAGGAAACATTTCCCATTTACCACTACAACAAAAATAATAAAATACCTAGGAATAAACCTACCTAAGGAGGCAAAAGACCTGTATGAAGAAAACTATAAGACACTGATGAAAGAAATTAAAGATGATACAAACAGATGGATAGATATACCATGTTCTTGGATTAGAAGAATGAACATTGTGAAAATGACGATACTACCCAAAGCAATCTACAGATTCAATACAATCCCTATCAAATTACCAATGGCATTTTTCACAGAACTAGAACAAAAATTTCACCATTTGTTTGGAAACACAAAAGACCCCAAATAGCCAAAGCAATCTTGAGAAAGAAAAACGGAGCTGGAGGAATCAGGCTGCCTGACTTCAGACTATGCTATAACGCTACAGTAATCAAGACAGTATATTGATTTTGTGCCAGTAGGCACAAAAGCAGAAATATAGATCAATGGAACAGGATAAAAAGCCCAAAGATAAACCCATGCACATATGGTCACCTTATTTTTGATAAAGGGGGCAAGAATATACAATGGAGAAAAGACAGCCTCTTCAATAAGTGGTGCTGGGAAAACTGGACAGCTACATGTAAAAGAATGAAATTAGAACACTCCCTAACACCATACAGAAAAATAAGCTCAAAATGGATTAAAGACCTAAATATAAGGCCAGACACTATAAAACTCTTAGAGGAAAACAAAGGCAGAACACTCTATGACATAAATCACAGCAAGAGCCTTTTTCACCCACCTCCTAGATAAATGGAAATAAAAACAAAAATAAACAAATGAAACCTAAGGAAACTTAAAAACTTTTGCACAGCAAAGGAAACCATAAACAAGACGAAAAGACAACCCTCAGAATGGGAGAAAATATTTGCAAACAAAGCAACTGACAAAGGATTAATCTCCAAAATATACAAGCAGCTCATGCAGCTCAATATCAAAAAAACAAACAACCCAATCCAAAAATGGGCCGAAGACCTAAATAGACATTTCTCCAAAGGAGATATACAGATTGCCAACAAACACATGAAAGGATGCTCAACATCACTAATCATTAGAGAAATGCAAATCAAAACTGCAATGAGGTATCACCTCACACCAGTCAGAATGGCCTTCATCAAAAAATCTGCAAACAAGAAATGTTGGAGAGGGTGTGAAGAAGAGGGAACCCTCTTGCACTGTTGGTGGGAATGTAAATTGATACAGCCACTATGGCGAACAGTATGGAGGTTCCTTAAAAAACTAAAAATAGAACTACTGTACGACCCAGAAATCCCACTACTCAGCATATACCCTGTGAAAACCATAATTCCAAAAGAGTCATGTACCACAGTGTTCATTGCAGCTCTATTTACAATAGCCAGGACATGGAAGCAACCTAAGTGTCCATCGACAGATGAATGGATAAAGAAGATGTGGCACATATATACAATGGAATATTACTCAGCCATAAAAAGAAATGAAATTGAGTTATTTGTAGTGAGGTGGATGGACCTAGAGTCTGTCATACAGAGTGAAGTGAAAGAGAAAAACAAATACTGTATGCTAACACATATATATGGATTCTAAAAAAAAAAAGTGGGGGCTTCCCCGGTGGCGCAGTGGTCGAGAATCTGCCTGCCAATGCAGGGGACACGGGTTCGAGCCCTGGTCTGGGAAGATCCCACATGCCGCGGAGCAACTAGGCCCGTGAGCCACAACTACTGAGCCTGCGCGTCTGGAGCCTGTGCTCCGCAACAAGAGAGGCCGCGATAGTGAGAGGCCCGCGCATCGCGATGAAGAGTGGCCCCCGCTTGCCGCAACTAGAGAAAGCCCTCGCACAGAAACGAAAACCCAACACAGCCAAAAATAAAATAATAAATAAATAAAAAAAAAAAAAAAAAAAAAAAAGT
The DNA here is from genome assembly GCF_028023285.1 of Balaenoptera ricei. NCBI lineage: Eukaryota > Metazoa > Chordata > Mammalia > Artiodactyla > Balaenopteridae > Balaenoptera > Balaenoptera ricei. The sequence goes on from NC_082645.1 coordinate 51,055,346, forward strand.
GGTTCTGACGAACCTAGGGGCAGGACAGGAATAAAGATGCAGAAGTAGAGAATGGGTTTGAAGGCACGGGGAGGGGGAAGGGTAAGCTGGGATGAAGTGAGAGAATAGCATTGACATATATACACTACCAAATGTAAAATAGATAGCTAGTGGGAAGCAGCCGCATAGCACAGGGAGATCAGCTCGGTGCTTTGTGACCACCTAGAGGGGTGGGATAGGGAAGGTGGGAGGGAGACGCAAGAGGGAGGGGATATGGGGATATGTGTATACATATAGCTGATTCACTTTGTTATACAGCAGAAACTAACACAACATTGTAAAACAATGATACTCCAATAAAGATGTTTAAAAAAATGAAAGACACTGGAGCAGGAATAGCACAAATACCTATTATGGTTGGACTCAAGTAGCAGAAGTGGGAGAAGTGGCTGGACTAAAACAAAAGGTAGTGGTAAGGATATGATGAATGAGGGTGCAAACTGTGTAATGGCATTCATGGTCAAAAACATTTATACTACTGCTCTTTATAAAGAAAATAGTTCAGAGTCAGCTGGAAGGCTGGGACTCAATAACAAGGGATTAAGTAGAAGAAAAGAGAATTTTAAAATGTACTTATCGAATAAAGAATGTTAAATATTAAAAAGAAAAAAAGTGTGGTCCATGAGCCAGCAATATTAGCATAACATTTGAGCTTGTTAGAAATACAGACTCTCAGGCCCCATCCCAGACCTCTTGAATCAGAATCTGTGTATTAACAATAACTTTTGGTAACTTATATGCACATTAAAATTGGACAAACTCTAGAATATTGCTTGTCAAATCTTGTTGCATGTTAGACTCATCTGAGGAGCTTCTAAAAAATATTGATGCTCAAAGGCTTTTATTTAATTAATCTTGGGTGTTTTCCTAGGTCGTGGTATTTTTAAAAAGTATCCCAGGTGATTTAATATCCAGCTAGGATCAAGAGCCATTGATCTATCTCAAGAAAGTCCTGCCTCTTTAATTTGGGAAACTTGGCAATAAGCCAGGTAGCCCAGATTCTCCCACTGATGTGTCAGCCACTATTTTTGGATGCCACCTATTCCTTCCTCCACCAACCATCTGCGAATCTTTATTGCCATTTAGACCTAAGATCTGTTTTATCAGGGACAAAGGTTTGGCACCCTAGTGGTCGCTAAGCAGTAGAACCTCCTATATTTCACTTTTTAAAGTTTCTTCAGGACTAATGATCTGCCTTTATTCCTATTCCACAGTCAGTTTAAGTGCCTTGATAATCAAGTACTCAGTTACATGCTGAGACTGAAACCATGTTATGAACACCATCCCACTTGATTTGGGCTTTGATACTGAGCATAGAGTGAATATATGAGATTACTATGCTGAAGCCTTCGAAGAAAATTTCTGACTACTTAAGAAATACTTATTTTACTTGGAAAGATTTCAAAGAAAATCTTTGGAAGACATTCCTACAGGTGCTTTAAAATTATAAAGAATTCAACTTCCAAAGAAGTATGAGATAGAGGAGAATGTAAGGAAGCATCAGGTTCCTCTGCTGGGATCCTGGAGCTTTTATATTGTAAATTGGAGTATGGGTTTATGAAGACACGGAATAATTTGGACCCGTATTTCTGGAGCAAGGATCAATTTAACAAAAAGATTTTAGTGTAAATGTTTGAATTTTGGCACTCAGAAATGTTGTCATTCCAATATACGAGAAACAGCCACAGAATCCCACTTTATTATATAACCCAATCATGTAAGGCAGTGTTGTTAGGAACCTGGTTGTATCAGTGCTGCATCCAGGGAAAACTGAACAGGCCTCACCGTAGCCAAAGAGATTATGCTCATGTCACAGGCCTGCAATGGCTGGGTTTAGTCCACCAGATCCCATGGTTGGAATGTGATTTCTAGGTGAGTCCAAATATAGACCCAGCTTTTTGACTGTGTCGTAATGGTGGTGGTGATACTTTGATTATACAAAACTTCTGATGCCTGCAAATAAGTTCAACCTACTTTTGTTACTGCACTTAACACAATTGTTTGTATAAGATTGTGATGATTAATTTTTCTTCCTACTGTAATCAATTCCCTGATGACAGAATACTGCTAAAACTTTGCATCTTGTTATTTTTAATATTGTCTTTCATTCACCTTATATAATTTTAAATTATATTTTCAACCGGGAACATGGTTGAGTTGTTTAAAAATAAGTTTGAAGCATTAGCTTGAAGTCAGTGAAAATATAAAAGATAGTGAGAGAAATTCAGAACACTTGAATGTTAATTTGCTCCTCAGCCTCCCAACAAAGAATGTAACAGGAGAGATGACAAGAGTGTATAAATTATAATTAATCTATAAGCACGAGAAATAAATCTTAAAGACATCTACTTTATTAAATGCTTATTTAAAATATGGTACTCAAAGGTACTGTATAAATTAGCGCACCCCTTGAATTAGACCTGGGATTTTTCCATTCTTAGATGATAAATTGTGTACACATTTTAGGAAGAATGAAGCAAATACAGAAAACATAACTTCAAATCTGTTTATTGATGGCAATAGCTTCTTGTTCCTATTTAACTCCCAATTGGCTGATATATAAGAATATCAATGAGTTTTTTAAAAAATTATTTTATGTTAAGTATAACACAAGTATTTATGAATGTTAAAACATAGAAACATAAGCGTACAACTCAATGATTTATGACAAAGAAACATCTGTGTAAATATTGTCCTGGCTAGCACTCCAGAAACCCCCTTTGTCCTCCCTCCCAGTCACGACTCTCTCCCTTCTCCCCAAAAGGACCTCTAGTCTGTCTTCTTACATTGGGTGTTTTGCCTGTTTTTGAACTTCTTATAAACGAAGTCATACAGGAGGTATTTGTGTCTCTGTTGTTCAACACTGTGTTGTTAGTGGGATTCACCAATGTTTTTAGCTGTAGCTTTGGTTTATTCATTTTCGTTATTGTACAGTGCTCATTTGTTTGTATATACCATGCATTCTACTATTAATGAAAATTTAGGTTATTTAATTTTTGGAGATACTATGAAGAACAGTGCTGTGAACATTTCTGTATATGTCTCTTGGTGCACATATGCATTTCTCTACCTAGGAATGAAATTATTTGTTGCTGAGTCATAGGATATGTGTATTTCAACTTTAGTAGATAATGCCAAACAGTTTCCAAAATAGGGTACGTGTTAACACTCTAACCAGCAAAGTGTGAGAGCATATGTTGTTTTACATTCTAACTACCACTTGACAATTTCATTCTATTAACATTAACCATCTAATGAGGGGCATAATGGTATGTCATTATCTTAATTTGCATTTCTTGATTACCAGTGAGGTTGTGTAACTTTGCATGTGCTTTTTTGGCCATTTGGATAGCCTCTTCTATGAAGTGCCTATTCAGGTCTTATGCTTGTTTTGTTTTTTTTTTAAATTGGATCATTTATTCTTTTTGATTTGTAGAAGTTCTTTATATATTATGGACATAAGTCTTTTGTTGGTTTTTCGTGTCTCAATTATCTCACATTTGTGGCTTATCTTTTCACTCTTTTAATGGTGTCTTTTGATGTATCTACAAATTCCAGAAGAAGATACTAAGAGGCTGAGACCCTTATTCCCTAGTGCAGCTTTCTCCACACTGTAATTTATTTCCATTATATATTTTACTAAATACAGAAACAGAACCTTATCTTAATCTATCATAGTCTTAGCTACAGTGTGTATTACAATGATCTATGTTTTCAGTGGCTATCTTAAAAATAAATAAAATACCTATCAACATAGGAGAAATATTTATGCTTAGAAAAATTCTTTCCGATTGTGATATTACTATAATTTACATGATTTATGTCATACAATTTTAAGTTGCATAGATATTTAAAAAGTCATTGAATAACACATTTTGAATATTTGCTGTATTGAAACATAATCTGAGCCTCTCTTTAAGACATTAAAATTATGTTGACGGGATGATCATAAAAAGACTTTTGTGAGCATAACCTAATACCTATAAAATCATTTCTACTCTAAAGAATGAAAAGCCAGATACACGGAGTCATATGTTGTTTAAAACCCAAATAAAATACCTCTTGTCCATGAATAGATTATCCTACTTTAATAAATTATTATTTCCTATGCTGTTATCATTGTGTCTTCGAGAAGTCTTTTAAACATATGATGCCCTACCTCAGACTTTCAAATCCTCTTTATTCATAACTATGAGGGTCTTATTTCTTCATGTTTATTTAATGACTATGTTGTGATGAGTGATCCTCATGCTTTATTAGGGGAAATACTAATAAGTCTTAAATGCAAGCTTCCTGCACATAGTACTTGAGTTTGGGGGGTTGCATGCATGGTAAGTTTTATAGATACCCAGATTACTGATGCAGAGTAAACTGAAATAAGTCATTGAAAACAGTGATGAGAGAAATTGTTTCAAAAGCATGAGAAACGTAATACCAATGTTGAGGCAAGGCTACTCTGGGATTTGGTTTCTGACAAGTGAGTGAGTAGTTAGAATAGGCTGTCATGAAACACAAAACTGCTATGTCTGGTCACACTGGGTAGGTCTAATAGAAAAATTTAATTGATTTCTTAGTGTAACTCTAAAATTGCAACTTATGCTCTTTTTTACGGCTGTTTGAAGCACTGACTTTATTTATTTTTAATTTTTTTTTTTTTTTTTTTTGTCCAGAAGAACCAGCCACAGAGGTAACAGGCTGTCAAGAAGCATTTCATTTGACTCTGATGTGATTGGGTTTAGTATATATTACTATCACCCAGATAGTATACTTTTAGGAAAAATATAATACTAGCTTCTTATTTCAGATAAATTAAATCATAAATGTATATGCTGCACTGTGATTTCCTTAAGTACATTTGATATTTATGGAAATCTGTCAGTCTCATTTCAAAATCAACATTCGTGTTACATCTAAGAAATTGGCATATTCTTTTGAAGAGGTTGTTAAGCAGGAGACTTGGCTATTGACTCAATTCTTATTCATTTTGCTATAAAATTTAGTTTGACAAATTTCTTAAAATATTTGGCAATAAACCATATCTCATATATTAACATTCTAAAAGAGAAATGCTTTACTAATGCCTGCAGCAAATATGCTATATAAAAGTAGTTTCTTTTTCCTTTCTTATAATTTCTTGAATATATGTAATCATATATAAGATATAGTGCTGCACATTGGTGGGAATAATTAAAAAATTTAAAAACTGAGATGCCCTGTATTTTAAGACTTTATTTTTTGGCCCAGAGATAAACCCACGCACATGTGGTCACCTTATCTTTGATAAAGGAGGCAAGAATATACAATGGAGAAAAGACAGCCTCTTCAACAAGCGGTACTGGGACAACTGGACAGCTACATGTAAAAGAATGAAATTAGAACACTCCCTAACACTGTACACAAAAATAAACTCAAAGTGGATTAAAGACCTAAATGTAAGGCCAGACACTATAATCCTCTTAGAGGAAAACATAGGCAGAACACTCTATGACATAAATCACAGCAAGATCCTTTTTCACCCACCTCCTAGAGAAATGGAAATAAAAACAAAAATAAACAAATGGGACCTAATGAAACTTAAAAGCTTTTACACAGCAAAAGAAATCATAAACAAGATGAAAAGACAACCCTCAGAATGGGAGAAAATATGTGCAAACGAAGCAACTGACAAAGGATTAATCTCCAAAATATACAAGCAGCTCATGCAGCTCAATATCAAAAAAACAAACAACCCAATCCAAAAACGGGCAGAAGACCTAAACAGACATTTCTCCAAAGAAGATATACAGATTGCCAACAAACACATGAAAGGATGCTCAACAACAGTACTCATTAGAGAAATGCAAATCAAAACTACAATGAGGTATTACCTCACACCGGTCAGAATGTCCATCATCAAAAAATCTACGAACAAGAAATGCTGGTGTGGAGAAAAGGGAACCCTCTTGCACTGTTGGTAGGAATGCAAATTGATACAGCCAATATGGAGAACAGTATGGAGGTTCCTTAAAGAACTAAAAATAGAACTACCATATGACCCAGCAATCCCACTACTGGGCATATACCCTGAGAAAACCATAATTCAAAAAGAGTCATGTACCACAACGTTCATTGCAACTCTGTTTACAATAGCCAGGCCATGGAAGCAACCTAAGTGTCCATCAACAGATGAATGGATAAAGAAGATGTGGCACATATATACAATGGAATATTACTCAGCCATAAAAAGAAACGAAATTGAGTTATTTGTAGTGAGGTGGATGGACCTAGAGACTGTCATACAGAGTGAAGTAAGTCAGAAAGAGAAAAACAAATACTGTATGCTGAAACATATGTATGGAATCTAAAAAAAAGGTTCTGAATAACCTAGGGGCAGGACAGGAATAAAGACACAGAAGTAGAGAATGGACTTGAGGACACAGCGTGGGCGAGGGTAAGCTGGGACGAAGTGAGAGAGTGGCATGGACATATATACACTACCAAATGTAAAACCGATAGCTAGTGGGAATCAGCCGCATAGCACAGGGAGATCAGCTCGGTGCTTTGTGACCACCTAGAGGGGTGGGATAGGGAGGGTGGGAGTGAGACACAAGAAGGAGGAGATATGGGGATATATGTATACGTATAGCTGATTCACTTTGTTAATACAGCAGAAACTAACACACCATTGTAAAGCAATTATACTCCAATAAAGATGTTAAAAAAAAGACTTTATTTTTTAGAGCAGTTTTAGGTTTACATGAAAATTGACAGGAAGGTACAGAGATTTCCCATATACTCCTTGGCTCCACACAGGTATAGCCACCCCCATTATTAACATCACTCACCAGAATGGTACATTTTTTTACCAAGGATGAACTTACATGGACACATCATAATCATGCACAAAACCATAGTTTACCTTAGGGCTCACTGTTGGTGTTGTATGTTCTATGGGTTTGGACAAATGTATAATGACAATATCTGTCATTATAATATCATGCAGAGTATTTAAAATCCTGTGTTCTCAGCCTATTCATCCCACTCCCACCCTCAGCAACCACTGATCTTTTTACTCTCTCCATAGTTCTCCAGAATGTCATATAGTTGAAATCATACAGTATGTAGCCTTTTTAGATCAGCTCCTTTCACTTACTAATATACATTTAAGATTTCTCCTTGTCTTTTCATGGCTTACTATCTAATTTTTTTTAGCATTGAATAATATTTTATTGTCTGGGTGAATCATAATAGATTTATCCATTCACCTACTGAAGGACATCTTGGTTTCTTCCAAGTTTTGGCAATTATGAATAAAGCTGCTATAAACATCTGTGTGCAGGGTCTTTTGGTGGGCATAAGTTTCAACTCCTTTGGGTAAATACCAAGGACTGCAGTGCTCTACCATATAGTAAAAGTATGTTTAGTTTTGTAAGAGACTGCTAAGCTGTCTTCCAAAGGAGTTATACCATTTTGCATTCCCAACAGCAGTGAAAGAGAGTTCCTGTTGTTTCACATCCTTGCCAGCATTTGGTGTGGTTAGTGTTCTGGATTTGGGGCATTTTAATAGGTGCATAATGGTATCTCATTGTTTTAATCTGCATTTCCCTGACAATATATGATGTGGAGCATCTTTTCATATGCTTATTTGTCATCTGTATATCTTCTTTGGTGAGTTGCCTGTTAAAATCTTTGGCCCATTTTTTGATCAGGTTGTTAGTTTTGAGTTTGAAGGACTCATTTATGAATATGAAAGAACTATAATCATTTCTAGGATTCTTGTAACTTTTATATTGACTGAACACTACTTGTGGGATTTAATTATAAAGTAACTCTATTCTGGCTTGTACCATCCCTTTGTATTTACTCAGTGGATCTAATTGTTATTCTGCTCCTGAATGAAAACTCTGATGGGTTCTCCAGCCTTTCTAGTCACTCGTAGGTAACTTGAAGTCCTCTAATAAGTAACTAAAATATTTAGTCTCATGTAATAGTGAAAACTTTGAACTTGCTTTAACTGTAAGGCCTTTTGCCTCCCTCTCTTGCCCAGGGGTGCTCCAGTTGAGAACAGAGAATGTAGGTGCTTTTTTCCCCTCCTACCCTGAACTTCTTCTCCTTCGTCCAGATGCTCCATCATCTTTCTAACTCTAGTTTCTGATCCATTCAGATCTGGAGCATAGGAAATGAAAAGAACTAAGTGGAATGGGGCAGGAAAGCTCTTACTTAGCTGGTAGTCTTACAAGCTGATGTCATACTCTCTAGGCTTAGCAAGGATTTAAATTGACTCATTTTCTTTTACCTGCACTCTCTTCTGCCTTATTACTTATTCTTCCTTATCCACCAGGTATTCGGCTACAGTGATGGATTCCCCCTGCTAAAGTCTTGTAATTACGCCATGGCAGCCTCTTGGACAGCATCTAAGATGACCCCACATTCCACATTCTCTCTGTCTTGCATATTCTCTCTCTCTCTCTGTCTCTCTGCTTCTCTCCGACTCTCTGTCTCACAGGTGCAGCCCATATATGATTCACAGAAGACATGTACACACTCATTGCCCTGGTATATTCTGGAGTGCATGTTATTCACAGCAGCAATCTCAGCCATCAGCAGCTAGGCAGACTTTGTTTCTCAGGGAGGAATCATACCCCAGTCCATTGCGGGGAGACATGTGAAATTCATGATGCCCTAGAGCACTACTCACTTGTCTTGTGGGAGAGGCAGACAGCCTACTCCCCTCCTTTTGTAAGGGATTAAGGAAACTTGGGACTCACATTACAGCTTTCTTTGAAGAAATTCTTTCCAGAATGTATCTGCTATTTTCAACTTATGATCTTTTTATAGCCTTAGCATGGGTAAAGAGTTAGAGTTAAATAACTAGGTTTTTAGGAACATAGTTTGTAAATTCTGCATGTAGTCTCACGTCCCCTTTGGAGAGGAATACCTGTTGGTTCTTGATGCTTCAGCTGAAATGTTCTTTTTATCAATCCATAACAAAATTAACTAATTAGCATTAATAATAAATATATTATTTCAATTATAAAATGAATTAAAATATAGGAATCCAAATGAATAGATTATATAGGACATTCAAATAATATGAGCAAAATTTTAAAGTTCAAATGAAGATGGAAAATAATACTGAGCTGCAAAGAGACTGGAGACATCAATTTGGAACAGAACCATTAAACTTGTCACTATTTCATGATTTCAGAAGATAATCTGAATATTGATTTATCTGAACTATAACAAGGATAAAGAAGAAGAAAAGCACTTATAATTCAGAAATGCAAAATGGTAAACATCTAGTGAATCTGCTTTCTTGATCTAAATGTCATTGTGTATGAGGCCTGTGGTTTTCATGACAGTAAGATCATATATGTAAAAGGGAATTTTCCAATTCACTTCTATCATTATACTTGTTCTGTTGTTATAAGAAGTATATTTCTCAACATATTTTTGACTATTCTCCAGAAAGGGCCTGAAAAATAGAGAACTTTTGGACAGGGCCTACAGAAAGGAGAGTATTTTCACTGATTATTAGGAAAAATGTATCTAAGACCCTGGTTAATTCATATGTGAGTAATTAAAGCAGTAGGAGTAACATAGCTAACAATGAAAAGATGAAAGTTTGCAAAGGAACTTGCTTATTTCCAGTTATGATTCTATTAGTGGCTTTCCTCAGATAACTTTGTAAGTTTGATTTTAACTAACCATTTGTTGAAAATATGGTCTGTATTCCAAAAGAAATATTGATAGTTTGTTTATTTCTGATTGTAAAAGTAATATACGGTCTCTGGCATTCCAGTGCTGTTGAACATTAAGCTGTCCAAATCCTCTCGCTCCTAGTTCGCCTCATTGATTCTACAGCATCTGACATTACTGACTTCTTATTCTTCTTGAAATCCTTTTCTACCTTGGCCCCTGTTGTACTACTCTCGCCATCAGATGTAAGCTTTATAAGGACAGAGGGTTTTTTTCTGTTTATATCTGTCTAATTCACCTGACCAATGGAAGGTGCTCATTATATATATATATTTTTTAATTAATTAATTAATTAATTAAATAATTAATCTTTTGGCTGTGTTGGGTCTTCGTTTCTGTGCGAGGGCTTTCCCTAGTTGCGGCAAGCGGGGGCCACTCTTCGTCGCGGTCCGCGAGCCTCTCACTATCGCGGCCTCTCTCGTTGCGGAGCACAGGCTCCAGACGCGCAGGCTCAGTAGTTGTGGCTCACGGGCCTAGTTGCTCCGCGGCATGTGGGATCTTCCCAGACCAGGGCTCAAACCCGTGTCCCCTGCATTGGCAGACAGATTCTCAACCACTGCGCCACCAGGGAAGCCCCTATATATTTGTTTAATGTATAAATTCTTTTACATATCTACCTAATCCTCTTCTGATTTTTTTAACTCTTCTTCATCCTAAATCTTAAACCTTATTATTCCCCTGTTGCTGAGTCTTCTCTCTCTATTCTTTCATTTTTGAGTCCTCATCCATTGTAATCAAATGACTTCTCTAGTTAAAGGCAACCCATGTCTTTACCTCTGACCCTGTCGTCTTTTCCAGAATCAAATATCCACGTTTCCTGTGACCATCTTTATACGTTTGAACCATAATCACCTCAAACTCAGCATATCTAAAAGATGTCTCTTGTGCTCTCAGCCTACAATACTGGCTCCTCATTCTGACAACCCTTTTTTTCCCCGAGTTTTATTGAAAAATAATTGACATACCTCACTGTATAAGTTTAAGGTGTATGGCATGATGGTTTGCTTTACATGTGTTGTGAAATGACTACCATGATAGGTTTAGTTAGCATTCATCATCTCGTATAGATACAATAAAAAGAAAAGAAAAAAATGTCTCCTTGAGATGAGTACTCTTAGGATCTACCCAACAACTTTCCTATATATCATACAGCAGTGTTAAGTATAGTCATCATGTTGTACATTACATCCCTAGGACTTATTTATCTTATAACTGGAAGTTTATACCTTTTGACCATTTTCCTCCAGTTCCCCGCCCCCCTCCCCACCAAAGCCGGTAAGCACAAATCTGATCCCTTTTTCCATGAGTTCGGTGCTTTTGTTTTGTTTTATTGTTTTGTTTCATCTTGTCTTTTTTTTTTTTTTTTAGATTCCACATGTAAGTGAGATCATATAGTATTTACCTTTCGCTGTCTTATTTCACTTAGTGCCTTCAAGGCTTACCCGTGTTACAACCCTCTTTTAATTAACGGCACTGTTATTTTCTCATTCTCCGTGCTTCAATTCTAAACCTCTCTATTTTGACAGGCCTATATTTCATTGTAACCATCCCCACTACCGCTAGCATCAGCATCAGTCATCATTAATAATATTTATATAATGCTTTATAATTTGAAAAGTATTTTTGCATGCATAATTTCTTCTTTAGGGACTAGATCCTATCTCCTTCTAAGAGACTAATTCTGGCAGCTGGAAATATTTTCTATTTAAAGTATTTAATTTGTTATTGAACAGTAAATTTTAAATGGCAATTGAGATAAGTAGAGCAAGGAGAAGTATAGAGTGCTATGAGTTAAGATAACAGGTGCCTGACTTAATTATTGCATATGAGTGTGCTTATACGTGTGTTTGTGTTTTATGAGGCTGATTAGGTAGGCTTGCTGAAGCATATTACAGTGAAATAGATGCTGAAAGACATATAGGAGATCTAGAGGAAACAGTATGTGCGATGGCCCTGAAGTGGGAAGGAGCATGGTATTTTTAAAAATCTGAAAGAAGGCTAAGGTACCCAGAATGGAATTGCAAGGGGAAGAGTGGCAGAAGGTAAAGCTAATAACGTAGGCAGAGGCTAGGGCCCCATCACAAACATATATTGATACAGAAAGTATGACACTATATTATGTTTTATGTAATATGTATATTTTTCACTTTTGACTTCTGAAATCCTCAGTCGTGACTTAATTATAACCTAATCCTTTAAGTTACTGATTAATTGGTTTATTTTCACAAAGTATTTAATATTATAGATTTCAGTAATCACTGTTGCTTGTTACTGATTTACTCATTCTTTTGTGTTTTAAAAAATGTTTGAAAATACCAGATGTTTTACTGGAATAACATTGAATTTACAAGATGGTTTTCCACTATTGGGCTTTCCCATTAATATAAACTTATTCATTTATTTAGGTCTACTTTTACATCATTCAATAAAATTTTATAATTTTCATCACGAATGTATTGATTGAACAACACATTTACCAGGTAACCCAGCAATCCTACTCCTAGGTATTTGCCCTAGAGAATAAAAACTTATGTTCACACAAAAACCTGTACAAGAATACTTATAGCACTTCTATTCATAATTGAAAAAATTGTAAACTAAATACCTTTCAGCAAGTGAATGGATAAGAAAACTATGGTACATTCCTGCAATGGACTATTACTCAGCAATGAAAAGAAGGAATTACTGATACATTCAGTGACACAGATAAATCTTAGAATCTCAAAGGCATTATGATAAGTGAATAACAACAGTCTCAAAAAGCTATACATTGTATGTTTCCATTTACATGGCATTCTGGAAAAGGCAAAACTATAGCAGTAGGGACCAGATTAGTGGTTGCCAGGGGTTAGGAGAGGGATAAGGTTGTGACTACAAAGAAGCATCACAAGGGAGTTCTTTGGTGAATTATATTCAGCACAGTTTTAGTATAAGTGAATTTTATCATAGTCTACTCTTATGAATATTACCATAAAAGGTAGCATATGTGATGAAAGAAAATGAGTGTGTGTATAAGAGAGATGTAGAAATAGTTTCCATGATGTTATAAGTAATCCAAAATAATCATCACATTTGACTTTATCTTTGATAATATAGATACATTACATATTTACATTTTACATATTTATGATCCCGCATTATACTAGACTTAATAAAATGCCAAATTTAGTCTTAATTTCCCGAGTCTACTCTGGCTGCGTGCTGCAGTGTGGGGGGCAGGGGAGAGGTGAGTTTGGAGTGGTGTTGGAGGCGGTGACTGGGACATTTCAAGCTCCGAGTCGTGATAGTGCATGTCCATGTCTCTGATTTCCATAGACACCCCGTCACAGCGGGTACAGTTTATTCTTGGGACTGAGGATGACGATGAGGAACACATCCCTCATGACCTTTTTACGGAACTGGATGAGATTTGCTGGCGTGAAGGTGAGGATGCTGAATGGCGAGAAACAGCCAGGTGAGGATATTTTTTGTTGAAGGATGAAGGTATACTAAAGAATATTCATGCTATTAGAAAGAGAGATATCTAATGCCACAATTTTGCAAACATCCATCAGTGCTGCTGATTTCTGAAATTGCTCATCTGGCCTGGGCATATCCTATAACGGGATATGGGTCAGGATGAAACCTGAAGGCTGTAATTAGAGTAAACAGTGATGCAGAACCAGCAGCAGCCGCAGTCTTAAACAGTAGCATAATTTGCGTGTCATCAGGAAAACAGTAGATATCTAACAGTAATCTATTTCTATCTTTTCAACTGCTAGGTTGTGCCCCAACTGGTGATATTATATGGGACTTTTTAAAAGAAAGGGCAAACATTATGAGACTTTAGTTGGAGTCCTGAATTTATATACTATTTGTTGAGGGTAAAAATATTTTGTAATGTGTTTCTAGGATATATATACATGTAAACATAGTGGTTTTTAAAATTAATTTTTAAGAAATTACTTTTTATGTCATTTGTAATTAATATTTCCATATTGCCATGTAATTGATGAATTGCTGTCATCCTTTCTTGCTTATTTACTCATTTATTTAACAAACATTTATGGTCTATTGTGTGCCAGGTTCAATGGATATAGAACAACAACAACAAAAATCTTAGGGAATTCCCTGGCGGTCCAGTGGTTAGGACTGTGCTTTCATTGTCGAGGGCCCGAGTTCAATCCCTGGTTGAGGAACTAAGATCCCACAAGCCACACGAAAAACAAGAAAAAAATAAAAAGAAAAAAAATACCTTAGGGCTTCCCTGGTGGCGCAGTGGTTGAGAGTCTGCCTGCTAATGCAGGGGACCCGGGTTTGAGCCCTGGTCTGGGAAGATCCCACATGCCGCGGAGCAACTAGGCCCGTGAGCCACAATTACTGAGCCTGCGCATCTGGAGCCTGTGCTCCGCAACAAGAGAGGCCGCGATAGTGAGAGGCCCGCGCACCGCAATGAAGAGTGGTACCCGCTTGTCGCAACTAGGGAAAGCCCTCGCACAGAAACGAAGACCCAACACAGCCATAAATAAATAAATAAATAATTTTTTTAAAAAAAAGAATGAGGATTAAAAAAAAAAATTAAAAAAAAAAAGAAAAAAACACCTTAGATCTTGCTTTTAACAACCTCACCTCTAATGCAGGATTTAGATAAGTAAACAAAGTTGTTAAGTACTGTATAATGAATGCTGTGATACAGGTGTGCACTAGGAACTGCGGGCACGCCTAGGGTTGTCTTTTACCTGCTGCTTCCGATATTTTAATGTGAATACATATCACCAGGGATCTTGTTGAAATGTAGATTCAGTAGACCTTAGGAATAGAGTCTCAGGTCTTGCATTTAATCATTGCCTTAACTCTAGCCAGAGGTAGTGTGGAATTAAATGTTCAATTACGGTAATATTATAAATAATACTGGCCTGGTTAATTCTTGTTTGATATAGTTTAAGTGGTCTTTGTAGCTCTCTTTTATTTAAAATATACTAAAAGTAAATAGAAGAAGATAAAAATGGCTTTCACCTAGTTCATCTCTGTTAACATTAAAAAAATAAAACTAACTGCTAATATTTAAAATTCAAAAATCATAGAAAGGTAAAAAAGCAAGAATATTGCTCTACTCTTCTTCATAGTACTTCTCCTCAAAGGTAATCACTATTAATTGCTTCTTGTACATCTTTTCATAAAAATTTTAATGCCTAGATCTGCGTGTAATGTATGCCCTTTTTATATTTACATAAGAGGTATTATATACTGCATTCATGCCTTGCTTTTTTCACTTAATATATTTGGATCATTTTCCATATTATCAATACAGATTACTCAATCTTTTTAATCTCTTTAATGACTGCATCACATTTAGTTATGGATGAACTTTCATTTATTTAGCCAGTCTTGATAGGGATTTAGGTTGCTTTGGGGTTTTTTTGCTGTAAACATTGCTGCAATAATCATTTACACATATATTTTGGGATTATTTTGTAGGTATTCATGTAGGGTGAATTTTTAGCAGTGGAATTTATGTGTCAAAGAGAGCAGACTTTTTTTTACTTTTATAGATATTGCAAAATTGCCTTCATAAAATGTTTTGGTAGTTTATACTTCCCTCAACAATGTATGAGAATGCTTATTTCCCCCAAACCTTTGCCACACAAAATCATCAAACTTGTAAAAATTTTGGCTAATTTTATAGATGCAAAATAAATCTCAGTGTTTTAATTTGTATTTCTCTAATTATTAGTGAGATTGAACATCTTCTCATATGTTTTTATTGTTTTCCTGAGAACTAGCTGTTCATTTCCTTTACCTGTTTTATTTCAAGTCATTCATTTTTTTACTTGTGTTTTTTAATGCCTTAAACTGGTGGTATGTTATTCAGTGTGAATTACCTTTTTTAATGAAAAAACTACATAAATTAAATTCTTTCTGATGCTATTATAATATTTTAAATATAGAACTAAATTTGAAACAGTTTATATATGAGCTGGCAAATTTTGAGATTAAGAACCATCTACCTAATTTTTTTCTTCCAACTGCATCAAAAACTAAGTATTATTTTCAAGGATATAATATGTGTGCTCATCTTCTTTGATGACAGAAAAACAATATATGATCATATTCTCCACCAGTTAGTGTTATACATTTAGCTCTTTCATGATTAAAGAGTTGTTGATAAGGAATTTGAAGTGCAAACCTCCCTGTTTAAGGCTAGAGGCATCCATCTTCAGCTGGTTCTAAGAAACAGGTGTTCCTGGCTGACTTGAAGGAAGGAGATCTGGTGGTTATGATGACGATACAGCTCCGGTTAGAATCTCTTTAATCAATTGCTGAGAAGTACTTTTTGGAAGCATTTCTTTTATATTTCTTTCTTCACTCTCATCCCTCAGAATAGAGCTGAGAAGTAAGATTGGAATACGCGTTTTGACAGGAGTAACTCCCTTATTGTTAAAATGGTTGGTGATTTTTCACCTTCTAGATCAAATGGTGATCTATTCCTTTTAAGCAGTAACTTCCTTGTAACTTTCCCACTCTTCATCAAGCTAGGAGATAGCAGAGCAATGCTAGAATCTAGCTCTTTTCGTGCCACAATCGAGCAGGTAGGATTTTATCATGCTCTAATGGATTAACTTGAACAACATGTTTATCCTAAGCCATCAAAATATGTTGCTGTTTATTTATAAAGAGTGAGAGAGGTGACCCAGTTACTTATTAGTATTCTCTAATGTTGTTAGATAGGACTTGTGTTCTTAGCCCTGCTTCTGGAACCTTATGCACAGTGCAGGTATTTGAGGTTTGGGAGACATCTGATGAACAATCAAAATAGTAACAGACATTGAAGAGGAGAGTAGATGAATTTTGGCTGAGACACAACACGTCAGGGAAGAAAAGAACGTGTTTACTGAGGACTTAGAAATGGAGTAGGTTTTAAAGTGGTGGAAGTAATTTTGTTCTTGATGCCCTAGTTCATCTCACAAAACTAAGTTTAGTTAATTCATGACTCCATCTGATTTTTCAAATGCAATTTAATTCTAATAAATCATTACCATAACCATTTGAAGTACTTCTTTCTTTTGATTAGCATTCCAGGGGGATTAATAATTTTCTACCCTAATAGTAGAAATAAAAAGGATATTTTATCAGCACATTGCACCTGCCACATATCACATCTTGAATAATTCATGCCCACTGTTGTTGCCAAGTAAAACTTAAGCAAAGTTTCAGGTTTTGAAGCTAAATTTTTGAATAATAATTATTTAATAAATGTTTGTGAAAACCAGCTGTTCACTTTTTAAAAACCCTAAAAGAAGCCATATGACAGAGCTAATGAAATCAACACAATTACAATGTCCTGCTTATAAATAACATATAATGTTATTAATAGAAAAATACCCAAAGATACCACAGCTGTGCAGTTGTGGAGACAACATGCTTGACTCACTGTGGTTGCCCTTTAAAAATGCTTCCCACAAATGAGCTCAGCAGAGGCAAAGAAAGGGATAGCAGTTAGGCCTCTGATACATACATGGTAATGTGGGAAAAGATTATTACATCAAAACAATTTTATTGATGATGTGGAGGTATTTGATATTTAAAATTGGTAAAGGGTCAAGTCATCAGGATTTTTCAGTGCAATGTGAGGTGTGAAAATAATATGAATTAAGAACAGCTAATGTCAATAAACTCTAAGTTTGGATGTATTTTAATACCCCTTTCCTCTTGAAATAGGTACTTTATGATTACATATGTTAATCTCCAGCCCCCACTCTAACCATGTTCCCCCTTCACCCTCCATATCCTTAACTCTACCCAAAAAGGATGTTTTCTCTTGAGAATTCATGACTTCCCCCAAGACTGTCATTTTGGATGATATGGTAACTCCTTTACTCCCTTTTTGGGTAGAATCAGAGAATAAAAATTATTAGAAAAGTTAAACTAAATTAGTGAGAATAAAATAAACAGAAAGTTAAATTCTGTAGAAAACATCTATCTCTAATTTGCAGAGGAATTTTATTTTGTAGATTTCTAATATGAGTATTGTAGAGGAGATTATCATCAACTTAATCCTCAAAGAATTCAGGGAACACCTATTTTATGTTGTTGTTGCTTAGTAGAAAGAGATTCCAATGTGTTAATTATGGATGAAAAGAGACACAGACATACTGAAGGAAATGAAAATAATCTCAACAGAGTTTAAATCCACCCCTCCCCCATAGAAAATGTCATGAAGTTGGCCTACAATTTCTGTTTTTTTCATTGTCCATCACATCTCATTCATGCCTGTGAGACTCTTGTTTGCTTTGGTTTGCTATTCAAACAAATGTCAGCTGAGTTTATTTGAAAACTGGAATAAATTGCAGCACTTTAGGTCATTAACTGAAACCAGGAATTTTGTAACTGACAGTATATTCAGTGACTACACATCTTAAAACAGGATTTGGTGTGTTCTTAGACCTGCTAATTTCTATCTTTGGAGTATGAAATGGAATGAAAAACAGAAAAGAGAGATATACTTATGTATCTTTAAAATATATTCATTTAAATATCTTTTAAAGCTTTTGGCATCATTCTGGAGTTGGCATAAAACACTGAATCTTGAAGTGTTTAGTAACTTGATATTTGTAACTTGTGGGTTCCTTTTTATGGAAAGTATCTTATGTTTCCTCCTGTAATACTCATAAAACCTATGCTTATATCAAACCATCCATGCATATAACTTATGTTTGGCCATCCAAACTGCTTGGAACTCACAAGAGTCTCCATTCTTGGTCTAAAAGATCAAGCCCCCAGTTTGAAAGAAATTATTCTAAAGGAAGGAGTTTTTGTTTTTAAAATGTCTTCTCAGATAGACATGTAGATCAATGGAACAGAATAGAGAACTAAGAAAAACTAACCCAAGTACAGCTAACTGATTTTTGACAAAGGTGAAGGAAGAATTGTCTTTTCAACAAATGGTAATGGAACAATTAGAGATCTACATATAGGTAAAAAATATTAACTTCAATCTAAACTTCACAGTGTATACAAAAATTAATTCAAAATTAATCATAAATCTAAGTGTAAAACATAAAGCTATACAAATGTTAGAGAAAACATAAGAGAAAATCTTCAGGACCTAGGGCTAGAAGATGAGTTTTTAGGCATGATACCAAAAACACAATCTTTTGAATAAAAGAAGAAAAGAAAATATTTTTAAATTGGACTTCACCAGAATTAAAAACTTTTTGCTGTGAAAAATCCTGTTAGAGGATGAAGACAAACTACAGACAGGGAGAAAATATTCGGAAACCATATATTTGACAAAAATATTATATCTAGAATACGTAAAGCACTCTAAATGTTCAACAGTATGAAAACAAATCAATTGGAAAAATGGGCAAAAAACCAGGCCTTTCAAAGAAGAGATACACATGGCACATAAACACATAAAATGGTGTTCAACATCATTAGTCATTAGAGAAATGTAAATTAAAACCACTATGAGATACCACTGCACACCTAATAGAATAACTAAAGTAAAAAAAAAAGTCATAATAGCAAATGCTGGTGAAGATATAGAGACACTGGATCTCTCAGCTATTGCTGGTGTGAATGTAAAATGGTAGCACTGCTCTAGAAAACAGTTTGATAGTTTCTTATAAAACTAAGCATGCATTAGTAAATATGACTCAGCAATCACAGTCTTGGGCATTTATCCTAGAGAAATGAAAACTTATGTTCACACAAAACCTCTACATGAATGTTCATAGCAGCTTCATTTGTAATCGCAAAAACCTATAAACAACTCAGATATCCTTCAGTGGGTGAATGGTTAAATAAACTTTGGTACATCCATACAGTGGAATACTTTTCAACAATAAAAAGGAACAAACTATTGATATATACAACAACTTGGATGGATCTCAAGGGCATTGTGTTTTAGTGAAAAAAATGTCTATCTCAAAAAGTTGCAAACTATATGATTCTATTTACATAACATCCTCAAAATGACAAAACTATAGTGATGAAGAACAGATTAATGATTACCAGGGGAAAGAAACAGGGTGAAGATTGGGAATATAAAGGAAGCTCATTTGTGGTGATGGAACAGTTTTGTATCTTGATTATGGTGGTGGTTTTTACACACACACAAACACATGTACACCCCCCCCCCATATCTTCTCAAGATTCTTAATCTAAATATTCCCTTTCAAAGGAACCAAGATAAAATGATGTAGATGCTTCGTTACTTATTTAATTATTTTCACTGTTATCTGGAAGTAAAATTTAACTATAAATTCCCTTAGAAGAAGGGGTTGGATCATTTTGCATAGATCAAGAAGCCCATGGATATTTAAAAATGAATTTATTATTAGCGTTGTTACAACTTACAAACAATATTATTGTATGGGTCAGTCTATAGATTTATACTTAAGTAATTAAGAAACAATATGGTTTTTTTAGTAATGTATCAACACTCGTTTCAGGATTTCTTGAGTGAAAATTTTAAATACATTTTAGTAGCAATTCTATATAGAAAGATGACAGAAAGTACCAGAGCTCCAGAAATGAGAAATCTATAGTCCACCAAACAGAATTACACCCTTTTATGACCCTAATTCTTTTTTTTTTTTCTTAACGTACTTTAAAATTTTATTTATTTATTTATTTTTGGCTGTGTTGGGTCTTCGTTTCTGTGCGAGGGCTTTCTCTAGTTGCGGCAAGCGGGGGCCGCTCTTCATCGCGGTGCGCGGGCCTCTCACTGTCGCGGCCTCTCTTGTTGCGGAGCACAGGCTCCAGACGCGCAGGCTCAGTAGTTGTGGCTCACGGGCCCAGTTACTCCGCGGCATGTGGTATCTTCCCAGACCAGAGCTCGAACCCGCGTCCCCTGCATTGGCAGGCGGATTCTCAACCACTGCGCCACCAGGGAAGCCCCCTAATTCTTCTTTACGACACAACAGACTGGAAACTAGATTTCAAATCTAACAAGGTTCTTCAGTCAAAATAACACCAGCATAAGTGACGCTGTAAAGACTCCCTTCTTTTATTCTTTTTGTCTGAAAACCCACGTCATATGTGAGTAGTATATAAGGTGACAGAAGATTTAATAAAAGTTGTGTCCACTCTCTTGGTACACCTTCTGTGGATAACATAAGACGAGAGGGAGAGAACACAGAACATTTTTCAACTTGAGATTTGTTCCAGACAAGAACGAAAATTAAATGTTAAATCCGTTGTTTTCACTATAGGCTTTAGCATAAGATATCTGAGCTAAAAAAGTCCATCAATCCAACTGAAGTAATTGTATTATGGTAGAAAATGGGCACAGACTCTGGAGAAAAACAAGAACAGTTGGAGTTGATCTGGTTTGACTAGATTAGTGACTAGGTGATCTTGGACAAGTTTTGAATGTGTTGAATTTGTCTCATCATTTTACAGATGAGAAAACTGTGGCCCAGAGAAGTTGAAAGACTTTTCCTTGGTCACACAGCAATTTAGATATAGAGTAGGGCCCAAAACCTAGATTTCTTTTTATTCCCAACTAGTCCGATGCACTTTCCACAGTACTATCCCATTTCAAAATGTCTGTCAAGAGGTTGATCCTTGGAGATATTGACATTCACAATGTGACCATGGCCTTACTTTTATACCTGACAAGAAATACTAGGTTATTATATTTATCAAAAGTATATTCACTCTCACCATTAATTCTAATTAGGAACTTGATGCTGGTATGAATTGCTAAAATTTGTATCAGTTAGGATAGGCTAAATTATGCTAGAAAAAATATCCTGTAATTTCAAAAGCTTAAAATCACAAAGGTTTATTTATGGTTCATGATACATGTCCATCCTGAATCAGTGGATGCTTGCACCACTGCACTAGTCGTTACTCAGAGACTCTGGATGATAGAACCGCCTACATCTTGAACATAGCTGGTGGCCACAGAGGGAAAAAGAGCTCCAGAGGGTCTCATCCTAGCAATGAAAAACTCCAGTCTGGAAGTGGCACAGATAATTTCTGCTCACAATTCTTTGTCAACAGTGGCCTCACCCAGTTAAAAGAAAGCCAGGTAGTGATATCCTACTCTTTACTAAGAAGAGAGGGAGAACTAGTTATAGTTGGTGAGCAGTATTAATGACCATCCCATGATCTGTGATGCATTATGGCCCTGTAAAGGGCTGAAAATCGTTAAGATTCACTAAAATGAAAAAATTCCCAACTGCGTAGACAAAAATACTCTATAAAATTGTCACCATTTGAAGAGACACTGTCAGTGATTGGTGCTTAAATATAAGTTTTTTCAACCTTCAAGCATTCTCTAAACTTATGATAGGCATAAATATATGCCTGTAAATTTTTGGCAGGCATAACTGTTCTTCCCTATTAGTTTCCTTTTTACTTCCTGATGTTTTCGTCCTTGAACTCTGAGGACAGATCCATAGCTGTCTTTATCTTTCTTGGAACTCTACACACTAATCTTTCTGACTAGCCCTTTTGGTTAGTTTTTTTAGCTGGCCGATATACTGGTTCTTAACTATACAAGATGTCCTCTGTTGGAGTTGGAGTTGGGTCATTTGATTACACAAAACAGTAATAAAATATCATATAGATAAGAAGTTTGAGTGATATTGCATGGAGAGAGGAAGTTAGCGCAAAAGTGACAAGGAGAGAAAAAATGAGGAAAATGGTGGGGGATGGAGAAAGGAGAGGCATTTAGGCTAGGGTTCATTAGAAATGGTGGAATTAATTTGGTTATCTACTAAGATTAAAAAGCAAGTCCCTAAAAGAATAAGAGATTTAGTGCTAGTGCCAGAGCAGTAAAATCATTGATTTCTCTTTATCCCTTCCAGTTATCTTAGTTAGAAACAATCTCAGATATTACTACTCATTTCATTCCAAGAAAGCAGTGGTCTCCCATTTGGCACCGTGTTATCAAGGTTCTTTTCCTATTCTCTGGCCCTGGCAGGAACACTCAGGGAATGGGGGCTGAGCTCAATTCTCATAAATTTAGTCCCTAGGAAGTGACTACAATCACTAGATTTCATTCAAACAGGCCTAATAAGTATTTTTCCTACAGAATAGTCCCCAAATTATACTAGCTTCCCTAAAAATCAAAGGGCAAAATTGTCAAGAGATTCAAATATTGTTTTAAGACCTCCCACTAAAAGAAAAATGAGTACTGTTTCATTTTCTTTTGCATTTTTTCAACCACCGTTATCTTTCCATGCAGTATACTCTCTTTATTAGTTCTACAACAGATTCCCTGTGACCACTGACTAAACATTTATATTAATATGTTTTTTCAGTGCTAGAAAGATTAATTAAAAAAACTGAGTTTTTCTTTGTTTTAAACATATCTTTCAATGACAAAAAGAATGTTTGTTAAATGGAATTAAAATGAAATAAACCAGATGACTTGGGCTGGCTTTTACTTACTTCTGAAATCCTTGAAACCAAGAAGTAATGTGAATAGCTTTATACTTCTACCTTTTATTGTTGGGATAAAGGTTCATTCATCTACAATGTAATATTCAATGTGCTGATAATAATATTTATTTGTAACTTGGGAAAAATTCAAAATTAGGTAATTTAATGCCTGAAGGGAGATCTCTTAAAGTGAATGCAATGCATGTTTTATGGAAATATTTGTGCCATAAATATCAGTGTCTTTATGGTAGTAAAATCATTTGTTTTATACTTATGGTTAAAATTCACCCCCCTTTCTTTTTTTTTTTCATCTTGGAATGGCCCTCTTTTAATGTGCTTTGTTTTAAGAATAATTTTATAGCAGGGTAATGGTGAAATAAAAACGTGTTACAAATTTTAAAAAATTATAGTAATATTTATTTGTATAGGTGGTTGAAGTTTGAAGAAGATGTGGAAGATGGAGGGGAAAGGTGGAGCAAGCCTTATGTGGCCACTCTTTCACTGCACAGCTTGTTTGAGTTGAGAAGTTGTATTCTGAATGGAACTGTGTTGCTGGACATGCATGCCAACACTTTAGAAGAAATTGCAGGTACATCCTTTTATTCTCCTTCGTCTATTTCACACTTGTGGGTACAGCTGATTTTTGTAATTCCCTTTTTCTTATAATTCTATACACGTGTGACTTCTAGGAAATTTATTCTCGTGATCAGTGTATGAGACCTCAAAAATAACTTTATTTTACCACCTCATTTAAGATAAAAGAATTTGAATCTCAAAGAAATATGGTCTAACATGCCAGTGGCAAGTCTAGAACAAGAATCTATATACCTTGGTTTCCATTTAGCATATACTGTTTCTCACCATCATATGTAATTAGACTGTCACCATTAGAAAATTGAAGGAAAAATCCATAAAGCTAGAGATTGATTTATTTCAATATTCAAATACATGAAATAACCAAATGAAAAAGTTTCAGTAATTAGGAAAAATGTTAGCTTAGAATAGAACAGAAAGGTATGGCCATTTATTTTAAACTGAATTAAAAATCTTGAATTCCAGAGGAGGCCAAGTGATGCAGTTTAGATTAGTTTGTATTTGAATACTATGGCTTGCCTCTGGGATGAATGATTTGTACTAGAAGTCTATTATGGCTATATCACACAAGCAGTTATATTTAGGAAGCATCTTACTGTTACTCTGGAAATAAAAGCAAAGAACTCCTATATCTTTTCAGCTGGAAGACAAACACATTTTAGTAAAAACAAAATAATACAAAAAAACACAGAAATGAGTTTTGTAAGGGTATAAATGAAATGGTTAATGGAGGTTTTTAAAAATAAAAACAAAGCTAGGACTCAGGCAGTTTTAAAAATTCCTAGTTTGGAAAAAAATAAAAGCAGTTCCATGTGGAATTTATTTGTGGAGTAGAAAGACTTCAGAGAGACTTCAGTGTCTTAATTATATTGTAGAGATGGGAAAAAAACCCAAAACACTCTGTGTGTTTCTGGATCACATAAACAAGAAAATATTGTATTAGAAAAATAATGTATCTAATTTAATCTTCAGAATAACCTCATAAAGTAAGTGCATTCCCATATTTCAATAAGAAAATAGAAATTCTGAAACTTTCATGGTTCAAGTTCCATTTAAGGGCCTCTGACTTTAAGCTCCATGTTCCTTCTATTACACTACAACTACTGTCTGAAGAAAGAGATGGCTTGAAATGGTTGTTGTTAATTCCTTTAAAATTATTTATTTGGTTGTTGGTGCTGATAGGCATACACACATTGCAATATGTGTGAAAAAAAAGTAAGCATGGAGAGATATTTTGGCTCACAATATTAAGCACAAACAAAAATACACACACACAAAAAACAGGAAAGATGAGCTTTCCTCCCCTCAGTTTCATACAACACCTATAAAGAGATTACACTTTAAAATACAGAACTAGAGCCTAAACGACGATATAAAGTTAAATACAGTATACTTTTTGGAAGAACACAGTTTACAGTAACAGGTCACACTAAATCAAGACTTAAGGAAATGATTAACATGGAAATTAGCAAACTTCCTGAGAACACTGTTATAGTAGCCATCCAATTCAATTTCCTAGCTTTACATTATGGGGTATTGCTGATACCCAATAAAAATTTTTATGTTTTAATTATGAATGAAATGGCTGGGTTTTTCCTAGTACTTTGCAGTTTAGGAAGCTCTTTTTAGTAATTCTACAACTATCTTTCTGATATTCAAAACAAACTTGGGGCTTAGTAGTATTATTGTTATCCTTCATAAATAAAGTGACTCAGAAGGTTAAAGGTCTTGCTCAAAATAAGGAGTTTATTTCTGCTACTTATGTCAGTGATGGCATTACCTTTGAAAATGGATTAATTCAAATGAGTTTTGGATTGGCTGTATGTAATGAAGCTGTCAAATTCCTCAACCAGGCAAAATTAGCCTCAGAAAATTCTCTTCATAGTTTTACCAGGCTTTAAATTTCTTAAAACATGTAATTTCTAATGCTTTCTTTAGGAATTTATTTCTACCAGGAAATATTCTCCTGTTATAATTTGACTAAAACTCTGTTGTTTATCACCTTAGCTTGGTTTTGTTGTCTAAACTTATGCTTCCTTTCCCTAAACCTGGCCTCTTCCCCAAGCTCAACTCTGTAGAATATGTAAAGGTTGTTAGTTCTGTTGAATCTAGCTTTTTAAAGCAAATTACATTTTCTAAGTCTATTCTCACAAATGAAAGTAGTTCAGTGGAAGTCTCAATATCCCAAATAGCTTTTTAGTATTCTTTCTTCTCTTCTAATTAGTCTGTATTTTTCTGCCTCCAAAGTAGACCAACTTTTTTAATGTCCCATTTTCAGTGTACAACAGTGTACACTGCCATTCAGAAAAGGTCAGTAGTTTAGAGTTAACACCACGTAGAAAAATAGGATTACAAGTACCTGTGTTGATGTTGTTTCCTTAGGTTCCTTTTCAATCATTAATGAGAAGAGATTCTCTCTCTTTGAGTAATTTTAATTTGGTGTATTTAATCCAAAGGTATTTATTTCTGCCCTCAATAAAATCTCATTAATACATTTTCTCTGATAGCTTGTAATTATTTTCTTATTGTTTACTTATTGATATTTTTACTTTGTGACAATTTAGCTGTATTACTAAGTGTGTAGTAAATGTTTTACATTTTGAAGACTTCTAACTTTGTATTTTCACATCCATTACTATATTTTATTATCACAGAAACCTTATGAGGTAGGGAGGAGACTATTTCCTCCATTTTATAAACAGATAAATAGAAAGTGATACATTACAGGTAACACTTGCAGAGATGGGAATAATTTCTTTTGATTAATCTATAATCATAAATTTTGTTTTATTCTATTTCATGATAATTTGGGACCATAGTGATTAACTTTAAGATTTGGAACTTTTTCTTCACCTCTTATTTATCATACTTTTCTATATGTTAGGCAGTTGCTAATGTATTAGTCACTAGTTTCTGTTTTGTAAAAGCTAGATATAATAGTTTATCTTTAAGGGCTCTAAGCCCTAGTACTTTGCAAATGCACAGGCTCTGCAGCTTAATGTTTTCTAGACATTTCCTAGTAGAGGAATATGACCCAGATATTGTTTTAGAATGGTCAAGGATTTTTATATCAATGTTCTGATATGTTTTTAATAGACTCTTAAATAATGCTTTAAAGAGATTTTTGTAGACTTAGCAGCAGAAAATCCCATTTGTATCTGGCAGGTCTGTCAAGAATTTCTGGTGTAATTAAAGTAGGATTTTCTTTTGGATAAAGTTAATTTAAAAGTGTCTATTTCCCAATGCTTTAAGGAACTCAATAAATTTAAACTTCTTCCTTCAAAATATTACTTAACTTTTCAAATCCAAAATTCTCCAGATATATTTTCTTATCCTGATTTATTCTGATATGGAGATTAATTGTATTAAAAATGCTTCTCAATTATATTCATATAAATTATAGGAAATTTTACGGTTTATGTTAATCTCTTTTAAATTCAGCACTGTAAAGATTAATAATGGAAATATTACCTCTGTAGTATGTCTGCTTTAACCTATTGCTGTCAATGAGGGTAAGATATTAAAACCAAACCAAAGTTAGTACCATGGACAGATTAGCAATCATAGTTCTCAACTCATTAAAACAACTCTTGTTGTTTAAAATCTTTCATCAAGGGAAAAATCCATAGTTTGCTCCACTGAATATACTCTGCAGATTTGGGAGTATGTTAATAGCCATATATATATTTTATAATGCCTATGCTATTACCATCCTTGGTCTGGAAAGTAAGTTTTCTTATGGTAGTTTACATTTTTATTACATACACTCCTGTTAGTAGTGTCAACCAAACTGTAAAATTTAGAACCCCCTATTGCCCACTTCTCCTCCAGCATCTTTGAAGACAATGGATTTTTAAGACAAAGCAATTATATGATCATCTTTAAAGAGGCGGAGATTTATATAGAGTCTGTAAAATCTCATGGTCTCTAGAGGCTTTCATTCAGTAGTCAAAATGGATTGATCATGATAAAATAATTGCCTGATTAGGATGAAAAGTATTTTTTCACTTTCTGAGGTTTTTCTACACAAATGCTGCTAGTTTTTCTGGAGCCTGTTTAGTGCTAGAAGACTGTGACCGATTTATCCCTTTTCTTCTTGCTTCTTCTCTTATCATCCAGATCCTGGCGTTGAGCTTTGGCAGGCTGGACTGTATTATTGAGGCATCGTAGCCTGCTGAGATTGTTGGTCTTGACTCTGGGCCTAAAGCCATTATGGCCCATTATCCTTTCTTACTTTTCAAGGTTAATACTAATATATATTACAGTGGTGAAGAGAACAATGCAAGTGATTAGTGAATCACACTCCCTTTGATACTTAAATTTCACCTTAGCATAAGTTATATTCTTAAGCAAGTTGATTAACTTTTCCAGTTCATTAAGACATTGCTTGGTGATGTTATACCTTAAAGGAGTTTACTATGTATTTCTGTGACTAATGAGCAGATAAGTCTTCTTTTCTATTTACTTTATTTATCTTGTGTAACTGTTTTATATAAAGACCTTATCTCTGAAAAACTTTGAAGCTAGTGACTTATTTTTTGTAGTGCTTAGGCCTGGAAAGACTGTGCTTTGATAAGAATGAAAAACTATAACCATGTGCATGTTTTATTACATGATTAATTTTTATTCTGATTAGAATATTGAACTGGGGATACATATCATGGCTTACAGATGAAACTGCTGTATGATGATATCCTTTTGGTGTCTGAATAATCTACTTTACAACTCCTATTATGAAGTATATAATGCATATTTTATATACATTTTTCCATCTTAGCAAAGTTGCAGTGTAAAGTCATGTATGTTGACAGTTTATCATTTCCTTTATTTCAAATTAATCCAAGGGTTTTATAGCTACTGATCTCCAAAAAACTGAGATATAAGTTTAAATATTCTATACTATCATCCATTTTCAGAACTGGAAGAGACTTTGGAGGTAATTATAGTGGACATTATGGCTGATTCCCAGACATGCATTCTACCTCTTTCCATTGTAAACAGCCAAGTGATAGAGCAAAGTTGGCAAATTATGCTCTATGTGCAAATATGGCCACTGCCTGATTTTGTTAGGCATGTGAGCTAAGAATGGTTATTACATTTTACATGACTGAAACATAATAAAAAGAAAATCAATATTTTGCAACATGAAAATTATATGAAATTCAAATTTTAGTATCCATAAAAATGTTTTATTGAAACACAGTTGTGGTAATTTGTGTACGTGTTGTCTATGGCTACTTTCATGCTATAAAAATGGAGTTGAGTAGTTGTGACAGAGATTGTATGGCCTGCACAGCCTAAAGTATTTATTATCTGGCCCATTACAGAAAAAGTTTGTCTACCTCTGGTTTAGGGAAATGACTCCACAGTGAAGGGCAGTTCTTGATTAGTCTAAGCCAACTGGGGATCCCATCTTCTTTGTCAGTGATTGGCTCAGCATAGACAGGACTATGTCAGTTGAGCTTAGAATTGTTCCTGGGTAGGGGGAAAAGGACTTTCCTTTTAAGAAAAAGTCACAAAAAGGCAAAGACTCTCTGATATGAACAAAGATGTGTATCTCCTTGTTGCTGCTGGCAGCCACCTTATGACCATAAGGAAAATAGCCTGAGGTTAAAGCTCACACCTCGAGGAGGGGGAAGCTGACAAAATCACAGAGAAATGGAGTTAAATCCAACCTAACTTTGATTTTTCTGTTATGTAAGCCAGTGAAATTTATTGTTTTAGATAGTTTGATTTGGGTTTTCTGTTATTGATAAATCCAACTTTGCCTCTGCTTGATATACTATTATAAAATACAGATAAATGATTTAAAACCAGCAAAAAATTTAAATCATGAGCCCATAACCCACTTAAAGGAAATTGCAAAGAAAATCTTGTACTGGGAAGTATTTACTGAGGGCCTCAATATTCCAATCAGTGCATTAGGTGCCTTATGTCCTGGCAACAATGCTGTTATGAGATAGCTATTACCTCTGTCTTAGAAATAAGGACACTGCGATTATTCAACTTTACAAGGCCACACAGCTGGAATGTGGGACAGTGATCCAAGTCTGTTTCCCCAGTCATTTCCTTTTCGCACTGAAGGAAAACATTGTTTGGAAAGGAGGATTCTGCTAATTTTCAAATCTTCAGTGTACTCAGCGGGACAGCGGGAGGCAATGCATTGTAATCTGCTTTACATAAGGAGTTAGCACCTCAGAAAATCAAATACAGTTAATAGTTGATCATATGAAAGCAGATTAATTACACTGAGGTTTATTGAGGTGATCTTTGTATTACCAAGAACTCATCTACTCATTTTACAGGCATTTCTGACACATATGGTAAATATCAATCTGCTTAGTTACAGCCTTCTGAAATCTCACCTTTTATTCTTTGTTTTATGGGTATAGAAGGTTTTCTAAAATATAAACACATTATCAAGGAAGGTTTGAGAGGACTGACTTTATATTAATGTGAAAGAATTGTTTACTCTCCAAATGCAACCAGCTAGGTAGTTGCCTAAGCCTCCTTGCCTCAGATTTTAACCGATGGACTTAAGGAAGAAACATGGAAATTATTCTCTACTAGAAAAAGGGAGGAAAACCATATTACAATATATGTATGAGACTTTTTAATTTTAAACATACTAATTATATTTATATTACTCCTGATACTATTCCCTCTCATCAAGGTGAATAATGGAGAACATAAAGCACTTTGTTCTCGATACAACTATTCCTGTTTGAAAAATAAAACTCCATAAGATCATTACATATTTAAAAATGAATGGTTTATTTTCCCAAATCTTTCTTGTGTAGCATTTCTACAAAGAAAGACAAACTTCTGTTTCTAAGACCATACTTAGAGATTTTTTAAAGGAATTCATTCCTATTTTAAGAGGAATAATATTATCTAGGGTATGCATATTTGGACTCAGTGGTTCACTACTGGAACATTACAGGAAAGCTGTGCTCATTTTCTTTCTTCCTTCGCTTTTCAGATATGGTCCTTGATCAACAAGTGAGCTCAGGTCAGCTCAATGATGATGTACGCCACAGGGTCCATGAGGCACTGATGAAACAGCACCACCACCAGAATCAGAAAAAACTCACCAATAGGATTCCCATTGTTCGTTCCTTTGCTGATATTGGCAAGAAACAATCCGAACCAAATTCCATGGATAAAAATGGTAAATATTTCTTTATTGTACTCTTATCGTTTATTATAGGTGTCTGAAATATCAAAGTCCTTTAAAATATGTCTTACTTGAAAATGATCTATTGAAATTCAGATTGTTGTGGTAGAATTGTTTCTTTTCATATTCATGTATTGTTTTATTATCAGGCATCAAATTGTAGAAATTTTATTAACAAAGATTTAAAGTTTCCTGAAAGGCTCATGAAAGAATGCAAGGGACATTTTATCTAATAAGAAGTTATACGCTCAAATGCAGCAAACATAAACTGAGTGTCAATTGCATCACAAATAAGGCCCTAGTCTTTGTCTCATAGCTTGAGAATGTAATGCAATGCTTTGACGTAAGGTCTTTTAGTTAAAATGAATAATGATCAACATTTAGTGATTGTGGAAAAAAAGATATTGGCTTCATGTTGCTCATGGTCAACAAATCCCTTTCTAGATTACAGTTGAAAAGAGCAGCTAGTGCATTACTTGTGTCTCTACATATATTAAGCCTGATTTCTAGTTCATGGGCTCATTGCTCTTTGCAGTACTACATCATCAATGTCCATAGAGCCACCGCACTTACCATCTTGGCTCACCAACATAGATGAGCCATTATCATTTGATAGTAAACAACTATTGATAGGAATTGATAGAAAACAACCATTGTTTTCTAGCAGTCATTCATGACTTACTTCTTGGCAATCATGAAGCAAATACAGTGTTTCTGATTGTTTTATCCTTTCTTCTGTATTTTGTTCTCTCTTTGCATCCATTTGACCCTTCATCTTTTACATTAAGGAAGTTGCTTAGAAATCTCTTATCATTCATCCTTTCCATCAGTCTTGTGAAGGAAAATGAAGTTATCATGAGGATGATATGAATTGGTTATACTTCCGCTAGCTATAAAAGTTCCCAGTTTTAAAGGATACAAATTAATGAAAAGTAATTTCAAATGTTTTACTAGAAAGACTCCGATTTCCACAAATAGACTAAGCATGTGTATTGACAGCATGGACTTTATGTAATTTCACTCCTATTTTCAAAAGCTTCAGAGATGCTTTATATACAAATGCATGAAAATGAATTTTTTTTCAGATTCTGCTTTATATGGGAATTTTTACCAGTTTTCATACTACTGAATCAAATATACACAAATAGAAGAAATACTTTAATAAATCAATAAAGATGGTTAGATGTACTGTTGTCTCAGAACACAGAACTAGTTCTACATGGCAAAATAATTTTTGAAATACTCATTTGATTTTTTTAAAAACCCTTCAAAGACTGAATGTGTAAATCGTTGTTATATTGAAGACTCTGCAGTTGTGCATATATTAAGTTCAATAAAAGTGTTATGAGTGCTTTATGGTATATAACAACTTGTATTTGTAGATCCCACTGGATATTTTGAGGATTTATAACTTGCTTTGAATTACATCATATATTTAAAATATATTCATATTCTAAATCACAATTTGCTTTAAAATATGTTATATATGGAAATGATAAAATGAAGCTTTTATATTCTGAAACTTATTATAAATATAGTACTTTTATTATGCTTACAATACTAGCATTTATTTGATATGATGATATTAAGAAAACAGATTAAGATATTTACTAATTTTGACTATGAACTTATGTCTACATGATTCTAAAGACCTTATTAAAATATTCTCATTAACTAAATCTCTATGAATGCAAGCACATTTTATAAAAATAAACTTCTGCCTTTATTTCATTACCTTTACTGGAAATCAGACCATAAAATATATGTCTATGAGAATGTTATGTGTTTATTCAAAGATGCAAGGATTTTGGGTTGTGAACTAGCTGTATATCTCAAATTTCACTGGGGATAACGTTTACTATCAAATGATTTGATTGCATTATGTTTTTGGAGGGAAGAGGGTACTGAATTCACTGGATGAATTATGTTTTGTAATGTCATGTAGACCTGGACACACTGCTTGTTACAGCTCTAAATTTTTGTTAAACATAGGAAGAGGTGACAGAATTATAGCTTTAAATTGTAAATTCCACATATAGATACATATAGATACAGAGTTTTTCTGAGAGTCTACTTTTCGTCTTATTCAGGCAATTGCTTAGTTTTTCTGAAAACTAGAATATGAGTAGTTCTGAAGTGATTCTGTCACCATCTGTACAATCAGCCTTTATCTGAACACATACAGATCCTTCTGAGGCATACATTAGGGTAATAAAAACTTGGAAACATTTCTAATAAGATTCATATATCCAATTAAGTATTGTTGTAGAGTATGCTGTCAGAAGTGGTTTCCTAAGCCTAGGCTTATAACACCTCCTTGTGACTCTGTTTTGCTTCCTCACACACTTTGCATAATTATGTGTGTTAAGAATTCTGAAAATGTGAATAGACTTCACCAATTTAGAAATAAATCTCCTATCCAGAAGTGAAAAGAAGTGTGAAAGACCTTTATTAATAAGGTTCTCAATCTACTTATGAACTCTAACAACTGATAAACTCTAGATAAACAAAAATCAAAATTCATAGCTGTAAATATAGATTTGACATTCTGCTTCAAAATATGCAGTAGAGATTTAATTTTTTTGTGCCATAGTACAGAGAGATACAGAAGGATTTCAATACATCCAAAATGGTAAAAATAATATTCTCATTATTTAAAAAAAAAACTCTTCAGTAGAGTATATCAGGCAAAAACTGACCTGTTTTTAAAACTGAGATTATAGACTAGGAATTAAATAGAGTATCTTCTAGAGACTTGAAAACAGAAAACATTTTCCTTGCCAAGCATAGGGATGGAAATAAGCCCCCTCCTGTTTAATATACCTTTACTTTAGAAATGAAACAATTGAAATTCCCTCAGAAAACAAACTGATGCCTATATACAGAACTGTAAAAGAGTCATATAGAATAAAGTTTCTACTTCCTTAGTTGACCTGTTCCTTGAACATGCTGCCTTGGTAGTAGTCCCAAGGGTTAAACATTCAGATATTTCAATCTGAAGACCAAATGGGGTTCTTTCCCATTTTATAGATTAGATTTACAAGACAGTAATTTTCTTGCTCCTCTCCTCCATCTGCACTATTTTGTTCATTACATTTTTAGTGATTTGTGATAATTTGTCAATCACTCCTCCGAATACGCTAACTTAACTCTTTTGTATAATTTTTTTCTTGGTGTACTGCACAGGCTCTTAAGGGCTAAGATGCCGGGTGCTATGGATTCACCAGGCATTTTTAGTGCCGCCATGCTGTGTTTAACTTTCACATTTCATTAAGCATCAAAACTGTGAGAATTAAGTGTCTGATTCTGATGTTTCAATAAAAAGTGATAGTTATATTTGGCAAAGCAACAGCAAAAAAATAATAGAAAAATCATATCTTCTTTAACATTAGAACTCTGGAAAGGATGTTGTGGAAAGTACTTAAATATATCAAGAATATTTGAATAATTTCTTGAAACTAGAAGGACTTTCTAAAATAAAAATAAGACTTTTGTTTTTAATGATCTAGAAAGCAAGATATACCAGTATTTGTATTCATCATTTAGGTCATACATTCAATTGTATTCGAGACTTTGGCTTAGAAGTCTACTCTAAAATATTATTATACTTTTGATAACCTTTACATTAAAAAAAAAATAACTTAGCACTCAGTTTCCTTAGGTGTAGGGTGTCTTCATTCCACTGTTTCCTTTACTAATAATTCTAACGCTATTTCTTTTCCTTCACATATCTTTTCTCTCACCTACTCTGAGTACTTTCCAGTTGTTCCTTTTATTTAGGATCTTAAAAGGAGTTACAGAGCAGAAGGTCTCTGACTTACTTTCAAAACCATAGGTTACTGGAGAACATTTAGATATGGAAGGATGGGATGACTTGACTCTTTAGGCCTGCATAGATTTTAGCCCTTAAATTAATATACACTTCTGTATTGTGAATGATTTTTATTTATGGCTTTTGAAAATCAGTTTTATAGCTTTATAATTGCGTCTTTTTACAAATGAGGTACTTTTTAATTTTCAGGTGTACAATGTTTTATGTGTGTTTAGATATTTATATGCTGTCTTATTTTTTAAATACTGTGGTCTCATAAATAAGATATCAAGAGTTTGAAAAGTATTCCTTATAATGTTTTATCTTGAAGAAAAAAAAACTCAAATAATACTTCTTAGAATTACTTGAAAGAAAACATTTAAAAACTCATGTAGATGATAGAATTAAGCATTATAAAAAAGGTGTTTTCCATTGTTCCAAAAAAAATCAGGATGACATTGTTGACACAGCTGGTGGGTCTGTTGAGACACTGTATTGTTGCTACTGAGGTTTGGACTCTCAAGACTTAAGTCTTAACAGCAAAAATATTTCTAGTATGATGTGTTTAAATTTGTTATTTCTTATCTTACATTAATTATTTTCAGGCATACCAGTTTTTCTCCAACTTTAATTGTGTGCATACTTTCATGTTCTTGAAGTATAGCTCACCTAATCAACATTTTCTAGATATATAGCCTTTCTTTCTTCTTGTTTTCTATTCCCATGAAGAAATGTATTGTTACACATGTATGTAACTTTGTCATTCATTTTTATATTTCTTTATTTTGCTCTGTCTTGTGTCTGTCTCTAACAGGCTCATCTCATCTCTGTACCTCCCTCATCTCCTACCCTTTGGGTACTCTAAATGCGTTGAAGGTTTCTGAGGTAGTGTAAACCAGCTTGGTCTCTAGGTTAATAGTAATGTACCTCCATGTCTTCATCCCAGTTTCCTTCTATTACACATGATTTTCAGTGGATTAAGCAGTAGCAAATACTGATATACTTCAGTGGTATCTTCTTCTCCTATTGATTTGAATTTGGCTAAATAGAAATTTAAAAGCTGCTGTTTTATAATACTTATATATGTAATTTATTTAAAAAGGAAGAAAACTATAAGTAAGGACTTGAATTAATGTAATTCAAATACATTTTTTGAGAACATATTTATGGTTGTCTTTCAATACTGAGATGCTTTAATGATACTGACACTACTTAAAGTAGAAAACATAGTAATTCTGACATAGTCTCATGCTCTCCCCACAACTTTATGATGAGGGAAATGACTCTGCCAGTTTCGCAGTGGACTTGGTGAAAAATTTTTTGTGTAACAAGCGGAAAAGCAGAGCTTCCATTTTCTAGTTAGAGGTTGCTTGAATTACCCTCAGTTTTCTCCTGTGCTTGCCCAAATCTTTTATGATTTGCCTTGGAAAAGTACATGGCCTATAATAACTTTTTATCTAACTTATATATGAACCCTACATGGAGGTCCAGAGGAAAAAATGAATTCATGACTCAAAGGAAAATTAACTCAAGCAGTTGCTGATATGAATACTATATAATATGCACTTTAATTGATAAGATGTATAACAAATATTGGAATTTTGGATTTAAGATGGTGAACTCTTTGAGTTTAAAAGGTTGGAAAAATTAAAATATATGGTAAATATATAAGGATGATGTTAGGTTTCTCAAATGTTTACATTCAAATAGTCATGAACATGTCTCACTTCATAATAATAGTGTCCAATTTTCATTAGTTTTTGAATAATTTACCCTGAATATAATAAAGTTTTAAGTTAGTAAATGTCTCTTTTTGGATAATCATCTTAATGTCTCAAAGTTATTTAGTTATTAACAGATGTGATTAAAAATTGCAATGACATTTACTTATAGAATATATTAGTACGGACAGTGATGAGTGGGCATAGTGAAGGTAATATAAAGAAATAGGCAAAAATATGTATGTTCAAAAGCATTATGGCATATTTATTAGAAAAATTATCATAAAAAATAGCATTCATAAAACTTCCACACATATATGGGAATTCTAAATCCTAACTTTATACTATTTTGTCTTGGAGGGGGGAAAATCCTAGCAAATTCTTTGTTATCCTTTTAGGACACATATTCACTTTCTGGCTGAATGTAAAATCCTGTACCTGAAAATTGTCTTCTATGAACTAGTATTGTTTTAGATATCAATGGGAAAATAAGAGATGCCCTTTCAAAACCTAAATTTACTGATTCTTCTTATGTAATAGTATTTGAGTTAATGAAAGTCATTTTGAAATCTAAGCCTATCACCTTCTTCTGAAAGGCAGTGATAACTGGACTAAACTAAAGAAATCAGTGTTTAGACAGAAAAAGATTATAGTTGATAACAGAATTATAAAAATTATTTAATTTATGAAATTTCCAGTAGTTAGACTATAATTCATGCGCAGGCTTTAGATGGATAGGTAGGTAGGTAGGTAGGTAAATGGAACAAATAAAATTTTAAGCTTTGTTTAAAGGCTTCAAGTTTTTCAAAATAACCCAAACCAAACCTCTCAGTTTAATTTTTAAATAATAATACCTATGCATTTTTCAGGTTTTCAGTTACTGCCTTGAAAGTATACACATTTAATATGTGTTGTTTCATTTTAACAAATTAACATACACATTGAGAAATAAGATTTGGAGTACTTTTTAAACTTTGATGAGATTAAATGTATTTAACTACTAATATTTACTAATATTTAACTATTATCTCTGAAATATAAGAGATATCAAACTTGTGGTTTATATTCCTATGTCATAGGCTGGTAGTTTTTATGCTTTTTTCCTGCATTAGCGTACATTCTATGCACATACCTAGAATCTAGAACTAGCAGGGAAATTTCTGTCATCTCGTATATCTCCTGCTAGTTAAATACTCTCCACTAGGTCATTATCCATATCACTTAAAATAGTCATTGAGAATATTTTTCAAATCCCTTCCTGATTATCAACTTTATGAGGTAATATTTTGTAAAATTTCCAGAACAAGAATAGCATTGAACAATAAATCTCAAATATATTAATACTTACAAGAGGAAATACAAGTGCCAATGTTC
This sequence comes from Balaenoptera ricei, assembly GCF_028023285.1. Lineage (NCBI taxonomy): Eukaryota > Metazoa > Chordata > Mammalia > Artiodactyla > Balaenopteridae > Balaenoptera > Balaenoptera ricei. Next base: position 51,093,180 of record NC_082645.1, read on the forward strand.
TAAACATGTCTCATGAGCTGAAGGTAATTTATGAAATATTCTGCTTTTAAAGTATATATGTGAAAACATAGGCTATCCAATTTCTTCAAATTTTAAGTTACAGCATATTTTCTATCCAATGAAATCTCTTCAAAGTTGATGACTTTGTACTGGGTTGACTATTTTTGTATGTTTGCTGATTGAGTTAAATAATTGTTCTTCCATGTAGTTTTATATCACATGAAATAAGTTATTATAAGAAAGCAGATATATGTTTATTTAATTTAGCCATGCCTTGAATTTCACTGTTCAATTTTACAGAACATTCAGTAAATTTAGGTTTAAATATACCTAATGTTCTAACTCATGAAAATATGGAGAAATGATGTGAAACTGGTGATTGAAGACATCTGTTAGTAGCACAAATGCATTATGTAAAAGGTTTTTTTTAAACTACAGTTATTATTTTGAGAATGATAAATTAAATGGCTGCTAATGAACAGTTCACAGTCATAGCTGCACGCTGCAGTTAGAAATGGGAGAATGGAAATAACTGATGCAGCTTAAGTCTGTCACTTCTCTAAAGTTAATATTTTTTTTTGGAATTCACTGTAATCAGAATTTGTGTTGCAATTATACTCCAATAAAGATGTTAAAAAATTTATAACTTTTATATACTTATAAAATTATACTTTATGTTGTAAATTATAAATAAAATATAGATGTGTCACTTTAGAAATTGTTTAGGATTGTATTACTCTCAGATTTTTATGTTCTAAATCTATGTGATTTATAGAAGTGCTGTATCATGTAGGGTTATGATCAATTCTACTGAACTGAACTCTCTCTCATAGTCTAGGGTAAGACACCTCCCCTATAGGTCACAAAAGAGAAGAATATCCTAAAAAAAAAAGAATTTGTGTACATGGTTTAAGGTGAATTTGCTTTTAAAATCATTTGAAAAATCTTCACCAAATGTATTACTTTACTTTGTTTAGTGAAAGCAGTGAAGTATTTAAATTTTAGAAGAATCTTAAGCCCATTACTCTCTGGCAATATAACAATTTTAAACCATAAAAAAATTGTACCTATTAATAAATGACCCCTGCCTGAGAGGCTTAATAGTTCAAAAAGCCAAATTATAGTAGTATTTGAAAGAAAATTATCAGTGTTTTAAGTCACACTTAAATTCTAGTTAACAAAGAATAAGTGGATTTCAAGAGAATTTAAAGAATTTAAAGAAGAGGTATTTGTATATACACTAGCAGTTTAGAGAAATTCAGTAATTGGAGAAGATGAAACTAAAGGTAAACTTGGAATAAAGTTGGGATTTAGGCAGGTAGAGAGAAGAGCTAGGCAGAGAGAAGAGAAAATATTCCCATCTAAAACAGATGAGAATAAGAGCGGTATTTTTGAGTCACTGAGTTATGGTTATAAAATATGGTCAAGGCTTCGAAGCTGGGTTGTCATTACTTGTATCACAGTAAAAGTAACAAGTGAGGATGGAGAGAGTTTAGGGAAAAGAGAGATACATGTGAAATTAAGCAAGCATCGTTAATTTTTATAATTTAATTGCTAAATATGGACAGATTTCGTATAAGTTGTGATTGAAAAGACTGTTTCATATTTAGTGAATAATGGAATGTAATTACCCTTGGTTAGCTGTTGTCACATTCTCAGCTGTACTGTCCACTTAACTAATATCATAATCTTTCTTATAATGGGGAAAAGACTACAAAATAATTAAGTTGCTGGTTAGTGTTAATGGAAAACAAATACAATTCAAATTTATTGATCTCTTGTCATGCAGACCAATATCAGTATGCTTACACAATTGAATAGTGAGAAGCATAATATCATATTCACAGTATTCGTAGTATGTGAGGTAAAGTTATTTCTAACTGAACCTCTCATATAGAAATCTCTAAAAGTTGTTGTCAAAGAATTTTTTCTCTTTGGTTTGTTTTTTCAGATGCAGTAGAAGCTATAAATATGCTATGTACTTTTCACATAAATATTCGCCCTTTAAAAAACAACATTACCTTTAAAATTCTTCAGTCTGAGCTTAAATCATAATAGATGTCTATCTTGTCATATATACACATATGCATATACATATACATATATATCCCAATAGTTTTGGATAAAATTTAGAAATCACTGATGTTTCAAAACCATGATTAGATTAAAATCTTTTTGTAGATGTTCTTTCTTCATAAAGAATAAAGAGTCTTAATCTGAGAGTCTTAATCTGAGGATTAGTTTACATTTTCTTGACTGAATTCTCCCGTTTCTATCTGTAACTGATAAATAAGAATATTTGTATTTATATATATATATTTATATTGACCCTTCATGCTTACTTCATTAAGAAACCTATGTTGGTTTAGTTTAATTCATATTTCACTCAATATGTCTAGAATTATGTAAGTAATTGTTTGTATTCTGTAATAACAATCTCTTTTAGCAGGTCAGGTTGTTTCTCCTCAGTCGGCTCCAGCCTGTGTTGAGAATAAGAATGATGTGAGCAGGGAAAACAGCACTGTTGACTTTAGCAAGGTAAGCTTTTCTCCCTCTCATTTAAGGAAGCCTCTGAGTTATTACTAGAAATTATCAACCATTTTAAGAGGTGTTGACACAATTTTTTTTTGCATGCACATTTGTTTTGTTTCTTATCCAAAGCTTGATATTGTTACAGATAATGTTAGCATTTAAGTTCACATGTAATGTTCTGCCTATTCACAAAACCAAATGTGTAAGTTTTATGCATAGTCTTCAGGTTTCAGCCACTTGGTGTGATGCATCTCTTCCAGTAAAAAGGATAACTGGACTTCACAGGGAATTTAACAGAAATTTATTGTTTAAAACTTTTGCTAGTTTTTTTTTTTTTCAAAATAATTTTTCCTCTATTTGTGGAAAAGTAAATCACGTAACTTAAGGCTTCACTGTCGTGATTCAGAGAGAGGCATTAGTGTTAAGAAACACTAGAACATAGTAAGACTGAGCAGAGTTTTGAATAAAAACATAATAAAGACTGACTGTTGAGGGATCCATCTAATTGGAGACAATTCAGATGAAATCATTTATTTGAATGTATTCTAAGAAAATAATGCGTGTGAAAATAATGTGCTTTTCTTAGCAAATTCCTGACATCCTATATGTGCTATTGCAGGCTGTGGCAAGCTAACACTTGATCAGGAAAGAAGAGTTTTAATATTGACCAAAAATAAAGAGAGTCAACACCTTTCTTTATCTGAGTGGCTGAAACAGTAATCACTCCCAGTAATTTGTTTTTCACAAGGTCCTTAACACTCGGAAGGATTGTAACAGTGGGAGGAGGTGGGAATGGGAGGCAGTTGCCTGCATCAAGCTTCTGAAAAGATTAATAGCGATCAGCTCCTTGCTGCTGTTTCAGAATCCCTCTGCCAGTGCCAAAATGGTCTGGGTCCAGTCCTGTGCATGCTCTCCCTCTGGTGCCTGGTGGAGTCTCTGTGGGAGCGTGGTGTACCAGCTTAAGTCTGTTAATTATGCGTGCAGGGGCTGGGAGGCCAACAAAAGGGGCATGCTAGTCCATGTGGGATGAAACAAAGGCATGAAAAAGGACCTCCACACCAGCAAGAGAGAGAGGTGAGGGCACCCTCGGGCTCTGTTTCTACAGTGGTTCAAAGCTCATCTCACTGTATGGAGGCATGTGATTCAAATATTAAGCCAGTTCAAATGTATTCCATTTCCTCTCCAAAAAATATCTTTTTAAAGCATCACATCATCATTCATCTGCAAGTTGGAATAAAATTGTCGCAAACTGCCATACATTTAATTTCTGATGTTCTTCATTTGAAATAGGATCTTAAAAGCAATGACATAAGAAGTTTCTTACTTATTTGTGCAGGCATCAACAGTATAACAGGAGCACAGTGAACATTCTCAAAAACAGTGATGATAAATCACATCCTTTCAAATAATTACCTTTTACCTTTTTTTAAAGGATATAACCCTTTGACACTGAATTTTATATCTCGATATCATTTTGCTTTTAGTTGCCTGACCTAGTTTCGCAGCCTTCAAAAATGCTTCAATACATTTGAAAGAAAATGAATATAGCCAATTGGAGACAGTAGTCTTATTTTCAGGGCTCCTAGAACAATTTGAACTATAGAAGAGTGAAAAATAGATTTTCTTTTCTTGAATCCTTTTCTTTCTTATTGCATTTCAAATCACTGGACTGCTCCAGTTTTTAATGAGAAAGTTAAATTTCTACAGCCCTCTACTCAGTGCCAACCATCTATATTTTTTAGTCTCCTGTCCATAGCATGGCACATTGGAAAGAACATGCTTTTGAGAAAGAGCATTTATAAGCTATCTAATCTTGGAGGAGTTCTCTGACTTCATCTTTCTCATTTGTAAAATAAGAATAATACCTATTTATAATTTTGGGGGGAAGATTAAGTGAGAAATTATAGAGAGCGAGCCTGGCAGAGTGTTGGGCTTATAGCAGGTGTTCAATAAAATGTGGCTACTATTATTACTGTTGTTGTTGTTGATATCAGTGGGAACAGCAGTGTCAGAAGTAAACGCTAGACCAGAATTTAATATGTTTTGGCCCCCACTGGATCTCCAGTGCCTTGAACAGTGTTTGGGATGTACATGTTGAGTGAATCCTATGAGGTTCGATATAATTTAAGCCTTCAGCTCTGGATTTTTTGGGGTTTTTTTTGAAAAACAAAGTAATACTTCTTACCTTATAACCTGGAAGGACAGAGTAGTAGGATTTGGAAAGAACAAATGTAATGCATCATTATGGAAACAAACTTTAGTGCCAGATTTTGCAGGTGCATGAGTTAAGGTTTTTTAGCCTAATGATTTCAGTTTGGTAGTAAATTTATCAAAGTGAATCCATCAGTTAGTCTACAGATTACTTTGTTTATTTAAATATTTTAAGTTTTAATATGTAGATTCCAAACCCCAGTAGAATTTTGAGATGTTAAGGGATAAAAGTCCTTTTTCATTTCATGTGACTTGATCCTATGTTCTGTCTACATTCAAACTATATATTTTTAACCCTTCCAGTGGTTAGGCCCATCAAACTTATTCGTTTAAGGACTCTTTGAAAATATGATCTGAAATGTCAGGTTTTTTGATTCCTATAATGCTTTTTTAAAATAATTAATTAATTAATTAATTAATGGCTGCGTTGGGTCTTCGTTGCTGTGCGAGGGCTTTCTCTAGTTGCAGCGAGCGGGGGCCATTCTTCATCGCGGTGCGCGGGCCTTTCACTGTCGCAGACTCTCTTGTTGTGGAGCACAGGCTCCAGACGCGCAGGCTCAGTAGTTGTGGCTCACGGGCCCAGTTGCTCCGCGGCATGTGGGATCTTCCCAGACCAGGGCTCGAACCCGTGTCCCCTGCATTGGCAGGCAGATTCTCAACCACTGCGCCACCAGGGAAGCCCACTATAATGCTTTTGAAAAGCAGATGTGTTATGTTTTTAAACTGACAGGTAGAAGATGGCTATTTTATTATTTCCCAAATGTTGGCGATTTCTTTTATTTCAAATGACTTAAAGAAACTTCCACATTATTTTCTGTGTAGAAAGAACTCTCTTCTGCATCAATCTTTAATATGTGAAATATAAAGAGTTGCATTATTAAATCCTGGAATTGTAGGAAACCTTAGAAATCTCATTTAGAAGGTGAGAAAGCTGAACCCCGGATTAAGAGAGCTGCTCAAGATCACTGGTTGGTTAGTGTCACAAGAGCATTTCTCCCCAGGGAATTTCTATTACTTTTCTTGTACTTTCTATAATGAGCTTAAGACTTAAACTTTCTCCCTAAAGACCCATCTGTATTTCTTTCACATCTCAGCATGTAGCTTGTCCAGACATTTCCAGTTCCACCATGATCTTCTGTCTAAACTTGTTCCCCAGAGATATAAGTGTTTCTCATCCACAACTTAAGTATCAAATAACCAGAATAAAGCATCTTTTCCTTCTTAGCATAAAGGTCTGGAGACCCCAGAAGCATGAGTATAAATCCAGATCCATAAGAGTATAACTTGATTTCTTCAAGATTCTGTTCAGAGGACCAGAAAAATTTCCTTATGTTTATTCCGTATTTGAGTCCACCTGAAGACTCTCTTAAGGCCATAGGTCAACCTAATTCCTCAGAGCTGTTTTTGATATTTGTAGTTTTATAAAAGGTTAAACTGTGGTCCTTAAATGTGATCTTTTGTTATATTAAAAGTTAGGTTGCCAAATAAGGTTCTTTATGAATTGTATGTTAACTCAAATACAAATATACAGGGCTATCCCAGGAATAATATAATATATAATTGTATAATATAATAATATAATTAGATAATATGTTATATAATCTATTACCCCCAAATATATGACTACGCCAAGAATAATATAATGTAATGAGTATAATATAATGACTACTCTAGATATATATTATTTAACTATAATTTATTACATTTTAAATCAAGATAAATTTGCTAATCCTGAAATTAAATTCAGTATATTTAATGCATTTTTTCAGTAACAGATATCAATCAATGATATATTAGGTATTGTATAATGCAAAAAATAATATGTAAAGACCATGTATTTTCTTTTATAAAATTAAGCTATTTTAGCATACTGGTACTCCTTGATTTAATTCAATTGAATCTTAAAGCAGTCATGTGTGTAATTGCCACCTGCCTGAGGTACAGATGCTAATAGTTAAGGCGATGGCATTTGTCAAGAAATAAATGAATTCACAGAAAGTTTTCCAGGTTGAACTTAAACTTCTCATTAGAGTTATGACAAGTATTACCAGTATGACTCATACTGATTATCAATTATAGATTATCTTAAAAAGCTATTTTCTCATTTTAAATTTTGTTCCAGTGTATTAACATTGTATAATTGTTATTTCTATTGAGGGGGAAAACTTAATAGTTCACTTTTTTAGGCTCTGAGAGACTTATCTCCATAAGTCTTTATTATGTTTTTCTCACAGGGCTAATAGTGTATAGGTATTACGAGCTTACAAATTTGTATTTGGAAGCAAATTTTTAGGTTAAAAACTTTGGAATTTATAATATTTTTCTTTTTCTTTAAATAGAACATTGCTTCTATTTGATATTTTTAGTGGAGTACTGTGGATTATTTTTATATTTAATCCTTGTGATAAAATGTATACTTCATATAATGGGTTTCATGTTTTGTGGCTCCCTTATCTTACAGAAAATTAAGTAGTTATAAACCTTCTAAATAGCTGTGCTGTGGTCTTGATTTCAGAAAACAACAAATTTAATGTAGTCACTAAAGTCTGGCTATGGACATCCTAAGGTATTCCTCCTAAAAGTTTTAATTTTTCTTTCATTTTAAACTGCTTGGAAAAAATATTCTCAAATCATTAAATTTGCAGAAGAAATATCTGACCGAAAAAAAAGTCTTGTTGGCCTCATTGTATTTGCCAGAGCTCTTCTCTCTCTCCCTCTCTCCTCTTCTTCCTCCTCTTAATTTTCCTCTCCCTTCCCCTCCACTTCCTCCTCATCGCCTCATCCCCCTCTCTCTCCCTCTTTCTCCTTCTTCTTTTCCTTCTCTCTGTCTCTGTCTCTCTCTCCTCTTCCCACTTTGATCTTTGGTCCCCATTTCATTAACATGAGAGCATAAAAACAGTTATTACAGCAGTTAAACTATTATTCTCCCTGCAAACAGGTTTCCATTAAAAGCAACTCAAATGAATTAGAAACAAGAAATAGGCCTTGTAAAATTGACTTTAAAATCACTGCTTGGTTTTCACTGAGGCTCTCTGTATGCAAATTGATACTTATGCCTAAGACTATTTTACATTCATTTTCAGACTTCACCCTTTACTCCAAGCATTTCTTTTTGTTAATGATGCTTTTGTTTTGTGTGCATTCATTTCAGTCACAGACATTTCATATCAGAAATTCAACAATGGCTCTTCAGCAACTCCAAATATTAATATTTTTATTCTTGTTTCCTTTGCTCTGCCATCCCTAAATTCTCTGATGAGAAATTAAAATTGAAGATTGATGAAGCCAAGTATAGAATGTGAAGGATATAGAACAATTAAGATAAAGTTGAAGACTAAAGTCATAATTTATACTACAAGGAGAATCATGATTATATTTCTTTTGAAATAGGCATATTTTGAATATTAATTAATTGAAATGTATTGTGAACCAAATTAAGATAATGTAGTATGCAAATATTTAAATCTATTGACAAATGCTAGTTAAATTAAGATTAAAGTATATTCATTTAATTGAACACATATTCCTTTCTCCCTGAAAATTTCAAGATTACTGATGCTGAAAAATAATCTTTTTAAAATATTGAATAGAGAAACTAGAGTATTCAACGTATTAATGACAAATTAGAAAAATACGAGGTAAAAGAAAAAAGTTTTTTTTTAAGGGCAAGTAAGACATTTAACTATTTTTAAATTTATTTAAACTATATTTATATAAGCAATATTTATTTAAACTATATTTATTGATGGGTTACCATGTGTGAAATACTGTGCTAGGATATGATTTAACAAGTTTTTCCAATTTTGATTTACCTTATTTTACTTTGTGATGATCTCAGGTTGATCTGCATTTTATGAAGAAGATTCCTCCAGGTGCTGAGGCTTCAAACATCTTAGTTGGGGAATTGGAGTTTTTGGATCGAACTGTAGTTGCGTTTGTCAGGTTGTCTCCAGCTGTATTGCTTCAAGGACTGGCTGAAGTCCCAATCCCAACCAGGTAAAAAGTATAAGAGCATCTTTTGCACTTTTCTTAAGCCATTTATCTGTGGGAAAAAAAGGTGTAAATATAGTTTCCTCTGAGAGTTTTTTCTAGAAACTAAAGTGTAATCGACAAAACTATTGTTTCTTCTTGTTTGTGGAGGAGGGCAAAAAGTGCTTTAAAAATTATTCAGTCCTTTCCTCCTTCCTCTCAAATTTCTATGTTTTCTTTTAGGCATGCTCCTCATCTCTGAATACCCTGGTCTATATCACCATATAAATCCTTTCTTACAATTTTGGTGAAAAGTGATAAAGTATTAGGCTTTTCTCAAAGATTGCATTAGACTGTGGGATCCTGTATATGAGTGTGATCGTACGTAAAAAGATCAAAGTTTTCAAGGCCTGCCTTATGCTTGACTGAGTAGGCCCTCAGAGTACATGTAAGTGCCATCATTAGGATACTACCTGCTGTATCTAATGTACTATAAGATTCAATCTTAGGCATAGTATACTTCACATACATAGAGTCTTAAGAATCATTCGTAGTAGCATCATGGTACTGTGGTTGAATCTGAATCAAAAGTACAAATTTAATTTGATTACCTGAACTTGTTTTTCATTCAGCTGTACATAAAAACTAACAACTTCACCACAATACAAACTGAATTTTGTTGTTTATTATTTATCTCTATGTTATAGAGATAAGACTGTCAATGGGCAAATTGAAAAAAGAATATTGTCTACAGAACATTAGGTTCTTAGCAATTCCTCCAGGGGACCTTGTTTTCTTTCCTTCTCCCTCCATCAAATGCGATTCCTGTATATAGACAGGCTTTCACTCTGATCCTGTTCCCATAGCAAAACATATCTATGTAGGGCCCCATTTCCTATGTGACTGCTGCCCTTTGTTTGATGCTATAATTATTTCAGATGCTGTTAATATGCCTCCTCGTCCAAACACTGAATGCCTTAGCCAAGTTAAATTGATGAAAAGTTCAGGTGCTGTGGCAACTGGGTTTGTAGAATGTTTCTTCTATGGACCTTTGGCCTTAAAACATAGCAGATTACATCACTCTGTGTTTTGATTGTGGTTAAGATATTCCAAAAATGTGGAATAGTTTAGTCAGGAGAGGCCTCATTTTATTAGAGCTCAGCTGACTGGAAGGGGATTCAGTGTTTGAGTGCCTCTTCCTGAATCTGTGGAAGAACAGATTTGAGGCAGGTAGCTAGTTACCAGTTCAGGTTATAGAGAGAAGTGTCTCATCCTGTTGGAGGGCTACTGAGACTTCTGATACATACCAACTTTTATTAAAAAAGGGGAAGGATGAACTGGGCACATTAAGATGGCCTCTGACTGTATGATTAAGGCTGCATTTTTCTATTTACACCCTGTAATCTATTCAGAGTTTCTGGGAATTTGGGATTCAGATTTAAGATGTGAAACTTACTAACCATAGAGGTATTACTTTAGTAGGTTAAAATTCTTTTGCATCTTCCAAGCAGTGCATTCTTGTTCTGCCACTTAGGAAGGTATCCGATGAACTCTGAGTAAATGATGGCTATTTATGACAATGATAGCTCTTGTGTTTCAAAGGAAAGAAAAGGAAAATTCCCAGGAGTAGAGAAAAGCCATAATGGGGTTATATACCCTCACTTTGAAAACTGTAAAGGTTTAGGTGACCTCATTTCATACTGACATAGCAAAATGTGTCTACAGAACAATGGAGGAAAAATTAGGGGCACAGTAGAGCCACTGTATGAGGAGAGATTTAAAAGACTAGGCTAGTTTGGAAAGGTGAAAAATAGAAGAAGATTAGTTAGACAAATAAAATAAAGAAAGCCATTCAAGGTTCGTAATTATCCTTTCTTAGGAGGACAAAAGGGCACACCGTGTATATAACAGTAACACATAGTAAAAATGTCAGAAAATAATTTTAGGACTTTATAAATAGCCCATGGAATAGAAACCTGAAAAGTAGCAGGATGTACATAGGTTAGGAAATTTCTTGAAAGTACTATACTTGATAAAGCATCTGCCACCACACTAAATTATTCCTGTTTTAAATGTATAGTAGACATTTCTGTATAGCAGAAGTTGACTTGGATTCAGTAACATCTGACACAAAAAATTAATGTCACATCCTCTAAGACTGTGTAATATATGCATCATGTAAAAACATGTACAATCTCTAAAGTTTATAACTAAATGAAAGGTAGAATTGTAGTACCTATTTTAGCACACTTTAAAAAGCCATTAGTCTTCACACTTAAGAGCAAGAACCATTTAACAAATGAATACTGTAGGGTTATATTACAGAATATAGGTCATCTTAAAATTCTCACAATTTCCCTGTAGCATTGACCTTTTCAGAGATAAGACAATTACTGGTCCTCCAAAGTTAAAACACATGTTGATTTCTTCAAAAGCTCCAGTTGTGATGATGTATTTGCTAGACTTTCAACCTAATTGAGATGGAATATCACAGTTCAGCTGCTATTTTTATTCCTGCAGCATTGGAATTAATAGTTTTTTTTCTTTTATCCTAACTGATCTTTGATTCCTGGCAATCATTTTTTCTATTTAATGTAAATTTACATACACCTACTGTTTTTTTGACCCTATGTTCTTTCATTGTTTATACTACTGTATTACCTTTTTCCCCTTCTACCTAATTCTACAATTTACATGTCAGTGAGTTCTCTTTCTTACAATTCAGAAAGGTTTAATCAGATTTTACTTTTCTCAGCTTTCTCCTCTATAGATTATAGAATCCTAAAAATTCACACTAACAACTGTGTGGGCACGATAGGTAACTAAATGAAGGAAACAGAGCAAAATAACCATGATTCCAATTGCTCAAGGATCTCAAGCATGAGTCATTTTGAAACATCATAAAATATTTCAAAACCTGTGGAAAAATATGGAACTATTTTACATCGAAATCCCTATCTTCAGTTATTCCTTTGAGATGAGTGATTCTGTACTACTAAAATTATTTTTTATTTCTACCTTGAAACATTTGTGTTTTTTTCTTCTTAATTACAGATTTTTGTTCATTCTTCTGGGACCCATGGGAAAGGGGCAACAGTACCATGAGATTGGCAGATCAATTGCAACCCTAATGACAGATGAGGTATTTATTCAAGTTCATTGGGAACATTTCCCTTTACTAGGTACACCTAACTTTTGGAGTTCTGTATTCATGACAGTTTGCTGTGAATCAGATTTCTCTGTATTGAATTCCCCTTCTTTTAAATGCTTGTACTATAAAATTTCCTTTGGAAAAAGTTATTCAAAAGGGGTAATAAATTCACACACATGAACATTTTAAAACCTCATACTCTAAAGAAAATTTGTTATTTAGTGACATTTAGAATGTATTTATTAATAGTCCCCTTGTAGCATATGTATTGCCAAAGTGATCACCATTGTAAATATCACTGCAGGTCTTGTATGGGGCAAAATAATTTTAAGGTCTCAAAAAAAAAAACCAAAAAAAACAATGTCAGTTTATCTGAATAGTATACATGACACCAAAAGCCATGCAACGTCTATCAACTCTCTTTATAATTGCCTAAATATAGATGTTCTTAACCTGGGAGTCTTTTAACCATTAGAGGAGCTGAAGATTTCAAGAGGCCTGTGATCTCTGATACAGCCCACAAATTTTTCTATGTACAAAAATTTGTGTGTAGTTTTCTTGGACTGGAAAAAGCTTTCATCAGCTTCTCAAAGAGCTATATGTCTCAAAAATGTAAGATCATAAAAATAAACATAAAAAGTAGTATCATATAACTGGTTTCTTGGATTCTACAGCACGTTATGAAAATCTGTTTTTATTATTTTATTTTTATTGTAAAAGAAGAGCATATGCAAAAATCACAGAAGGGACATAAATTCAAAATTCAGTAGTAAATAGCAAAGAGATTATACATTTCTAGAATATCATCCAAATAATATAATAATTTATTTATTGAAATACATGGCTTCTGACACTTGAAATCTTTGAAAAGAGCTAATTAGTATTACATATAACTTTTCCTAGTTTTATGAAGTCTGAAAATTTGAACTGGTGTTTGGGGTTCAATATAAATTTTTCTATTATATCTGTTCAAATTATGTTTATTGGTTTTATATGAATTAGTTATTGATATTTACACATAGGAAACCAAAAGATAGAAGAAAAACATTTTTTTCATCCGTTTCAGAAAGAACCAACTTAATGAGTGTATTAGTTTCCTATGCATGAAAAATTACCACAAACTGGGTAATTAAAACAAAAGTAATTTATTTTTTCATATTTTGCGGGGCCGGAAGTCTGAAGTCAAAATGTCAGCAGGGCTACATTCTCTCTGGAGCCTCTAGGGGAGAGTCTTTCCCTGTCTCTCCAGCTTCTGGTGGCTCCTGTCTTTCCATGGCTTGTGGCAGCAAAATTCCAGTCTCTACCTTTGTCTTCACATGGCCTTCTCCCCTGTGTTTCTGTGTGTCTTCTCCTTTTCTGTCTCTTATGTCTCTTATAAGGACACATGTCATTAGATGTAGGGCCCACCCTAATCCAGGATGATCGCATCTTGAGATCCTTAATTACATCTGCGAAGACCCTTATTCCAAATAAGATCACTTTCTGAGGTTCAGGTGGACATATATTTTGAAAAGACACTACTTAACCTACTATAAAGAGTAACATATTCTGTTGAGGAAATCTGGGAGAAGACAGGAGAGTGACAAAAAGGCTTCATGAGTTCCACAAACCTGTTCTAGTAGAACTCTCTGTGAGAAGGCACTGACAGTATCTTTACTTTTAGTGTTTCCATATTGATTAATATTCTGCAATTTTTACAGTATTGAAAAATAAATGACACTGTCATAATTTAACTACTGTCACTTTCATGCACATATGTTTCATGGTATATTATGTTTCCACATCTAAGACATTAAGATATTACATTGAGATATCTCTGGGGCATGGGACATCTTATGTGGTGAGAGGAGCATATTGTGCATAAATACTCAAGTTATCTCTCTTCCTAATACTTCCTTTCCCCAATTAGGAGTCAAGATTTTCTCAAAAGAAAAAAGTCAATTCCAAAGTTTTTGACTAATCAAGTAGACGTAGAACAGAGAAACATGCATGGTTTTAAAATTTTAGATTTAGAATGAGAGCAGAGAAAGGACTTGCATCTATTTCCTTGGTAAATGAGAACGACCTAATTTGAGAACAAGCATCAGCTCTTGAATGAAGACTCAAACATGAATCCTTTAGACTTGAAAGTTTAGAGCTTAGCTTTGGGGCAATTTGTTTAACTCTCTGTGAGCAGTGGGATAGAGAAGCAGAAACTCAGCCAGAAAGTTACTCCAAAAATGAGAGCTGTTAATTATAATAGGACATTTAAATTATGATAGTACATTCATTGAATATTTTAAAAAATGTTTAAATACTTTTAAAAGAGAAAAAAAGTTTTTATTGTTCAAAGCCCAGGTGGAGAAATTGTTCTGCTCATCTAACTGCTTTGAAATACATTGACCAGTTATACTCATTAAGAATAAAATTCAATATGTTGATTCTTACAGTTTAGTTAAGAAAATGGTGAATTGTATTGCACTATTAAGCTGTAAATTCCATGAGAGCAGTTACCACTTAATATTCATTTTTGTTCCCTGATTTTGTCAGGTGCTCAAATAAATATTTGTTGACTAAGCTCTGTTTGTTCTTTTCCTCTCTGTACCAGGAACTTCTTGTAGGTAGACTGTCTTTTCCTTTTGTATCTTCAAACTTAACGTAGTGTCTGGCCCTCAGTCAGGGTTCAGTAAATTTTTTTTTAAACGAGTTAATGACTGAATGTGCTAGTCATCCTAGCAACACCTTATCTTGAGTCAGTCTAATCTATTTTCTTCCTTCCTGTTGAGCATCACTAGAAATAAATCATATGATTTTGTTTATTGGCGCTACTACCAATTTATTAATCCTTTTATAGTCTTAAAAATTATTAAGCATTCCAAAGAGCTTTTGTTTATATAGGTAAGTATGCTGATATTTATCATAAGAGAACTTAAAACTGAGAATTTTTAAGTGTATTTGTGAATTTATTTTAAAATAACAATAGTAAAGTCATTGTATATTAACATAAATAACATAGTTTTATAAAAACAAAAGCCAAAGCAAAAACAAAAAAAAGGGATTCTTTTTCTTTTTCTTGTTTTGGATTTTTGCACCAACAATTTTCTCTATCACCTAGCTCTTAAGTCAACACTGACTTGTTCTGTTCAATTAGCAAACATGCCCAACATATAGTAGCTACTTAAGAAATACATATGAAATAAAAGTCCAGGTTTTTCCCATCCTTAAAATTTCTTACTCCTTAACATGGCATGTACCACTGAAAGGTTGAATGAATCTGAATCTCAAGAGTTTTGAAAGACTGATCTCTACTTTGTCCTGAATATCATAACTTCATTTATCTCAGTGTGTTACGGTATGATTTTTGTCACTACCACTCTACTGAAACTGCTTTCTGTAAGGTCACCATTTACGAAATATACTATCCTGTGTTCAGTACTCATGTCACTTGATCTCTTACTGGCATTTGACATTATTGAACACCTGTTTTTTTTTTCCCTTGAAGAACAGCAAAAATTATGTGCTTTGTTTTGACACTAAATCTTTGAGGTTTGTATTATTGCTTACCCTGAGGTAATAAATATATCCTTCTATATTCTGTCCAATGAGTTTAATACTTTAACTCTCATATTTAAGTTTTTAATACCTAGAATTGCTTTTTGTGTGGGATGTGAGTAAAGATCCAATATCACTTTTATATAGATAATTACTTGGCTTATTATCATTTATTGATTAGTCCATAATTTATTCAATGGTTAGCATTAGTTTATGCCACAGTATAAATATTGTTAAAATTTCTAATATATTCTATAAATTTTTATCTCTATTTTAAAGCAAGGGCTTCTTTCAGGAAGTTTGATTTACACATACTTAAACAATGTTTGCCAAACTTGAATCACTAATTCTAGTTTAATGAGCCTCCTTCTATCCTCCTTTCCCTTCTCTTACTCTTGCCACCAGAGATTTCAACATTCACCTAGCATTCTAAGAAAAAATAAGTGTGTGCAATCATAGAATAAACTAAGCTATATTTTACACTAAAAACTTCTTTAGTTAGAGCTTCTTATTCAGATTGTTATAATCACATGTGAGATAACTGGGAGATGAAAACAAAGAACACATTAAGATTTTAAAATTGTTTTTTATCTATAAATGATTATTTTCCTTCTATAGGTATTTCATGATGTTGCTTACAAAGCTAAAGATCGTAACGACTTGGTATCAGGAATTGATGAATTTCTGGATCAGGTTACTGTTCTCCCTCCTGGAGAATGGGATCCAAGCATTCGAATAGAGCCTCCCAAAAATGTTCCTTCCCAGGTATGTATATACGAAAATACTCTTAAGACTACCATCATTTTGTTGTGTTTTAAATATATGTACTAAAATAGTATAACCAATCCAAAGATTCAAATGATTTAAATTATAACTTCTGTGATATTGTGATTTATAATATGAAACATATATCTGGTCTTTGTCCCTATTTCTGACACAGAGCTCCTGAAATGCTTGGAATTTTCTAAGTGATGAAAGCAACAAAGATGTCTTTTGTTATGTTAATGAGGTTACTCCCTGGAGGTTACCACAAGGGAGGTGAGAGGGGCTAGAGTTTGAGTTCAATCACCAATGGCCATTGGTTTAATCAATCATGCCTGTGTAATGAAGCCTCCACAAAACCCCAAAGGGACAGGGTTCAGAGAGCTTCTGGGTTGGTGAACACATGGAGATTGGGAAGATTGGTGTGCCTGGAGAGGGTATGGAAGTTCCTTGACCTTTCCCCATGCCTTGTCCTATGCACCTCTTCCATCTGGCTGTTCCTGAGTTATATCCTTTTATAATAAAACTGGTGAGCAAGTAAATAAAATGTTTCTCTGACTTCTATGAGCCACTCTAGCAAATTAGTTGAACCTGTGAAGGGGTTCATGGGAACCCTCAGATTTATAGCCAGTTGATCGGAAGCACCAGCAACAACCTGAAATGGGGTCTGATTGGTGGGCAGTCTTGCAGGACTGAGCCCTCGACCTGTGGAATCCGATGCTATCTCTGGGTAAATAGTGTCAGAAATGAGTTAAATTTCCCACCACATTTGAATTGGTACCAGAACCTAATAAATCTCTAAAAAGGCAGGGATATGAAGTTGTAAAATCTTCCTTCTTCTTATTCAACACAGATTTGATGTATTGATGATATTCTACTAAATAAGAGTCCCATATGCCTGGAAAGATTTTAGACCCACCTTAAAACATACTATACTGGAGGAAAATTGAAATTTTAATAAAAATAGAAAATATGCTTGAGAAAAAGCTCATTACTGTCTTTCCATATTCTGATACATCACTTTGAAATTGGCAAGTGTTAGGAAAATTCAAAGGCATGGTTTAGTCATATTGCATGGAAAACTCCCTGTCACTGCTAATCACATTTATGATTTGAAGAATTTTTTAAAATAATTCTTTTGTTTCTATTGCTTTTGTGTGGGCATATGGTGTGAAAATTGTAAAAATTCTCCCTATAAAAATCTAATGTGCATTTTACTTGTTATACAATGCAGAAAGATAGAAATAAAGACCATTGCTGTTGTTTGGGGTGAGATTCTTATTGCAGGCATGTCTTTGTTGAGAGTGGTGGCCAAATGTCTTAAGCCCACTCATATTGCCATCTCTATTCCTATTGAATCTGCCTCCTCCAACTCTCTCTGCTGTCATCTACCCAAGCCTTGCCTTTGGCTCTTGTCCCTGTGGAGTCCAGCTGCCTTAGTAGTTGACTGTGCTGCCTTAGTTGAAGTAACAGATGGCCTAATTGACCCAGCTCTAGACATAGAAGCTTTTCTGGTTAGCCAGAGGTGGGTAAATGAGCAGGTGTACTACTTAACCATTTCAGTTGATCTACTACTAAAATAAAGTAAGTTGCTTAAAGAGTAATTTTAAGGGTTTAGATGGTCTTATTTTTGTACTTGCATACATCTTTGCACTTACAGTATTAGCAAAGGCAGTATAATGCTTCTTGGAGTAATAAGAAAGAATCTCTTTAATTGATGTTTTTCGGAAAAATTTAGTGAAAATACTAATATGTTGAATATGAGACCTTAAAAGTCACTTGTTAACACCAATTTGCTTTTCAAACATTAAAACTAAAGTCAAGCATTTTTAAAAATATTTATTTATTTATTTTTGGCTGCGTTGGGTCTTCATTGCTGTGTGTGGGCTTTCTCTAGTTGCGGCCAGCGGGGGCTACTCTTTGTTGCGGTGCGCCGGCTTCTCATTGTGGTGGCTTCTCTTGTTGCGGAGCATGGGCTCTAGACACACGGACTTCAGTAGTTGTGGCACATGGGCTCAGTAGTTGTGGCTCTCAGGCTCAGTAGTTGTGGTGCACGGGCTTAGTCGCTCCGCGGCATGTGGGATCTTCCTGGACCAGGGCTTGAACCCCTGTCCCCTGCATTGGCAGGCGGATTCTTTACCACTGCACCACTAGGGAAGCCCTAAAGTCAAGCATTTTTGAAAGCATCTTCCCTTTGAGAAATGATGTTTCTGAGGCAGGTGGAGGCATGGGAGCTTTGTATTTTCAAAATTAATTTTATGAGACTTTAAAACCAGGATTAATTATTGGATTCTGGGTATTGAGAGGCAGTAGTAGAAAGAACATTGAATTAAGAATCAAGGCACCTGGGTTCTGCTATTATCTATTTGTATGATCTTAAACAGATGCCATAACCTTTCTGTACTGGTGTTCTATATCAGTGTGTCCAACAGAACTTTCTGCAATGATAGAAATGTTCTATATCTGTGCTATCTAATAAGCCAAGCCACTATTGAGCACTAGAAATTTGGCTACTGCAACTGAGGAACTGAATTTTTAATTTTGATTAACTTAAATTTAAATAGCCACGTGTAGTTAGTTACTATAATGTTAGACAACACAATTTTATATAATGAGTTTGAATTAGATACACTCCGTGTTTCTTTACAACATTAGTATTTTTTAAATGTAGGTTGGAATTGAATAATAGATACTATGAAACTATGTTTTCTTTGATTAAAATGAATTGAAATAAATTAAGCACTCTGACTTCCTAGTCATTCAAATAATATTTTCCTCCATGGGATAATCTCCATGGTTTTTATTCTTCCAGAATGTGCAAATCACAGTATTTTTTTAATACTTTTTACTTTCAGTTAAGAGAAGAATAAACAGTCACCTCAAGGGATACCCTTGAAAATACTCGTTAGAACATTGTGTCAGTCATTATAATCACTCCCTTGTGTATACCCTCAACTTCCTTGCTTTTCTCTCATGCCATTTACTTGCTTGTCAAAACCACAACACTGTGTGAATTCAATTCTTTGGTCTATACCTCCATTGACGCAGCTGAGAGTGGCTGAGGAAAACATACAACTACATTGACTAATCTCATATAATTCATGACCACATACCTCAGGTAGGCCCTTTATATTACAAGTTCATTATACTGGACTTCCCAAGTTCAATCCATTCTCTCTACATGACTGTCTCACACCTGTTTTCTCTCCTCAAACCTTCAGCACTGCTTTCTGACTTTCAGATGTTGACTTGCTTCCTACTTCCCTAAGAAAATTAAAATAATCAAAAGAGAACTTCTGAAGATTCCCAAAACCATATTTATGTACTGCCAGCACCTACATTCTCTGCCTTCCCATATGTTACTATTGATGAATTATCCAAAGTCAGCCTTCTATCTGTGCAGTAGATCCCATCTCTTCATACCTACTCAAAAACATTACTCCCCAATTCTCCTCTTTCTCCCCTATATCATCAGGTCTTTTGTTCTGTATTGTATCATTTTTATTAGCAAACAACATTGTTAATTTGTAAATCTTAAAAAAAGAATTCTCAATGCCACTGTCACTGCCAGCTACTCATCCATTTCTTTGTTCCCTTCTATAACGCAATGCAACAGAAGAGTTCTCTGTACTATCTGCCTCCAATTCCTCTCCTCCAATTCTCTCATTTTTTAATTGAAATATAGTTGAAGTACAATATTATGTTAGTTTCAGGCATACAACATAGTGATTAGATATTTAAATATATTACGAAGCGATCACCACAGTAAGTGTAATAACTATCTGTCCTATATAAAATTATTACAGTGTTATTGACAACATTCTTATGCTGTGTAATACATCCCCATGACCTATTTACTTTCTAACTAGAAGTTTGTACCTCTTAATTCCCTTCACCTATTTCACCCATCCCCACACCTCCTCCCCTCTGGCAAACACCCATTTGTTCTCTGCATCTATGTCTGTTTTTGTTTTGTTTGTTTGTTTGCTTTGTTTTCTAAATTCCACATATCAGTGAGATTGTATGAGTATTTGTCTTTGTATGACTTATTTCACTTACCATAATATCCTCTAGGTCCATCCATGTTGTTGCAAATGGCAAGATTTCACTCTTTTTTATCCTTCAATTGTCTCTTAAACCTACCTCCATAAGGCATTTGCCCCCATCACTTTACTAAAATTTACTTACATGAAGGCCGCCAGAGACCTCCACAATGCTAAATTCCAAGGTCAATTTTCAGTCTATATTTTATTTAACCTATCAATCAGCAGCCTTTGACAGAATTGATGACTCCCTTTTCCTTGATATATTTTCTTTTCTTTGGCTCCCCAAACCCCACACTCTTGGTTTTCTTTATATCTCACTGGTCACTCCTCAGTTTCATTTGCTGGTTCCGCCTCTTCTCTCTGATTTCTTTATATTGAAGTGATGCAAGGCTCAGTCCTTAGTGGTCTTCTCTCCTCTACACTCATTTTCTTGGTAATATCATCCAATCTTATAGCTTTAAATCCTCTCCAAAATTAATTTTTCACCTTGCACTTGCAAGTTACTTATCCAAATGCCTATCTTGTGTCTCTACTTGGGTGTCTTTTAGATATCTAAAATTCAACATGTCAAAGTTGGAACTGAATTATAGATTGTATTATTTCTCTACCTATATACATCTTTGCATTTATATTATAAAAGGCAATATAATGTTTCCTGAAGAATATAAGAAACTCTGATCTTTTCTCAAAATCTGTTCCATCTGTACCTTCCCATCTCAATAAGTGTTAACTCCATACTTACAATTGACCAAGCCAGAAACTTTTATTCTTCTCTCTTACACCTGACTTCAGTTCTGCCAGGAAATACTCTTGGCATTGCCTTCAATATTTATCTAGAATTATACCATTTCTCGCTGTTGCCACTGCCACCCCCCTAGTTCAAGCTACCATCATCTTTCTCCTGGATTACTGAAATAGCCTCCTAACCGGTCTCCTTGTTTCTACCCTTGGCCGCTAGAATCTGTTCTCAACACAGCAGCCAGAGTGTTAGGTCATGCTACTCCTTTCCTTAAAATCCTGCAAAAGCGCCTCATTTCGCTGAGAATAAAAGCCAAACACTTACCACGTTCTACTAAACCTATAGAGTCTGGCTCCCCTTCACCTCTCAGTCGTCTCCTGGCTCTTTCTTGCTCACTCCTCTCCTTGGCCTGCCGCCTCCTTGTTCTTCAAGCCCTGCAGCCACACTCCTGCCTTAAGTCTATCCCACTGGCTGTTCTTTGCCTGGATGTTCCCCAGTTATTCTATGGCTAATTCTCTTGACTCCCACAAGTTTTTCTCAAATGACACTCTATTTATAATTGCCAGTTCCTCCTCCCTATACCTCACACCACCCCTTAGTCTGCTCTAAATTTTTACTTTTCCACAGTTTTTATTTCTTTATTTTTTCTTTATTATATATTCTGCATTTGAAAAAAAAACATTTGACATCATATCTCTCTCTAGAATCTGGCATGTACATAATGCTACATAAATATGGACCTCTCAGGGATCTTATTAAATCCACCAAATCTCTCTCAGTCCCCAAAAGGAAGAAGCAGATCTGTTCAACGTTTCTTTCTAATAATTCAGGTTGGAGATATCAGAAGAAACTTGGAAACAAATTTTATTTATTTATTTACTTATTTATTAAAAAAAAATTTTTTAAAGACATCTTTTTTTAAAATTTATTTATTTTTTATTTTTTATTTATTTTTGGCTGCGTTGGGTCTTTGTTGCTGCACTCAGGCTTTCTCTAGTTGCAGCGAGCGGGGGCTGCTCTTTGTTGCGGTGTGCGGGCTTCTCATTGCGGTGGCTTCTCTTGTTGCAGAGCACGGGCTCTAGGTGCGCGGGCTTCAGTAGTTGTGGCTCGTGGGCTCTAGAGCGCAGGCTCAGTAATTGTGGCTCGTGGGCTCTAGAGCGCAGGCTCAATAGTTGTGGCGCACGGGCTTAGTTGCTCCGTGGCATACGGGATCTTCCTGGACCAGGGCTCGAAACTGTGTCCCCTGCATTGGCAGGTGGATTCTTAACCACTGCACCACCAGGGAAGCCCTATTTTAAATTTTTATTGAAATATAGTTGATTTCAAACTTGTGTTAGTTTCAGATGTGTAACAAAGTGATTCAGTTATTTATATATATATACACACACATATATATATTCTTTTTTAGATTTTTTTCCATTATAGGTTATTACAAGATATTGAGTATAGTTCCCTGTGCTATACAGTGGTCCTTGTTGGTTATCCATTTTATATATAGTAGTGTGTATATTTTAATCCCAAACTCTCCCTGGTTTTTAATCTTTTTAACACACTATAGAATTAATTTACTTACATGTTTATTTGTTTACTGTTTGCCTTCCCCATCAGAACATAAGCTCCACAGGCCTGATTTGTCCCCAGGTATACAGTGGTGCATCCTAGAACCTGACACAAATTGGCTCCCAATAAGTGTTTGTTGACTGAATTAATAAATTGTTTAATTTGCCTAGTCAAATATCTACTCACCTATTGATTTTACTTAAAATGTCTGGGGAATTCCCTGGCAGTCCAGTGGTTAGGACTCGGCGCGTTCACTGCCATGGCCTGGGTTCGATCCCTGGTCAGTGAACTAAGATCCTGCAAGCTGCGTGGCTTGGCAAAAAAAAAAAAAAAAGTCTGAAAAACAAACAAACAAAAATTTCCTGTATTTTCCTCAGAATATTCATTGGTACTATACATACACAATTCTTTTTTCAAAAACCTTTTTGCCTTACTAGAAGATGACCACTCCTTGAGAAAATTGTTACTTTAGAATGACGAGTATCTTTCATGGCTTATCATTTGCCTTATCAGTGTATAGCTTTTCCCATTGTAAAACAATGAATTAATTTATGCAGTCAGGGATAATTCCCCAGAAGAACAAATATCACTTGCCTTCTGAGGCTTGCTAAGAAATCTTTCCCTAGGTGATTATTGGGTATTGAGGGTACTGAGGGCCACTGTTACAGCCCTTTACTGATGTATGCTAGTTAATTTACATGTAAAGGCAGCTCCTTCATCAGTTGACAGACATACTCCCTTTTATCTTTGAACTTCAGTTCATTGTATCTATTTATATACCCAGGAAATTGTAAAATATTAAGCAATGAACTTTCCTATATTTTGTGCATTTCAAAATGGATTTTTTGTCATGTTTTAAATCTGCACCATTTTATCTAAATGTCCCATTGTAATAAGATCATTTGATAATTCACGTTTGTTCATGTTTACACTAAACACAAAGAACATGTTTACATGTTTACACTATTTTGGAATGGCAGTCAAGTAAAAAGTTTAATTTCACCATTAAAAATTTTTGTATTGTCCTTTTAAGCACTTTTGAACACATTGGTGTGCTCCAAGATCACCAGTAGGTAGGATTTTCTGATTTTTTAAACTCTCTGTCACTGACAAAAGTGAGCGGAATAGACCTATGGGGAAACAGCACTTACATAACCTCAGTTAATTTGTCATGGGCTCAATTAGAAGCTTCCTTTTGCAATAGTCTTTTGGATCGCTTTGTGTTATCAAGAAGCTTGGGTAGGAAGATCTGAGCCAGGATCAGAGAGGGAAATATATTTTAAAAATAGCTAATGATAACAGTTAATGCTTCTTGAACAGTTGAACTAGGCCAGGGATATAACACCACTAACACCTCTTCATCTCAACCTCTCTTAAACCTGGTCTCGCTCTGTCCCCTTCTCTTACTTTATTTTCTTTGTATCTCTCTCTCTACCTGACATTGTAGGTTTATTGTTTGTCTCCACTAACAGAATGCTTTTTCTTGCTCACCTTTACATCGATAGCATCCCATAAAAATGAATGGCACACACTAGGCACTCAATAAATATTAGTTGAAAGAATGAATTAATGTTCATCACCTTATTTCATTCTCTCAACCACACTGATAGGTACTGTTATTATCACCAGTAAAAGGAGGGAACTTAGGCTTTAGGTGGCTAGATAACTTTCTAGAGGTCATATAACAAACAAGGAACAGAGCCTGGGTTCTTAGCCACTCTGTATATTGCCTCAAGGGAAAAAAAAATTGTTTTTGTTATTTACAACTAGCACCTGAAACTCAAAACCAAAAACAAAACAAAAAAACTTCCCGCAGGAGAAGAGGAAGATTCCTGCTGTACCAAATGGAACAGCGGCTCCTGGGGAAGCCGAGCCCCACGGAGGACATAGTGGACCTGAACTCCAGCGAACTGGAAGGTTAGTGAAAAGCCCTCGTATGGGACTTCAAAGACCAAACGATATATACCTTTTTTGTGTGTCGGGAATTGCTGTTTTGAGAACTAATTTGTTTTTATACTTTGGATACCTACTCTTGGGGGGATGAATATGCCAATTAATTTGATTTCTCTGTAGTTACTAATGATTGTCATTATGATTAAACCAGAAAAGTGAATATACCATTCCATTTTAATATATACCTAGTCTTTCATATTGCTATGCATTAAAACACATTCACAGATTCTTAGGATGAATAAGAAAACTGTCAGTTGCCCTTTCCAAAAGAGCCTGTTGAAAACTTCAAGCTCAAGATGGAAATGAAAATAAATACCAAGAACTCAGTCTTACAGACCCTCTCTCATTACATGCAAGGAGGATGTATATAATAGTATTTTTTATTTTTACGGTAGTGATTTGAAAGAGGTATATGATTTATTTTTCTAATCACACATCTTTGAAGAGATGAAAGCTTCAATTTATTTCTTAAAATGATTCTTTATGGTTTTTTGACAGCTTGTCTCTCTCCAAGAAATGTGTGAGCAGAAAATCAGAAACCTTTGGGTGGGTCTCTCTTCAGGGAAATGTGTACACACAGCCTCCATTATAATTGAAGGCAATTGCAGAGGCTTTGCAGGATTGGTACTCCTCTCCCCTCAGGGCCATTTCCTGTACTGCTTTCACTGTGTCCTCTAAGATGACTTTCCAGTTCCTGACAACTCTGTGCATTTTAATTCTCCTGTGTTCTTTCCCTTTACCTATGTTTTGTCTCTGAGGAAATGTCTTCCTCAGGCTCCGTACCTAATTTGAGATGGTACAAACAATTTTTTCCTTTTCCCTTTACTAGAAACATTGTTACTCCTTCTGTTTACTTTCATATTTTCAAATGCTGTCTTTTTATTTTTGGTGTTTTTTTTTTCCTCTCTCTCTCAGGTGTAACATGCCACATAGCTTAGATTTTTTTCAAAGTTCACTTTTCCTTACTGCTTCCTAAATCCTCCCAGGTCACCAATATCCGGTATCTTCGCTTCTCCAGAGTTCTTCCACAGATTCTGTTGCTGACATGACTTGAAGTATCCATTACTCATCTGCTCTCCTGGAGTTGCTGGTGCACATCTGGGCTGCTCTTGCACTGTTCTCTGCAATGACCTCCCACTTCCGGATTTAGATTTATGCTGCTAAAAGCACGTTTATGACACAGTAATATAACAGCTATTTAGACTAATGTATACCCTAATAAGTAATTAATTAGAAAAGAGTGGTCTAATAGAAAGTACTATCAAACCTATAAATATTAACTACTAAGTAATAGTTCATAACCAGCTCAAATTCTTTTGGGGATTAGGTGGGGTATAAATCATAACTGAATGAATAAATAGACTCGTAGATTAAATCTGTTCTGAATTGTGACTTTGGCAAGTTAACAAATCATTCAGAAATGGTCCCCCAAATAAAAATTATGTATATGTTTTACTAAACACAGGTAAGGGAACCTAACCTAAGATGATCTTTGTGTGTGAATTTCACGGGTTCTTTGCAAGCTTCTCTGAATTTTAAATGTCCTTTTTTTTCAATTGAAATTTCATTCTTCTCAACCTCTCCTACTCCACATCCCTCTGATGGAAACAATCACTAGAAAAACATAATGTTTCTATCACTCACATAATAGTTACTAATATGTTACTATTGTGCCTATATTAGGGCAATTAAAAATAATAGAATTTATTCTGAAGAGGTACATTTTTCAAGGCAAATCAGAATTTATTTCTCAAGAGAACAATCATTTTTGAGGTGATTCTTAGATTGCCAGATTATATTCCTATTTAGAAAATAAATAACAAAACTTTAATATTTTTCCATAAACCAAGTATATTTAGCATACTGGCAGTATGTTGAACATAATAGGTTTTTTTTAACCTCCATGTAGGAACTTAATCACAGCCTTATTCATTTTAATATGACATCTTTATCCCATAGAACACAAAGAGCTTTTGGTAGTCAAATGTTAAATCTGCATATTGTTATTAAATGTTCAAAGAATGAGAATAGCTGTTTAATGCTCTCATTCCTAATAGATTAAAAAGTTCCAGTCCTCAGATTTTAGGCAATATTTCACAATTTAATGCCTCTCTCTTCCCCACCCCCCCAAAAAAGATCATCCTTCAAATGCTTTAATGTGGTTTTTGGATATATTTAGAATATATGCATTTATCCCAAATAAGGTCATTATTGTCTTGTGAATGATAGATGTTTGAATATATTTAGACAATAGTGGATCAAAAGTACATTTATCTAGGTTGCTTATTGTAAGGTCCCTGTCTTAGTTTTCTAAAAATGAAAACAACTCTGGAACTTACCTCTCTCTACTAAGTATTATTGTCATCCATAAGGTCATTTAAGTGCCTGTCTGGAATATTATTTGGCAAGGGTCTTTTTTCACAAAGAGAGTGGGTAACTGGAGCCATGGTTATATGCCACTTTTTCTCTCTAAGTTGATGTTCACTATTGGACTGTACAAAAATCAGTTTACCTTCCCTCCTTCACTTTCTGCTACACTAACTGGAATGTAAACAATTAGAAAATATTGCCAATGATGGAGGATGGTAGGCCTGATTTTAGGAATAGGTTGTTGTAAAATGGCACAGAGATTAGAGTAATCCTTAAATCTCATTATTTGAATTTTGATGGATGAACAGCTGTGAACCTCGTTTGAGAGAACCTAGGATTTTTGTGGTTGTTGACACAATATTTGGTTAGGGATTGAAGTGACATAGTGGTACAAAGCCATTCCTGTAGATCATCATAGTAAAACCTAGCATGTTAATATGGGTCTCATCTCTGCTGATGGAAAACCTGTACTGTGACCTGGCAACAAAGCAAATGAGCATTTTGATTTATGTGATTTTTATATTTGTATGTCACTATTGTGTTTTCCCCCCTGTCTTAGGATTTTTGGGGGACTTATTTTAGATATCAAAAGAAAAGCTCCATACTTCTGGAGTGACTTCAGAGATGCTTTCAGCTTGCAGTGCTTAGCATCTTTTCTGTTTCTCTACTGCGCGTGTATGTCTCCTGTCATCACATTTGGAGGACTGCTAGGAGAAGCAACTGAAGGGCGAATAGTATGTATTATGCTTTTCTCTGAACTTTGAAACTTAATCAGCTTTTAAGATTCATAGTTAGATGAGAGTCTGCATTTAATTTTGGATTCCTTTATGAGGAGAGATTTGATGTACGGTCTGGCGGATAAAGTTCATATGAATTTCCTAAATGACTAATGGGACTGGTAATCAGGGAGTGGAATATCTCAGAACAATTAATTCTTATCTTACACAAGGTTCTGATCTCATCCCTGGCCCCCCAGTCTTAGGCTAGCTTTCGCCTCTGGTTCTTGACTCATAAGAGGTCCATTTTCCTATTGATATAGGCCATGCTTCTGCCAGACATTTATTATGAATACATGTAAACTTTTAATAAGCAAAAGAAAAGTGAGATAAGGAAGGGGGAGCGGACATATCCCTGCCCACTACCATTCATACTCTGCTGACTGCCTGCCGCCTTTTATTTATCTTCCTACCCCACCTCCTGCCCAAGGTCGCTAGGCTCTTCATAGCAAAGGGAAAATAGACCCATGTATTTTACATATTTTCTCCCCAGTTATAATCGCAGCCTGTACAGCTTAGATAATGGAATCATTTATATCTCTACACAGAGTGCAATCGAATCTCTCTTTGGAGCGTCCATGACTGGGATAGCCTATTCTCTCTTTGGTGGACAGCCTCTTACCATATTAGGCAGTACAGGACCAGTTTTGGTGTTTGAAAAGATTTTGTTTAAATTTTGCAAGTAAGTGTTCTATACTTTTGGCCCTCAGCCCCCTTCTATTTCTCTGCTGTATTTAATCTTCTTCCAACATCACATTTGGAGATCTGCTGGGAGAGGTAGAAGTTGCTGATTTGATTCAGTTTGCCATTTTTGTCTCTCCATGGAAATAAAGGAACAGTAAAATATTGATGCATATTGTTATGTAATATTTATAAAAACTTATATTCAGTTCTAAGCACTGAGAAACCTCTTTGAGTTTTGTACCTTTAGGTGTTCCCTTTAGACAAAGTCTTGAGTTTAGATACTCATGGGATGTGAAGCTTATTTACTTTCACTTCCTGAATTAGACTTACTTCCATCTACTTAAAATGGTGGCAAGCTGTTAAATGACCTTCTTTCCACTGTTCTTTTCCCCCTCCTAGAGAATATGGGCTGTCATACCTATCTTTAAGAGCTAGTATTGGACTTTGGACTGCAACCCTGTGTATCATACTTGTGGCCACTGATGCAAGCTCCCTTGTCTGCTATATCACCCGGTTTACTGAAGAAGCCTTTGCTTCTCTTATTTGCATCATTTTCATTTATGAGGCCCTGGAGAAGTTGTTTGAACTCAGTGAAGCATATCCAATCAACATGCATAATGATTTGGAACTGCTGACACAATATTCGTAAGTACCATTTCCCCTGTTGGCTGTGGGGCTTTTCTTTCTACCAATATTGTTATTGTTATAAGAAATATGAGGAACTTAGCAGATAGAGTTCCTTAAATTGATTCATGACCTAAATCCTGGTCTCTCAGAGTTGAACAAGATTTTAAAAGTCATCTAATCAGCTGCTCATCTGAATACTTGAGTTTTCGTTATAACATCTTTGCCAAGAATAACTTTTTGAAGTTTTATTTGTCGAGCATTCCCTATTAAGTAGATAATGAACCAAGATCAATTTTACTATACAGAGATTTTTTTTTTCAAAGTATTTTTGGTTTTGGTCTTCCTTTAGGACCTTTTCCATTTAATGTAATCCAAAGAGCACAGTAGTGAAAGATAAGATTTCAGATTTAAAGCAGTGAGATAAAAGAGACTCATTGGGTCTAAATTGCATAGTTTGATGTTTGAAAATATGATAAAGTCTTAAACAAAATATCACTGAATTGAAATGTATTTTTGCTTTTGGAACCTACGACATTTATGATAAAAGTACTCACATATTGCCTGTTGAGGGTGATATTACAGTTTAGGGTTAAAGATGGGATTGTACCTATTACACTTTCTAGTTTTGTATGCCAGCAGTTTGGGATTTCTCTAAGGCTGTATTTGCAGAGTATATGTGGACATTATGTTACTCTTCTTTGATTTAATTTTAGGATTTTTTTTGTAATTATATATACATTTTAAACAGTGAATATTTGAAACAATATGTTCTTTACCAGGCATCAACCTGGCATTATAACCTCTGCATTAACTACCAATGCTCTTCTTATAAACTGCTCAGATAGGCCCTCAAAATCTTCCTTTGAAGATTTATCATCTTTATTTACTATTAGAAGTTGAAATTGTTGAAATTAGGCCAAAACAGTGCAATATTATAGTCTTGTTAAGAATGATGTAATGATATAGAGTTGAAAATACGATGACTTTTAGTACTTTGAATTCTTCTCGGTCATTAGAGATATGTTTAAAGTACATCTCTGTTTTAGAACAAAAAAAAATCAGAGTGGGATATAAAATAACTTCCCCAATAAAAGTAAATGGTGAGGGTGTTGTGAACAGGATTCAAATGCAGATGAAGGAGGTGTCAGGGACACTCAGAAAGCAGGCAGATGGGAAGAACAGTTTGATCAGAATGAGATGTAACATTGATACATGCCTTTTCATTTATCTTTAGTTGAAAAGAGAGCAGTGTCACCTAATTTTGGTATCTTTGCTAGGATATGCAATTATCTCTGCTTGAATTTTCAAACCTACTACACGCCAGGCACTGTGCTCGGTGCTAGGGAAATCATGGACAATATTCTGTTCTCAGTGAGCTTCCAGTTTAGTAGGAAATGTAGACAAACAGACAACACAATGGAATAAGTGCTGTGTTAAAGGATTGGTCCAGAATACTATGGTACTACATCAGAAGAGCACCTAACCCAGATTTCAGGTTCAGAGAAGACTTCCTGGAGGAAGTGACATAGAAGACCAAAAAATCAGTAGGAATTAGGTGCTGAGGAATAGAGATGGAGAGTGGTTTAGGTGGAGGGAATGGCACAGACTTGGATATAAGAAATTTATTAATGCTTTGAAATATTTGTCCAAAATTATATAGATAGTGGTGAAACAAGAAATTAGACTCAGGCTTCATGACCCTGATTTAATTTTCAGTAACTGAAGTTACTGCTGTAATTTTAAAATTTCTTTAAAGTACTGTTTCTCAACCACTGATACATATACGATCAAAGAAAAGCAGACAAAGCTTAAATAGGCAGGAGCGTTTTTATAATCAAGTGTTCATCATAAAGTGTTCTTCCAAAAATTCCACTGGATTTTTATATCCTTAAAACCCATTATAAATGAAAAAGATGGTGAATAAGAAATGCATGTAGGTATAATAAATAACTATAAAAAGTGGTGAATGATTGCTCTAGCAACTATCTAGCAATTTCAGTCTCTAAACATCAGTTAAAATAAGTTCACTAAAGTTTTAATTTTTAAAATTAAAGTTTTAATTCCAAGGAATATAACAATTTTTCTTTTCAAAGTCCTTTTATAGTCACTTTATATTTAATGAAATCCTATGGAGCAGATAAAATCTATTTTATAGAACAAGTTAATGATTTATAACTTACCAGTAATCATATAAAGCATAATGAAGAATAGAACCCACTTTTCTTAATGTTATGTTTTCTTTATTAGAGGGTGTGACTTTGTTCTGCCACTCAACTTTATCTCACCTTTTGGGCACATTGCCATGAATTCTTTATCAGATTAGTGTAATGTCAGTGTTGGCACTTTGTATATGATAATTTTACTCAGAGTATCTGCCATTTCTGTTGGGAAATTTTAAGCAAATTATTCTCGTTCATGTAAACTATTGCTACATTCATTATTCATTCATTCATTTCTACTTTGCTAAGTATTTTAAGTGTCACCACTACATACTTTATAGTATTAGTCATGCTAAATAAATGCTTAGAGACATTGCTGATAACTTGTTTTGGACAAAGAAGCACTTCCCTTTAACTATGGAAATTAATATGCTAATTGTTCTGAACACTATTCCTCCTAGATATTTATAGGACTAGTAAAATTCAGTTAGCTTAGCATATTTTTCTATTTATAAATGCAATTCTTGATAATATAAGGTGTTCAGCTTATGCACTTTACATTTATTATTTAACAAATAGGAAAAGATAGAGAAAAGAATATATACAACTCTGGTGAAAGAAGTTTACTTCATGAAAACATTCTTTAGTTAGAGCTCTCAGTTGCAGGCAAAATAGTTTTTATATACCACCCCAAAAAACCCTGTTTTTATAAATAAGTACTGTTCAAATATTATGTGAAGGGTAAGAAAATATGTTCTCATAAATGAATGCTCATTGCTGGTCTCAGTGAAGTCTGTGTCCAGCTTCCACTCATTCCTCTGTGTAGCTCATCTCTTCTTTACATGGGTACCTGGGGTCTTTTGGATATATCAAAACTTGCTCTAAAGATGATTAGTAGGAAGCTAATTTTATTTCTTCCAGAATTTTCATTTTGATATCTAAAAGGAGGAAGGCAGAATTTTTTTCAATTATAAAAGCATGTTTTTAGGGAATGAGAGAGATGGTCCTACTCATTCTGAAATCATATCCCTGGGTGTTGTGGGCTGAATTGTGTTCCTTAAAAATTTCCCACTTGCCAGATTTCTGAGCAAATCTAATGGCTCTCTATATAGAATTTGAACACTTTTTAGCACCCTCTCTACCTCTGTAATCTCTTGTCTAAATTATTACAATTGCCTTCCAAATGGTGTCCCTGATTCTACTATCCTTCCCTTCCACAGACTGTTTTCTATGAAGCAGCCAGAATTATTCTCTTAAAACCCAAGTCAGATCATGTCACTCTGCTTCTCAAAGCCCACTGATGACTTCCCATCACCTTCAAAGTTGCTGTATGAGCTGTTCCTCACTGCCTCTCTTATCTTGTCTTCTCCTTCCTCCTCGGCTCCACCCACGCTCATCTCCTTGCCCTTCAGCCTTCATACTTGCTGTTCTTTTTGTCTAGAAAGCCCTTCTCCAGATATCTATGTGGCTTGTTCCTTCACTGTCTTCAAAATCACCTGCTTGAGGACTTTCCATCTAAAATTTCAACTCTCTTCTCTCTCTTCCTTTTTTCAGTCTAAAATATTATATAATTTATTTATCTTTTTAAAAGTAAGATTTATTGAAGTATTATTTACATACAATAAAATATGCCTCTTTTAAGTGTACCCTTCAATGAGTTTCACCAAATGGGTAACACTATAATTGGAAGATACAGTATTTCCCAAAGTATTTCCTCATGGCCCTTCATAGTCTGTCTCTCACCCCAACCCCCAACCCCTGACAATCACTGATGCGATTTCTATCTCTAAAGTTTTGACCTTTTTAGAATGTCACATAAATGGAATCATAGAGTGTATAGCCTTTGGTGTCTGGCTTCTTTCACTTATCATATGCTTTTGAGATTTACTCATTTTGTTGCATGCATCAATTTAGTCCTTTTTATTGTTGGTCAGTGTTCCACTGTATGGATGTACCACAAATTGTCTATCCAATCACAAGTTGATAGATGTTTGGGTTGTTGCTACTTTGGAGCTATATTGCTTCACATGCAGGTCTTTACTTGGCCTATGTTTTCATTTTCTCTTGGGTAAATACATAGAAACAGGATTGCTGGGTTATATGAAAGGTGTATATTTTAACTTTATAAGAAAATTCCAACATGGTTGTACCATTTTGCACTCCCACCAGCAATGAATGAGTGTTCCTGTTGCTCTGCATCCTCATGAGCACATGGTATTGTGCTTATGTAGAGTGATACCTCTATCTATTAGTCTAATTTATTGTGTGTTCCCCTCCTAGAGTGAGTTCATGAGGGAAAGGGATTTAGTCTGTTTTGATCACTGCTTTCCCAGTGTTCAGATCAGTTTCTGGCACAAAATAGGTAGATGTTCAATGAAAATCTGTTGAAAAAATAAATGAATGTTGAATGAATATCACCTCTATCTAGAATTTGTACTAAGGCTCAGAAGGGTTTATGGCTTACCCAAGTAGAAGAACTAGAGCTAAAACCCAACACATCTAACATTTAGTCAAACACTTTTGACAGTGTACCACATTATAGGTCACTGGTTTGACCAAATTAATTTCTATTATTAATATTTAGAATATGAGGGAACTTGGATAAATTTTATTTTATTTAAGTCTCTTAGATATTATCTTCAAGCAGTTTAAAATTTATCACAGGAAATTAAAAATATAAAAATAGAGGGACTTAAAACATAAATATTTGAATAATATTAACATATGCAGTAAAATGGATTCTTATTTTAGAGTTCATTAGAGCATAAAAGTGCTTATTTTGATTATAATGATTCCCTGTAAATAGGTATTTGACAAGAAGGGAAAAAAATCTTGGCTAGAGATGAATTTTGTTGTATCACATTGAAGCCCACTTCACCTTGTTATTTTTAAGAAACTTGGTAATAATTTGGATTAAAAGATAGGAATCTATACCAATATCCTAGTTAGTTGCTTTGGGTAAGCCCCTAAGAGCAGCCTTCTAGAGACAATGTCTTAACCCTCAAAAATACACAGGAAGTACATGTGAAATATGTAGGGAATAAGAGCTCTGGGAGGATACCTACCAAACTTATAATACTTTGGGGATAGAAGAAAAGACTGAAAAAAAAAGGCTTGTTCTCTTTGTATATTTTGGAGTGTTCAACTGGCATTGTGTGGATACATTATTTTGTAATTTCTTTCTAAGAATAAGTTTTATGAGAAGCAGACCCACAGATACAGAGAACAAACTAGTGGTTACCAGTGGGGAAAGGAAAGGGGGGAGTAGCAATATAGGAGAAAAGGGTAAAAGGGGTTATTATAGGATTATATGAAATCATGTGTGTGAAACTTTTGAAAACTGTAAAGCACTATAGAATTTAAACAATCTTTCATTCAATTAAAAAAAAGTTTTTTTATGGGAAATAAAGTCTTTTGACAAGCCATAGAATGAGGTAATTAGGGCCAGGTAGTGCTCATCAAATCAGTTCCTGTGTAAACAAATTTATTTTCCATTTCAGCAAAATAGCAACTTACAAAACTCAAAGGAAGAACAGAGCAAAATGTTTAAGGTATAATAAGTAGATTTGCCATTCTGTTCTTAAATTCTCTTATTAGGCTCATTCTTTCAACATCTATTGCTTTTCTCTGAATTGTGTTAGCATTGATAGTGTGAAAATGAATATGGTCTCCACTCTGAAGGAGCTCAGTGATTAACAAGAAGAGACTAGAGATGTGCTTTGTACATAGTGGCTGCACACAGAGAATTTGTTGAATCAATAAATGAGGAGGGAGCTAGAGGCAATGCATAGTCAAATCATTGCAACCTGGCATGGTAAGTATTTATACTAGACATATGTTTAATGGTCCAGGAGAAGCAGTAAAAAACTACCTTAATTTATCACTCCATCTCTGTTGTACCTGTAACTTGAGTTTCTTATATGTGGTGTATCTGTTTTTCTCTCTCTTCATTATCTCTGCATGAGCAGGTCATAATTAGAGTTGAAGGCACCAAGGTAGATAGATGAAATCCTGGGACCAGTTGGCAGAGAGTCTTAAAAATTGTAATGAGTTTTATTGTAAAAGATCATTGGGGGTAATGACACAGCTCTGGGAATAATTATGTGATAATAGATTAGAAGGTGATCATAGGAAGCGGAGCAAAGAGCAATACCCTTGGTATGGAATGTTTAAGTCCTGATTATTGACTGAGACAATGGTAATGAGAAGAAAATAAACTGGGGAAAAAAAGAAAGAAAAGCAAAAATTGGCAAGGCTTTATTCATTCATTCAACAAGTAATTATGGAATACCTTATAATTTATATGAGCAATAACAAAAATTTGCATACATGGCTTTATTTAAGCCTCACAATAATCTATGGTATAAGTATTACCCCTCAGATGATCAATCTGAGGCTCCAATAAGTTAATTAATTTGCTCAATATCCCAGAACCAGTGAATGGTAAATGAGAGTCAAACTCAGTATACTTTTTTTTTATTAAAATGTAGTTGTTTTACAATATTATATTAGTTTCAGGTGTACAGCATAGTGATGCAATATTCTTATAGATTATACTCCGTTTAAAGTCATTAAAAAATAATGGCTATATTCTCTGGTGCTGTACAACATATACTTGTAGCTTTTTTTTTCTTTTTAATTTTTGAATTTTATTTTATTTACTTTTTTATACAGCAGGTTCTTATTAGTCATCAATTTTATACACATCAGTGTATACATGTCAATCCCAATCGCCCAATTCATCACACCACCACCCCACACCCGCCACGGCTTTCCCCCCTTGGTGTCCATACGTTTGTTCTCTACTTCTGTATCTCAATTTCTGCCCTGCAAACCGGTTCATCTGTACCATTTTTCTAGGTTCCACATATATGCGTTAATATATGATATTTCTTTTTCCCTTTCTGACTTACTCCACTCTGTATGACAGTCTCTACATCCATCCACGTCTCAACAAATGACCCAATTTCGTTACTTTTTATGGCTGAGTAATATTCCATTGTATATCTGTACCACATCTTCTTTATCCATTTGCCTGTCGATGGGCATTTAGGTTGCTTCCATGACCTGGCTATTGTAAATAGTGC
The DNA here is from genome assembly GCF_028023285.1 of Balaenoptera ricei. NCBI lineage: Eukaryota > Metazoa > Chordata > Mammalia > Artiodactyla > Balaenopteridae > Balaenoptera > Balaenoptera ricei. The sequence goes on from NC_082645.1 coordinate 51,129,337, forward strand.
TTCAGTGAACATTGAGGTGCATGTGTCTTTTTGAATTATGATTTTCTCTGAGTATATGCCCAGTAGTGGGATTGCTGGATCATATGGTAATACTATTTTTAGTTTTTTAAGGAACCTCCATACTATTCTCCATTAGTGGCTGTATCAATTTACATTCCCACCAACAGTGCAAGAGGGTTCCCTTTTCTCCACACCCTCTCCAGCATTTGTTGTTTGTAGATTTTCTGATGATGCCCATTCTAACTGGTGTGAGGTGATACCTCATTGTAGTTTTGATTTGCATTTCCCTAATAATTAGTGATGTTGAGCATCTTTTCATGTGCTTCTTGGCCATCTGTATGTCTTCTTTGTAGAAATGTCTATTTAGGTCTTCTGCCCATTTTTGGATTGGGTTGTTTGTTTTTTTAATATTGAGCTGCATGAGCTGTTTATATATTTTGGAGATTAATCCTTTGTCCGTTGATTCGTTTGCAAATATTTCTCCCATTCTGAGGGTTGTCTTTTCGTCTTATTTATGGTTTCCTTTGCTGTGCAAAAGTTTTAAGTTTCATTAGGTCCCATTTGTTTATTTTTTTTTTTATTTCCATTACTCTAGGAGGTGGATCAAAAAAGATCTTGCTGTGATTTTTATCAAAGAATGTTCTTCATATGTTTTCTTCTAAGAATTTTATAGTGTCCGGTCTTACATTTAGGTCTCTAATCCATTTTGAGTTTATTTTTGTGTATGGTGTTAGGGAGTGTTCTAATTTCATTTTTTACATGTAGCTGTCCAGTTTTCCCAGCACCACTTATTGAAGAGACTGTCTTTTCTCCATTATATATCCTTGCCTCCTTTGTCATAGATTAGTTGACCATAGGTGTGTGGGCTTTCTATCCTGTTCCATTGATCTATATTTCGGTTTTTGTACCAGTACCATATTGTCTTGATTACTGTTGCTTTGTAGTGTAGTCTGAAGTCAGGGAGTCTGATTCCTCCAGCTCCGTTTTTTTCCCTCAAGATTGCTTTGGCTATTTGGGGTCTTTTGTGTCTCCATACAAATTTTAAGATTTTTTGTTCTAGTTCTGTAAAAAATGCCATTGGTAATTTGATAGGGATTGCATTGAATCAGTAGATTACTTTACGTAGTATAGTCATTTTCATAATATTGATTCTTCCAATCCAAGAACATAGTATATCTCTCCATCTGTTGGTATCATCTTTAATTTCTTTCATCAGTGTCTTATAGTTTTCTGCATACAGGTCTTTTGTCTCCCTAGGTAGGTTTATTCCTAGGTATTTTATTCTTTTTGTTGCAATGGTAAATGGGAGTGTTTCCTCAATTTCTCTTTCAGATTTTTCATCATTAGTGTTTGGAATGCAAGAGATTTCTGTGCATTAATTTTGTATCCTGCAACTTTACCAAATTCATTGATTAGCTCTAGCAGTTTTCTGGTAGCATCTTTAGGATTCTCTATGTATAGTATAATGTCATCTGCAAACAGTGACAGTTTTACTTCTTCTTTTCCAATTTGTATTCCTTTTATTTCTTATTCTTCCCTGATTGCCATGGCTAGGACTTCCAAAACTATGTTGAAAAATAGTGGTAAGAGTGGACATCCTTGTCTTGTTCCTGATCTTAGAGGAAATGCTTTCAGTTTTTCACTATTGAGAATGATGTTTGCTGTGGGTTTGTCATATATGGCCTTTATTATGTTGAGGTAGGTTCCCTCTATGCCCACTTTCTGGAGAGTTTTTCTCATAAATGGGTGTTGAATTTTGTCAAAAGCTTTTTCTGCATCTATTGAGATTATCATATGGTTTTTATCCTTCAGTTTGTTAATATGGTGTATCACACTGATTGATTTGCATATACTGAAGAATCCTTGCATCCCTGGGATAAATCCCACTTGATCATGGCATATGATCCTTTTAATGTGTTGTTGGATTCCGTTTCCTAGTATTTTGTTGAGGATTTTTGCATCTATGTTCATCAGTGATATTGGCCTGTAGTTTTCTTTTTTGTGACATCTTTGTCTGGTTTTGGTATCAGGGTGATGGTGGCCTCATAGAATGAGTTTGGGAGTGTTCCTTCCTCTGCAATTTTTTGGAAGAGTTTGAGAAGGATAGGTGTTAGCTCTTCTCTAAATGTTTGATAGAATTCACCTGTGAAGCCATCTGGTCCTGGACCTTTGCTTATTGGAAGATTTTTAATCACAGTTTCAATTTCATTACTTGTGATTGGTCTGTTCATATTTTTATTTCTTCCTGGTTCAGTCTTGGAAGGTTATACCTTTCTAAGAATTTGTCCATTTCTTCCAGGTTGTCCATTCTATTGGCATAGAGTTGCTTGTAGTAGTCTCTTAGGATGCTCTGTATTTCTGCAGTGTCTGTTGTAACTTCTCCTTTTTCATTTCTAATTTTATTGACTTGAGTTCTCTCCCTCTTTTTCTTGATGAGTCTGGCTAATGGTTTATCTATTTTGCTTATCTTCTCAAAAAACCAGCTTTTAGCTTTATTGATCTTTGCTATTGTTTTCTTTGTTTCTATGTCATTTATTTCTGCTCTGGTCTTTATGATTTCTTTCCTTCTGCTAAGTTTGGGTTTTGTTTGTTCTTCTTTCTCTAGTTCCTTTAGGTGTAAGGTTAGATTGTTTATTTGAGATTTTTCTTGTTTCTTGAGGTAGGCTTGTATAGCTATAAACTTCCCTCTTAGAACTGCTTTTGCTGCATCCCATAGCTTTTGGATCATCGTGTTTTCATTGTCATTTGTCTCCAGGTATTTTTTGATTTCCTCTTTGATTTCTTCAGTGATCTCTTGGTTATTTAGTAATGAATTCTTTAGCCTCCATGTGTTTGTGTTTTTTACGTTTTTTTCCTTGTAATTCATTTCTAATCTCATAGCGTTGTGGTCAGAAAAGATGCTTGATATGATTTCAGTTTTCTTGAATTTACTGAGGCTTGATTTGTGACCCAAGATGTGATCTATCCTGGAGAATGTTCCATGCACACTTGAGAAGAAAGTGTAATCTGCTGTTTTTGGATGGAATGTCCTATAAATATCAATTAAAGCTCTATGGTCTATTGTGTCATTTAAAGCTTCTGTTTCCTTATTTATGTTCATTTTGGATGATCTGTCCATTGGTGTAAGTGAGGTGTTAAAGTCCGCCACTATTACCGTGTTACTGTCGATTTCCTCTTTTATAGCTGTTAGCAGTTGCCTTATGTATTGAGGTGCTCCTATTTTGGGTGCCTATATATTTATAATTGTTATATCTTCTTCTTGGATTGATCCCTTGATCATTATGTAGTGTCCTTCCTTGTCTCATGTAACATTCTTTATTTTAAAGTCTATTTTATCTGATATGAGTATTGCTATTCCAGCTTTCTTTTGATTTCCATTTGCATGGAATATCTTTTTCCATTCCCTCACTTTCAGTCTGTATGTGTCCCTAGGTCTGAAGTGGGTCTCTTGTAGACAGCATATATATGGGTCTTGTTTTTGTATCCATTCAGCAAGCCTGTGTCTTTTGGTTGGAGCATTTAATCCATTCACGTTTAAGGTAATTATTGATATGTATGTTCCTATGACCATTTTCCTAATTGTTTTGGGTTTGTTTTTGTAGGTCCTTTTCTTCTCTTGTGTTTCCCACTTAGAGAAATTCCTTTAGCATTTGTTGTAGAGCTGGTTTAGTGGTGCTGAATTCTCTTAGCTTTTGCTTGTCTGTAAAGCTTTTGATTTCTCCATCGAATCTGCATGAGATCCTTGCCAGGTAGAGTAATCTTGGTTGTAGGTTCTTCCCTTTCATCACTTTAAGTATATCATGCCACTCCCTTCTGTCTTGTAGAGTTTCTGCTGAGAAATCAGCTGTTAACCTTATGGGAGTTCCCTTGTATGTTATTTGTCGTTTTTCCCTTGCTGCTTTCAATAATTTTTCTTTGTCTCTAATTTTTGCCAATTTGATTACTATGTGTCTTGGTGTGTTTCTCCTTGGGTTTATCCTGTTTGGGACTCGCTGTGCTTCCTGGACTTAGGTGGCTACTTCCTTTCCCATGTTAGGGAAGTTTTCGAGTATAATCTCTTCAGATATTTTCTCGTGTCCTTTCTCTCTCTCTTCCCCTCTGGGACCCCTATAATGCGAATGCTGTTGCGTTTAATGTTGTCCCAGAGGTCTCTTAGGCTGTCTTCATTTCTTTTCATTCTTTTTTCTTTATTCTGTTCCACATCAGTGAATTCCACCATTCTGTCTACCAGGTCACTTATCCGTTCTTCTGCCTCAGTTATTCTGCTATTGATTCCTTCTAGTGTAGTTTTCATTTCAGTTATTGTATTGTTCATCTCTGTTTGTTTGTTCTCTAATTCTTCTAGGTCTTTGTTAAACATTTCTTGTATCTTCTCGATCTTTGCCTCCATTCTTCTTCCGAGGTCCTGTATCATCTTCACTATCATTATTCTGAATTCTTTTTCTGGAACGTTGCCTATCTCCACTTCATTTAGTTGTTTTTCTGGGGTTTTATCTTGTTTCTTCATCTGGTACATAGCCCTCTGCCTTTTCATCTTTTCTATCTTTCTGTGAATATGGTTTTTGTTCCACAGGCTGCAGAATTGTAGTTCTTGCTTCTGCTGTCTGCCCTCTTGTGCCCTTGTTGCTTATTTATTTTTACCTAGTAGTTTTTATCTCTTAATCCCTTATGCCTATCTTTCCCCTCCCCACTTCACTCTCCCCACTGGTTAACCACTAGTTTGTTCTCTATATCTGGGAGTCGGTTTCTGTTTTGTTATATTCATTCATTTGTTTTACTTTTTAGATTCTACATATAAATGAAAACATAGGGTATTTGTTTTTCTGTGTCTGACTTATTTCACTAAGCTTTAGGTCCATCCATGCTGCTGCAAATGGCAGAATTTCATTCTTTTTTTATGGCTAAGTGATATTCCATTATATATATATATATATATATATATATATATATATATATAATTTTCTTTTTCCATTCCTCTGTTGATGAACACTTAGGTTGCTAATATCTTGGCTATTGTAAATAATGCTACTATGGACATTGGGTGTGTGTATATTTTCAAATTAGTGTTTTTGTTTTTTTCAGATATATACCCAAGAGTGTGACTGCTGGATCATATGGTAGTTCTATTTTTAGATTTTTGATGAACTCCATACTGTTTTCCACAGTGGCTGTACCAATTTACATTGCCACCAACAGTGCAAGAGGGTTCCCTTTTTTCCACACCCACGCTAACATTTGTTATTTGTAGACTTTTTGATGATAGCCATTTTGACAGGTGTGGGTGATATCTCATCATGGTTTTGATTTGTATTTCTCTGGTAATTAGTGGTGTTAAGCATCTTTTCGTGCGCCTGTTGGCCATCTGTATATCTTCTTTAGAAAAATGTCTATTCAAGTTTTCTGCCCATTTTTTAATCAGGTTGTGTGTGTGTGTGTGTGTGTGCATGTTTTTTGATGTTGAGTTGTATAAACTGTTTATATATTTTGGATATTAACCCTTTATCAGTCATATCATTTGCAAATACCTTCTCTCATTCAGTGGGTTGTTTTTTCGTTTTGTAGGTTCATTTGGTTTTAAAGCCCATGAACTTTTTTTCTATGATAAAAAAATAAAAATAATAGTAAAACTTCAATTTTATTATAACTCCTTAAAGGCAGTAACTGTCATATGTTTCTATGTATTCCCCATAGCACTTAACATAATACTCTGTACAAAATAATTTTAACCTGTTAAATCATTGAATGAACAAAGAAGACTACATGCTATGTTCCAGATACTTGGGTTTAAAAGTAGCACCATAGATGGGTCTCTGCCCCAATTGAGCATATTACCTATTGAAAGACTTAGACAGTAAATATTACACAAATAATTACTTAATTATACTTGACATAAATGCTATCTCATAAAGGTACAGAATGCCATGAGAGTGAGAAATACTTCCAAAGTTATTTGTATTTGGAGGCCAAGGAGAGCCTACAGCTATTTGAATGGAGATAAGATTCTGATGAGAAAAAGTTTAAGAAAAATTTCATGGAGAAAGTATTTATGTTTTTAGTTTTAGCTAGTAGTGGTGGTGTTTTGCAAAGTTATTTTGCACATTTTTGTAAAGCTATTTTCTTCATAATATGTTATAGCTATAAGTTTAAATAATTTATTAGAGAGAAAAGTATTAAGTACTTACAGAATCTCTTCTAAGAATAAAATCTGAAACATGGAAATAGATGTATTCATAAGAGACTGTATTATTTAAATAGTCATCTTAATAGAAACAAATTAAAGGTTTAGTAATAGAAGAATGAGTAAACTATGTCACATCCATTAAAAATGATGGTTATGAAGAGTAATGAGCAAACAGAAAATACTTACATTATAGTTCTATATAGAAGAGATTAGAAATGCTCATATGCTCATAAAAATGTTGAAAATATACATAAGAATTACTGAAAGATATATACCAAAAAATTACAGTTATTGGTGGAAAGATTCTGAGAGATTTCTTTTTCATTTTTTATTTTATAAATATTCTGTAGTGTGGTTTTATTATTTTTGAAAGTCAAAATACTTTACGAAAAAGAAAAATGAATAGGCATAAAAACATGTTTGGCTTCTATAGATACATCATAACTCTCTGATTTTATGCCTTATATTAATACCTAACTTGCTACACAGCACTCTTAAGGTGATTTAATCATTAAAGAGACTTAAAAAAGAAATCACAAATCATTACTGTTCAGCATTCACAGAAAGGTACTAATAATAACTACAAAGGCAAAAGCAGAGCATCTGCAACCTAGGGACTAAAATTAGTAAAAATGTTGAAGGGAGTTCTACCAAATTATGTTTTCTAGAAGGCAGCCATAGGCTCTTCTTGTGTAAGGAAGACTGATCACCTCCATTAGCCTTGAAACAAAAGCAAAGACTTCTGGATGCAGGCATTTAATTATCATGTTTATCTAATCATTCTGTAGCCATTTATATAATTAAGATGGCTTAGAGCATACTTTTCTTTGGGCAGTAAAGGGTAGTAGAGGTTGTGTTTGGTGAAGAGTATATTTTAAGCCAAACAGTCCAACACTAATTATGGCATTTTATACTGGTGTTTTAAAAAATGTAGAAAAAGTGCAGATACTGCCCATTCTTTTGCCTTTGGATTGTTGAACTTTCCAATCTATGAGCTGGTGGTAGCCACAATTGTAATAACCACCACAACAATGATGATACCTAACACCTAATTAGTATTTACTTATGCTAGACCCTGTTCTAGGTGCTTTTACCTATATTAACTCATTTTTACCCTCATAATAACCCTATGAGGTTGATTGCTTTCACTATCACAACTTTAAAAAAACTAAAATATAGAGACGCTAAGTAACTTATCTAAGGTCACTCAGTTAAGTGCTTGGATTTGACTGATACAGGAACTCTGGCTGGAGAGTCCAAAGTCCAATGTCATAGGCATCAGGCTATTTTATGCACCTAAAGATTTTTTTTTTTGCATTAATATTTCCATCTTATGGCCAGAGTCGCTAAACATTATTTTGGAGATGTGAGTAACAGAAGAGCTTATTCCAAAAGCTTATTGCTTTCTCTAGTTTTTTTTTTTTTTCCTTTTCTTTTTTGTAGTTTTAGATGAAAAATATTTGGACTAAGTTCATCAGTATAGGTGAAAAAGAGGAAAGTGGGATTTTTCTCATTATATCTTGACTTATTTATTTAGAATATCTGCTTTTGACATTTTAAGGACATAAAATCTCAGCCAAAGCCCTCTTTGAGCTACCAAGGGTTGGTACAGAGATCTTTTTCAAACTTCTTGTACAAGTGTGCAGCCTCTGAGGACTATCTGCTGAGATTTCAAATATTAGAGGTGTGGACTCAGGAAAGAATGATGATTTGGTTGGCTATACATGATATCTGTGACATATAAATCTTTTAGGTAAAAAACATATCTTTCCTCCTTGGAATTGATTTATGGAAGAGGAATATTATTAACCAGAGATAGGCCTGACAAGGAGGCATAGGTAACTAATGTCCACCTACAACCTAACTCTCCAAAAAAAATGTCTCCCCTATGAGCTTGACATTTTTATCCCAAATTTCTTAATACTTTTGGAAAGTCACTGTTGAAATGTAAATACACTCCCAGGAATGGAGTAACACATTACACCATTGTCCTCACTAATACAGTGCCAGCACATAGGAAAACAGAGACCATAGCCCTGAGAGAATGGTGCACACAGCAAGCAAAGTGAATGGAGAAGTGATACTAGCCCGGTGGCCAGATTTACGTGAGGCTATGAGAAAATAGGAATCTGGAAGTTGGGCAAGGGAGGTGGTGGTGGTGTAGTTGTCATGGTGTGAAGGCAGGGCTGCAGGATGTTTTGGGGGGAATATCTTAAAGGAGAGGGGTCCTGAAAGGGGAAGCTGAGAAGACCATACATTAATGGTATATTACTTAATTTATTCTGGAGCCATCTCACTCTTCTGGCTATGCTAATGAAAATGGCACAGTTACATCTAGATGAAGCATATTATAGAGAAAAAAGCAGAAGTTTCAGGGTCAAGAAGATCTGGATTCAAATCTAATCACTATGGCCTTGGATGAGTTATCAAACACTTAGTTTCCTCCATCTATAAAATGTAGAAATCAAACTACTAAACTAGAAAACAAAGTGCCTTCTGCCATGCATATGGTAGCTGTATGCATATCATATCTATATGCATAAATATACAGTAGCTAAAGAAAGCATATATATGTATGTATACACACACACATACATTTATACGTAGATGTATTCATGCATCTACTACAGTGCTATCTTTCTCCCTTATTATGTTACTTCTGCAAGAAACTTGTCATATAGTCTCTATTTTACATTTTAGTTTCCTTTTATCATGTAAATTTACTTTCACCTAATTTTCAGAATATTCAAATAATTTTCTATTAAACTATGGTATTGGGCCTTTTTCTTCTGAGGTAAATTAGCAAAATGACCAACTTGAAGAATATTTTTTTTAATGTATTTATTTAATTTATTTATTTTTGGCTGTGTTGGGTCTTTGTTGCTGTGCATGGTCTTTCTCTAATTGCGGAGAGCAGGGGCTACTCTTCGTTGTGGTGCACGGGCTTCTCATTGTGGTGGCTTCTCTTGTTGCAGAGCATGGGCTCTAGGCACACGAGCTTCAGTAGTTGCAGCACGTGGGCTCAGTAGTTGTGGCACCTGGGCTTAGTTGCTCAGCGGCATGTGGGATCTTCCCAGACCAGGGCTCGAACCCGTGTCCCCTGCATTAGCAGGCAGATTCTCAACCACTGCGCCACCAGGGAAGCCCTAACTTGGAGAATTTTAATCATTAGCTACCTGAAAAGTATTGGTGCTTGATACAGCAGATTCAGGCAATATATTACTAATCTACTTTAACAAGAAAGAGACTATTGCTTCTAATGAATGATATTAACTGTTTTCTTTTCGGCAGCATTACTAGGCAATAGCTAACTATGCTATCGTTATTTGAATTCATGACAAGGCTGGATAACGAGTTGAGGCAGTTATTCTGTATGATCAGATGATTTAAGCCTGAACAGAACATAAATGTATATACCTATGCAAATATCTAAAATAATTATTCTGATCTCTGTAGCAGTTTAAATACTTGGTATGATTCTAAAAAGGGGACTTTAGGGAGCATATGCCAGTTTCAAAAACTAGGCACATGTTCACACGGCTCTAAGTTAGGGATCCCTGACCAATGAATTGGACACCATCTGTCAGCAGGACCTTGAAGTTTTATCTGGCAGATCTTGGAGCAGCTTTCCAAGCCGTTTGCTGCTTCCTCACTCCCACATGCTTAGTTAGCTGGGGTTCCCAGTTGGGAAGCGAAGGCAGGTAGCATTTTGACCCTCCCCTCACCACCTTCAGTATACTTTATTCTCAGAACCATCCCCAGAGATTTAAAAGCATCGGGAATATAAAAAATATCTCTTCCTCACAAGGTTGGAGGCCTTGGACCTTACCTTGAAAAGATTTATTTTTACATTTTTTTCAAATTATGACAACTTACGTAGAAAAGTATGGCAGATACCTGTTCTTTTAAAAAAAATTTTTTTTTGCAATATTTGTTACATAACAAGTGTGTAAGAATAAAGTGGTTGATATGTATTTGTTTTCTGATTATAATTTGGAACACAGGTATAAATGTCTTGGTTTATGGATTAAATCTGTACCCTGTCATCTCCTAACCTACTAGATCTTTTTTGGAATAATAAAATGCATATCACTGGGGCCAGTGTCCACAGTTCTAGAATATTCTTAGCCATCTGGTTCTGTTACAGAGTAAAGTTAGACTGGAAATAAGACAATGTTAGTAAAGGAAGCTTCCTTTGCCCACCCCACCTTCCATGGGCTCCATTTTTTGGAGTGCACAACATAGTGATTTAATGATATATATATATATATATATATATATTGTGAAATGATCATCACAATAAGTTTAATAATAACATCCATCACCACACATAGTTAATATTTTTCTTGTGATGAGAACTTTTAAGATCTACTCTGTTAGCAACTTTCAAATATACAATATAGTGTTGTTAACAATAGTCACCATGTGGTCCATTACATCCCCAGAACTTATTTATCTTATAACTAGAAGTTTGTACCTTTTGTTCACCTTCACCCATTTCACCTTTATTCTTGATGAATATTTGACTAGTTATAGAATTCTGGATTGCCAAGTGTTTTCTTTTAGCCCGTTAATGACCTCATTCCATTGGTTTCAATTTTAGCTCGGGAGAAATCATTGTCAATCCTACTGTTGCTCTTTAAAAACAATGTCTTTTTCCCTAGATGTTGTTAAGATTTTCTCTTTATCTTTGGCTTTCTTCAGTTTCAGTATATTTGAGCATATCCTTTTTTTTTCTTCTAGTTTAATTGAGATATCATTGACATATAGCACTGTATAAGTTTAAGGTGTACAGCATGGTGGTTTGACTTATATACATAATGAAATGATTACCACAATGACTTAGTGAACATTCATCATCCTGTATAGATACCAAATTAAAGAAATAGAACAAAAGTTTTTTTCCTTGTGATGAGAACTCTTAGGATTTACTCTCTTAACTTTCATATATGATATACAACAGTGTTAATTATATTTATCATGTTGTACATTAAATCTGTGGTACTTATTTATCTTACAGCTGGAATTTTGTACCTTTTGACTGCCTTCATCATCCCCACTCCCTGCCTCTGGTAACCACAAATCTGATCTCTTTTTCATGAGTTTGTTTGTTTTGAAGTATAATTGACCTACAATGCTATATTAGTTCCTGGTACAAAACATAGTGATTCAATATTTCTATACATTTCAAAATGATCACCATGATAATCTAGTTACCATCTGTCCTCATACAAAGATATTATGTAATCATTGACTATATTCCCCACACTGTACATTTCATACCTGTGAATCATTTATTTTGTAACTGAAAGTTTGTACCTCTTAATCTCCCTCACCTATTTCTCTCCTCCACTCACTCCTCTCCCCTCTTGGCAACAACCTGTGTGTTCTCTGTATCTATGACTCTGTTTCTGTTTTGTTATGTTTGTTCATTTGTTTTATTTTTTAGATTCCACATATAAATGAAATCATACAGTATTTGTCTTTGTCTAACCTATTTCACTTAGCATAATACCCTCTGGGTCCATTCATATTGTCACAAATGGCAAGATTTCATTGTTTTGTATGGTTAATATTCCATTGTGTGTGTGTGGTGTGTGTGTGTGTGTATGTGTATATATATATATATATATATACACATATATATATATATATATATATATATACATATATATATATATATATATATATATATATACACATACACACACACACACATTATCCATTCATCTATTAGTCACCACTTAGGTTGCTTCCATATCTATATCTATTCACCTATTAATTGCCACTTAGGTTGCTTCCATATCTTGGCTATTTTAAATAATGCTGCAATGAATACGGGGGTACATTTTTTTAAAATTAGTGTTTTCATTTTCTTTGAATACATACCCAGAAGTAGAATTGCTGGATCATATTGTAGTTCTATTTTTTTTTCCATCTCATTACTTTAATCATTTTGTCAAAATAATCTGAACATGCATAAATACTTGACTTGTTATAAGAATGTGTAGCATAAAAGTCCCTGAGACACATCCAAGAATGACTTGAAATGTATTCAGTGCAATTATTCATCATACTAATTGCCAAGGACTTGGCTCCCTTCCTCGATATTTAAGGTATGTGACTAAAAAAAGATATATAATATATATTATATAATATTCATAATTATACATTATATATAAATATATATATGTTTATTAATGCTAAATCAGAGTCTCCCTCTCCAATGCCTGGTTTTTCTGCCACTTTACTGATGCTGTGAAAGAAGTCATTTCCAGACTGTAAGGAATGTACTTACTGAGGTAAATTTGTTCTTTAAGCCCTAGGGTGCCAGTTAGTAGAATGATGGCAGTGGAACTAGAGGTCCCAAGAGAAGATGTTGTCCAACCCCCTCATTTTGCAGTTCAAGTGACAGAGGCTCAAAAGGTTTGCGACTTGCGCAAGTATGGCTGGTTCTGCCACTATTACTGTAACCTTAGGCAAGTCCTTAACTGGATCTAGACTTCTGCTCCCTCCTCTGTAAAATGGATTGGTGATTGTCACAGCTAACATCTTCCAGGTGCTTCCTATGTGCCCAACACTGTCCGGAGTACTTTAAGTGTCTTTTCTAATTCTCCCAACACCTCCATAAATTATATATGATTACCTTCAATTAGAGATGAGAATATCAAAGCACAGACGTCTTAAATAATTTGCCTGAGATAAGACAATTAGGAAATGTTACAAAGCTGGTCTAGTAACCCAGGAATAACTGCCTCCAAAATTCTCAAATTCCAATTCTTAAATCGCTTCTAAGAAAACCCCGTCAGATAGGTTCTCAAATTCCTTATATCTCTAAAAGTCTAGAGCAGAGTTAACAAACTATGGCTCATGGGCCAAATCCAGGCACCGCCTTTGCTTACAGAAGTAGTTCTATTTCTAACTTTTTGAGGAATCTCTATATTGTTTTCCATAGTGGCTGTATTTACATCCCTGTCAATAGAGCATGTGGATTTCCTTTTCTCCACATTCTCACCAATGCTTGTTATTTGTTGTGTTTTTGATAATAGCCGTTCTGACAGATGTGAGGTGATATCTCACTGTGGTTTTAGTTTGCATTACTCTGGTGATGTTGAGCATCTTTTCATGTGCCTGCTGACCATCTGTACATCTTCTTTGGAAAAATATCTATTCATGTGCTCTGCCTATTTTTTAGTTGGATTGTTTGTTTGTTTGATGTTGAGTTGTATGAGCTCCTTGTATATTTTGGATATTAACCCCTTATTGGATATATCATTTGCAAATATCTTTTCCCATTCAGTAGGTGGCCTTTTCATTTTGTTGATAGTTCCTTTGCTGTGCAAAAGTTTTTTTAGTTTGATGTAGTCCCATTTGTTTATTTTTGTTTTCGTTTCCCTTGCCTGAGGAGACAGATCCAAAAAATTTGCTAAGACCAATATCTAAGAGTGTAATACCTAAGTTTTCATCTAGAATTTTTATGGTTTCAGGTCTTACATATAAGTCTTTAATCCATTTGAGTTTATTTTTTATATGGTGTCAGAAACCAGCTCAGTTTGATTCCTTTGTATGTAGCTGTCCAGTTTTCCCAATACCATTATTGAAGAGGCTGTCTTTTCCCCATTGCATATTCTTGCCTCCTTTGTAATAGATTAATATAAGTGTGGGTTAATTTCTGGGCTCTCTACTCTGTTCCATTGATCTATGTTTCTGTTTTTGTGCCAGTACCATACCATTTTGATTATTGTAGCTTTGTAGTATAGTTTGAAATCAGGACACGTGATAACTCTAGTTTTGTTGTTCTTTCTTAAGACTGTTTTAGCTATTCAGGATCTTTTGGGTTTCCATACAAATTTTAGAATTATTTGTTCTAGTTCTGTGGGAAATTCCATTGGTATTTTGATAACGATTGCATTAAAACTGTAGATTGCCTTGGGTAGTATGGTCATTTTAACAGTATTACTTTTTCCAGTCCCTAAACCTGGTACATATTTTCATCTTTTTTGTGTTGTCTTCAATTTCTTTATTCAGTGTCTTATAGTTTTCTGAGCATAGGTCTTTTACCTCCTCAGTTTGATTTATTCCCAGGTATTTTATTTTTTGATGCAATTGTAAATGGGATTACTTTCTTAATTTCTCTTTCTGATAGTTCTCATTGTTAGTTTGTAGAAATGCAACAGATTTCTGTATATTAATTTTGTATCCTGCAACTTTTAGTAAAGTTTAGTAAATTCATTGATGAGTTCTAGTAGTTTCTTCGTGGTGTCTTTAGAATGTTCTGTGTATAGTATCATGTCATCTGCAAACAGTTACAGTTTAATTTGTTCCTTTCCAATTTGGATTCCTTTTATTTTTTTTCCTGTCTGGTTGCTCTGGCTAGGACTTCTAATACTATGTTGAATGAAAGTGGCAAGAGTGGGCAATCTTTTTTTCTTTAATTTTTATTGAAGTATAAATATTGCTTTACAATGTTGTGTTAGTTTCAACTGCACAGCAAAGTGAATCAGCTATGCGTATACATATATCCCCTCTTTTTGGATATCCTTCCCAGTTAGGTCACCACAGACCATTGAGTAGAGTTCCCTGTGCTATACAGTAGGTTCTCATTAGTTATCTATTTTATAGTTTACATAGTATCAATAGTGTATATATGTCAGTCCCAATCTCCCAATTCATCCCATCCCCTCCCTTCCTCCTTGGTATACATACATTTGTTCTCTATGTCTACGTCTCTATTTCTGCTTTGTAAATAAGATCGTCTATACCATTTTTTTCAGATTCCACATATATGTGTTAATATACGATATTTGTTCTTCTCTTTCTGACTTACTTCAAGGAGTGAGCATTCTTGTTTTATTCCTGATCTTAGAGGAAATGCTTTTAACTTTTCATCATTGAATATGATGTTAGCTGTGGGCTTGTCACATAGTCTTTATTTTGTTAGGGTGTGTTCCCTATGGGCTGCATTTTAAAAAGAGTACAGACCAAAAATCCTATGCCCTACTAGAGACTTTCCATGGTACCAGCCTGCTACTGAGCTTTACTTTCTTATTTTTAAATGGGGACAAAAATACCTGTCCTAGCAGTCATAGGAATGATTTGTAAATTTAATGCGATTATATCAAAGTACTTTATAACTCATAACATAAACTTATATACTGTATTGAGCATCTACTAAATTCTAGGAATAGTACTGGAAACTTTGCATATGTTATGGTGCCTCTTTTAAGGCTCAACATGATCCTGCACAGTTGTTATAATTACATTTGATATATAATGAGTTAATAGAAGCTCAAAGAGGTTGTGTGACTTTTCAGAGGTCAAATAGGCCTAAAGGGGCAGAGTCAAGATTCAGCTCAATATTACTTCCAAATAGAGACTTTGCTTTTCCTTGTACTCAGAACTAAAGCAACAGCATTATTTAATGTCCTTAAGAATGGTAGGTGGCATTAAGAAAGGAGGAAAAATCACTGAATAATCTACCCCGTAAGCAAAGCTGGCAAAGAAAACTTCCTGATAAAATCAATGCTTATATTTTAGAGCAGACCACCTGAAAACCCCTGGGCTTCAGACATTTTGAAAATAGTTTTTATGTATTTGACTGTAAAGTAAAAAGGGAAAATATAGATGTTTTAGATGCAAAAGGAATATGGTATGCCATCCCAACCAGATTCAAGCTTATATTTTTCATTAGTTTTATTCTGCTCATATTATCAAATCACAAATGATGAAACAGGAAAAACATAAGGGCTTCATTTGCTTTGGGATAACAGATGGGAAACAGCAGAAAATTCTTTTCAGAAATGCAGAAAAATAATTTTCTTCATAATAGCTAATATGCCTTCTTTAGGCATTAAGATACATTTCTGTTTATAATCTTAAGACAGCTATATTTTTACTCTTTATAAAAATCAAATCTCCCAATAATAAACAAGGTATTTCAGTACCCTAATCTTTAAATTCCATCAGTAAAAATGTAGGTATGCACCCCAGTTTCTAACCTCTTAGAACGTTTTGTGCAATAGGTTTTAGTCATGGGAATGAATAATTGCTCAGGAAAGCAGCACCACTTCATGCAATATGATTTGGTAGTCAACTTTCTTGATTTCCAATAAAAGGGAAATTTCCTGAATAGAAACATTGGGCTCCTTGAGATTTCACCAGTGAAGAGATTGTTTCTGAGTAGCTTCTGAGCAACTATATCTTAACAGGTTGGTTGCAGATCTGGGGTCTTCATTCCTTATAATAGCACTGCCAGACACAATCGTGTTAGCCACTGTGTTTGCACAGTTATGGAGAGTGTCATGATCTACACTTCACCATTAACCTCTCTGCCAAAGGACAGGAATAGGACCCTCGACCGATGAACCTTTGGCATCATATCTTGCATAAATTTCTGCCCTCCAAACCCAGGTTCAACTGGTGTAACCAAGGCCATATCTATCTGATTAGCCCATGGTGCCAAATACTCAACTGTCCTTCCTAGTTTGATGGCAAGTCCAACCTTTGTCTCATTCTCCCAAATGTCTTTAATTAAGGCCCCTGGGTTCTCATATATATGGATTGACTCCTACTGCAGCCATTGGCTTTACCAACTGTTCCAGCCTAGAAACCATCCTGTGCATTTCAAAGAAAGGATCCTGTCGTAGCTGCTTTTGGAGACTCTACCATAGGGTGACCCAAAGTGACGCTGTGAACAAAATACCCATCTGTTGTATCCAGGTGCAGATAATTGGTCCCAGAGACCAATGTCTAGAAGTACTCAACCCCTGAATTGGCCAGGTTGCTGTTGAAGATGGATGGGCCAATCTTACAGCTGGACACCATGGTACTGGTTTCCAAGAGCCAAGTTACATGAGTCCTCCAGCAAGATGAAGGGTTTATCCTGATTTCTTCTTCTTCTTTTTAGAAATGCGTTAGTACTTTAATCTTTGAGCAGTGACTAAATTTTCATTTGAAATAATTATTCATTTTCCCAAGTGTAAATCAAAGTAAAGGCATGAGTTATAGCTTTAAAGAACTTATTTTACAGTAAGTTAGGTCTTCAGTTTACTTGCCTGTTATTCAGATGAGTCAGAAATAGCAGTTCACTTGGTTTTTGTTGCTTGAGTGGAGTTAAGTTAACAGAAGAGCTGGCTAATTTAGTGATTTTGCTAAAATATGTAGATAAATAACTTCAAATATCCATTGATGTGCCCTTTGTTAGTAATATAAATGGGATCAAATGGCTAATAAATGTTTTTGTTCCCAACTTTCTTTCAAATAAAATTCTGTTATTTCAAATAAAATTCTTCCTTTTAAATAACATTCTGTTATATGTATGCATATATATATTTATGTTAGATGTATGCTTAATGTATACATCTACTATAATGCTAGTTTTCTCTTATTATATTACTCCTGTAAGAAATTTGGCATATTTTCTTTGTTTTGCATTTTAGTTTCCTTTTGTCATCAATACATTTCCCAAATTTTCAGAATATAAAAATATATTCCCAAATGTTTTCCCTTCAAGCTCCTATGGTGTTAGGCCTTTTTTTTTTTTTTTTTTTTTTTTTTCTTTTTTTTGAGGTAAAGTAACAGAAAGATTCATTTGGAGGAATTTCCCATCATGGGAATACACCGCCCCTTACTAGTGAACTGCCTTACAGAAAGACGTTGGCAAGTTCATATATATATAAGAGCAGAACAGTAGCAAGACATTTGTAGGCCTGCAAGCCTTGCTTTTTCACCTAATAGTTTTTCATCTAATCCTGGCACAACTGTAAAATTTGAGCCAGAGATTCGAGACAAGATATTGTAGACACAATGGATAGCTTTTGGAGGCTACTGTAGATGTAATCTCTAAGCCTCCATTTAGAGGAGGATTCAAGATCAGTGTGGATACTTTAAGTCTTACTTTTTTTTTTTTAAACAAATAGTCATCTTACTTCAGACTATGGACATGCTGCCTGGAGCTCTACTGTTAATTTTTTGTCCTTAGACAAGTGTCTCCGTATCTTCGTTAAGTGTGGAAAGGTTATTCATATTAGAATTTGTCCTTGGATCCCAACCTGAAACTCAGAAATCATGTCTTGGAGTGACATGCATGATAACGTAGATTAGGCATCTGTGGTAGCTCACCTGATCTGCCACCTACACTTCCCTTGGTGGATGACAGATCGAGGACCTTTCCTACCACAGTTCTCTACTATGTCCACTAACTCTTCTTGCAAGACCTCTCAGTGACCTGAGTACTTTCCTTTAATGTCATTCCTTGAGACCTGGAGCTACAATTGATCTAGATATGCCTAGATCTGATATTTTCAATTAATGAAATGAACTGTAAATGAGGGCTGTGTAACCAACATTAATTACAAAAACCAAAGCAACAATGGGATAAAAAAAAAATCTTTCAAAAAATCCTTCAAAGGCTTCCTAGGGTTCCCATTTTAACATTCAAAATACTTACTAGGACCCTCAGTGCTCAGTCCGCACAGTCTGGGCCTTGCCTATCTCACAGCCCCACCCCCATCTCTTCCCCCACTCCCCTTCTGCTTCAGCTACGCTAACTTCCCTGTGCATGTCTCCCTGACTCAGGCCTTTCTACCTGCTTTTTGCTCTTTAGTCCACCACCCGCACCACCGTGCCCACACCATTTCTTACTAAATTTTGTTCATCTTTTAGATCTCAGCTTAAACCTTGTTTTCTTAAAGTTTTCTTTAGGCACCCAGACTCAAGGTGTGGCTTCCCTTTAATTTACATTAGCGACCTAGACTTCTTTATGGTACATTTCACAAATGTATTTATATAATTATGTAATTGACTGTGTAGTATTTCTCTTCTGCATTCAAAGAAAGCCACTAGGATCATGTCTCTTATTTAATACTGCACTTAGCATGGTGTCTTGTGTGGCACTCATTAACTTTTTATTGAATTAATTAAGCATCGTGAATAATGCCTTATGACTAAGCTTTCAGTGAATCCTTTTTTCTGTTATCACACATATAGAACAAAACATCCTGTATCCTCGGTTCCCCTGAAAGCACAGCCTAAGTCAGAGGCTTCCTTGAAGGTTAATTGATCTTAAGGAGCAGGAGTAAAGAACAGTGAGAGAGTGATTGCTATGGACTGAATTGTGTCCCTTCGAAATTCATATT
This sequence comes from Balaenoptera ricei, assembly GCF_028023285.1. Lineage (NCBI taxonomy): Eukaryota > Metazoa > Chordata > Mammalia > Artiodactyla > Balaenopteridae > Balaenoptera > Balaenoptera ricei. The sequence goes on from NC_082645.1 coordinate 51,148,654, forward strand.
TTAAAGCCCTAACTTCCATTGTGACTGTATTTGGAGATAGTGTCTCAGGAGGTAATCAAGGTTAAATGAGGTCATAAGAGTAGGGCCCAAATCTGATCAATTGTGTCCTTGTAAGGAGGGGAGGAGCTCTCTCATCTCTCTCTGCCATGTAAGGACACAGGGAGAAGGTGGCCATCTGCAAGCCAGAAGAGGGTCTTCAGCAGACCTCAACCATGCTGGCACCCTGGTCTGGGACTTGCAGCCTCCAGATCTGTGAGAAAATAAATTTATATTGTTTAAACCACCCAGTCTATGGCATTTTATTATGGCAGCCTGAGTAGACTAAGACAGTGATATAGGGAAGGAGATAAAGCCAGTAAGAAACTGTGTTACCTAGTTGGTCGAAAGTATAGGTGACTGATGCTTGACTTGATAGGATCTCTAAGAAGGCTTATGAAATGCAACTCACAAATGTTTGCCCTGGGGATGAAAAGGGGAAGCATATATCCAGCAACCTCTATCACCCATTGTTAAGGATGGCAGCAGTATAAGAGCAGGAAGAAAGATACATGATGCAGCCTGAAGAAAGGCTTCAAGGGGTTGCACCTGAAAGTGAACAGTTGAAGTCTCTGAAGAACTGATCACTGCAGCAGAGGCTAGAAGAAGAGGTATGGCTGATAGGATTCGAAGTGGTACACAATTATCTGATACATAGACCACCACAAAAGTATCCTGTATTCAATATCCACAAGTAATTAAATTTGTATCATAATTTTTAAGCAATTCATGTTTTTAGTGTTTCTACAATGCTTATTCTACATGGAAAAAGAAATGAGGCAGTTTTTACAAACTGAAGTGGAAAAAATTATGGCTGCAAATAAGTGCTAACTCTGACATTATTATAGTGATTCTTACAAATAAAATCTCGAAACATAATTTTTCAAGGTGCCAAAAGAAATGATAATGACTATTTAAGCATTGTTTATCTCAGAATCTAGGCAAGATGGGTACATTAAGTTAATGACCAAAAAGCAAGTTTAACATGTTTCTTTATCACAGAAGCAGTAAGCTTTGAATTACAGTGAAAATGGCATTGAGGAATAACCTGTTTTAAAAGCTACCAGGGACAGATACTGCTAAAGATGATCACTTTTTGAACATTAGTTGATGACATAAGTTGAAAACGATCCAAATAACTTGAGCATATAATTCTAATCAAGCAGGGTATGATATGTTTCAGAGAAATACTGGAATGGTTTCCCCATGATTGCAAACTTTTGAATTTTGTAAAGAGAGAAAAAAAAAAAGACAAAACTAGATACAGGAGGGGCTTCAAGATAATTTTTACACATTGAAATAAGAAAGTAAATTTAGAGCTGCCACAAGGGGAACCAATTATTTTTTCAAATACATTTTATTGTTATCAAAATAATCCATAAACATCCTGAAAAATGCAAATAGTAAAGAAAGATTATGATTAAAGCACCAGCTCACTGAAAGTGCTTTTAACCTAGATTTGTGTTTATTTTTGGTGGTACCTAAATATCTCTAAATAATATGCTTATATTACTATTTCTTGGTTTACCAATATTAAATGTGACTGATTTACTTTTGTTCTTATGAATATGGATTTAGCTCACTTTCTACTCCCACCTCCAACCTTTCTTCTTGCTCTATCTCTCCTTCCAAAATAATTATATCATATCCTAAGTTTCGTCATTCCCGTAACCTTTGTACATAAATAAACAAATAACCACAAGTAACGTATATAAACCTCTATTTCTTGTTCCACGAATTGTAGATAATTCTCTTTACTTTCTACTTTGTGTTGACCTAAAATATTTTTTATTTTTAATAGAAGTAATTAGGCCTTTGCAGTGTTGGAATATCTCTCCTTTTATCAGCTGTAGGTCAAAAGAGTTAGGAGCCACATGCATTGGGCATCCAGTGACTATCTCAAAGAGTGAGTTTATGAATTCCAAAAGAGGTGGATCTGAGATTTAAAAAGACCAACAGCAAGGCTTTTGGCCAAGGTATTTGGAGGGATTCTACAAATTTTGCCAATTGAGTCTTAATAATGCCATTCATGCATTCAACTAAACCAGAGGACTGAGGGTGGTAAGCACAGTGAAAGTGTTGTAAAACCAGCCAAACAGCACAGACTTGTTGAAGTACCTGACTAGTGAAATGGGATGGCTATGAAGTTCAAGAGTTCTCTTACTGGGGATAATCTTTTCCAAAAGAACTTTAGTCACGGAGAGGCAGTAGCTCGTCTGCAAGGGAAAGCTTCAGCCCAGTGTGAAAGCATGCAGACTATGACTAAAACATACTTATATTCATGAGACAGAGGAAATTGTGTGACGCCATTTGCCAGACCTCGAATGGTCCATTAGGCAGTTTAAAATGTCCAGGAGCAGTAAAAGCAGGCTTCCCTGGGTTGTATTTCAGACAAGCAGGACAAGTAAAGTAGGCACTTTTTGTGGCTTTGTTAGTGTTTCCCTACCAATACTGATTCATGAAGGCTCTCATTTTGTCAGTAGACCAAAGATTTAATGCATGTACAGTGGTGAGGAGTGGGAATTTTAGAGTCTTCAGTAGGGCTAGGTTGTTATTTGGTCCAAACCAGATCTTTCTCTTTTTATCAAACCAACAATTCTTGAATTTCTAATCTTGTTTTTCCTTTTCTGAGGTCAATTGTTGGGCTTCTCTAGCCAGTTTTTCTAAGTTATCATTTGGAGAGATATCCCTTTGGACCATGAAAAGGGTTGGCTGCTGTTGGTTCCTTTAAGGGCAGCATTCCTTGTGAAAATGTAAGCAAGGTAATTTTCCTTAGCTTTCAGAGAGTCAAGTTTAGAATGACCCAGAATATTGATAATAGCTAAAGTGGCAGATAAAAGTAATGCATCCAATAATTCCTGAACATAGGGGCCATTTTAAACTTTATTTCCACTGGAAGTAAGGAAGCCATATTGTTCCATAATATTAAAAAATCATGAGCTACTCTGAAAGCATATCTGCTATGAGTATAAATATTGGCAGTTTTGCCCTTGGTTAAAGTACAAGCCTATGTAAGAGTGTATAATTCAGCCTTTTGGACCAAAGTAGCCAGAGGAAAAGATACTCCCTCAACACTATCAAAGGCAGTTGCATTAGCATAGCCAGCACAATATTTGCCATTTTTACCTTTAAAGTAAGAACCATCAGTGAACCATGAGAAGTCAGCATTACCAAAATGAATTTCCTGCAGATCATCACGAGGAGTGAGGAGGTGATTCATCAGCATTAAGCAGTTGTGAAAGACTTCATCAAAGACAGAGGAGAAAAGAGTAGCAGGGTTAAGGTTATTAGAACATAAAAGAGGGGGAGTTAACAGAAGGACTTCATAGGAGATGAGGTAGCCAACTGAGAAATGTTGAGTGGATTGAGAAGTCAAGAGGGCTTCTACTGCGTGAGGTACAAAAATTGTTAAAGGGGCTCCCACAACATTTTTCTCAGTGGCCTTAACCAAAAGAGTGGTGTTAGTAATGGCTCTAAGGCAAGGGGGGTTGTCCTCTTGCCACAGGATCCAGTTACTAGCTAAAGTACGCAAGGGGTCAATGGTGGTCCCATTGACCTGTTTTTAATTTTATTTATTTATTTATTTATTTATTTTTGGCTGTGTTGGGTCTTCGTTTCTGTGCGAGGGCTTTCTCTAGTTGCGGCAAGTGGGGGCCACTCTTCATCGCGGTGCGCGGGCCTCTCACTATCGCGGCCTCTCTTGTTGCAGAGCACAGGCTCCAGACGCGCAGGCTCAGCAATTGTGGCTCACGGGCCTAGTCGCTCTGTGGCATGTGGGATCTTCCCAGACCAGGGCTCGAACCCGTGTCCCCTGCATTGGCAGGCAGATTCTCAACCACTGCGCCACCAGGGAAGCCCCATTGACCTGTTTTTAGATGAGTACCCTAAAGTCATTCCCTTCCCTTTCACATACACAAAGGAAAAGGGAATCTGAGAATAGGGATGCCCGAGGGCAGGTGGGTTTATCAAACTCTCCTTTAAGTACTAGAATATTGTATCATCTTATTCTTCCCATAAAATTGGGTCAGGGTTGTTATTTATCAAAAAATACAGAGGTTTGGCCATAAGAGAGAAATTGGAATCCAATTTCAGCAGTAACCAGCTAGCCGGAGAAAACCTTGCAGTTGGTGCTTAGTTTTGGGTTTTGGGAAACTTAGGACACCATGAAGCCTATCTAAATTTAGGTGTAACCCTTGTTCTGATATCAGATGCCCCAAATATCAAACTTGGGCTTGGGAAAACTGCAATTTTCCTTGGCGACCTAATGTCCCTTTAAGGCTAAAAGCTGTAGCAGATGGATGCTGTCTTCCTGTGAGGAGGCATGAGACAGAGAGCAAAGAAGCAAGTTACTCATATATTACAACAAAGCAGAACCCCCAGGGAACTTTATGTCAACCAGATCAGCCTTCAGAATTTGTGAGAAATAAAAAGGACTCTCAGTAAAACCCTGAGGCATTACTGTCCAGGTGAATTGTTTTTCTTCCCAAGTAAAGGCAAAAAGGTATTGGCTAGCTTCAACTGGAATACCAAAGAATGTACCATGTAAATCAATTAGAGTAAAGAATTTATTTCCAATGGGAATGGATGTTAGCATCATATGAGGGTTAGAAATGACAGGGTGTCAGGGGATAACAATATTGTTTATTGCTTGGAGGTCCTAGACAGACCTCCACCCTTTTTACCAAAGGGAGTTATTGTTGTAATTTTGTGTAAAACTTGTCTTTCCCCTTGCCTCAACTCTTTTTTCTTTTGTGAATAAATAAAGCTTGGTTCTTACTTAAGGAATAAACTCTCAACCCCCACCCCCCAAAATAGGAGTATCATAGGACCTAATACAAGGGATAATGCAGCCTTGAGCCTTGTAAGCTTTTATTATGGGCTTTATAACTTGAAGGACTTCTTTACTTATAGGCTATTGATTAATTCCAGGAAGAAGTTTTGAAGGATGTGTTTGAATCTTGATGAAAGTTGTGCTATGAATTTTGCCAATATTAGCTGGAGGTTTTCTCCATGAGGAGGGTGGTAGCAGATTCAACAGAGAAAAATGATCAGTGTTTCCTGAATTCAACTCTAGTACCATCAGAGACAAAGAAAATAAAAGATGTCAAAGGGTCACTTAATTCACCTGGTTGGCTGCTTTAATGACTACTGTGAAGTTCTAGAATTATTTACTCCTTCTGGGAGAAGAAATTCTGGCATGATACTTCTCTAAGAAGTCTCAGCCTAACAAATGCTTAGAGGTAGAAGAACTAAGGAGAAAAGGGCGTGTATCTCTCAAAGAGCCTAAACAAAAGGGAATAGGTTTAGAGACAGGAACCTCTTGAGGTTCATTAGAGATCCCCACTATTTGGACTGTTTTAGTACACCGAGGCAGGGGCCGCTTTGTTGTAGTGGGGCTGAGCACCAAGAGTGTGGCTCTGTTGTCAGTTAGGACTGGAAGAATTTCATCCCCAATCTGGAGAAGCGTTTCTCTAAGCCAGTTAAGAAGAAGATTGTGAAGAGCCCCTGTAGTTCTTTGGAGCCATGTCATTGAGAATTGAGAGGACATTGAAAAGCCATGTCATTGAGAATTGAGAGGACATTGAAAAGCCATGTCATTGAGAATTGAGAGGACATTGAAAAGCCATGTCATTGAGAATTGAGAGGACATTGAAAAGCCATGTCATTGAGAATTGAGAGGACATTGAAAAGCCATGTCATTGAGAATTGAGAGGACATTGAAAAGCCATGTCATTGAGAATTGAGAGGACATTGAAAAGCCATGTCATTGAGAATTAAGAGGACATTGGTTAGAGGGTTGAAGGTACATTTGTAACAATCTCCTTTCCGATGTTCTGGCTCTTTGTAATAATAGCAGAAACTAGGAGGGTTTTGGTTTCATTTAGGGGGCTTAATTTGCTGGAGTTGAACATTAAGAATTTTAGTGGTCTTCCTTTTAGGTGACTCCTCTAGAGTGTGAGAGAGCTGGTTTGCCAGATTAACTAAATCTAGAGTGAACACAATTTCCCATTCCATCCTATTTAGTGGGCTGATCCAGGTTCAACCCACTAAAAAACATAGAGTTAAAACAACTCTTGGTTTAACGTAGAGTGAAAACAACTCCTTGGTGAAACAACATCTGAAGGAAGACCAGAATTTTCTTTAAAAATAATCTGAAGTTGATTGTAATAGTAATGAACAGATTCATCAGAATTTTGTGTATAAGTCTGAATTTTGTTCCAATCAATAGGCTTTGGAAAAGCCCTAGGAATTGCCCTGTGAAGACACCTAGCAATTTCCTGAGCCTGGTCATATAATAAGTTAGTGGGTGGGTCTCTGGTTGTAATTCTAGAGATCTTTTAAGATTTTCTCAATTAACATTTTTCATCCAATGCTGAACCTGGCCTTCGCTGACAAGTGTATGAACTAGCTGATATGTCAGAGAAACCCAGTTGATAAATTTGACTGACTATATTAAATCCCTCAGCAAATCTGTGAGAATCTTCATTTACTCTGGGAAAATCTTTGACTATGGCTGGCAGTTCACCTTTAATCCAGGGAGTATAAGAAATTAAGGGTTTAGCCTCTGGATCCTCAAAAGGCTTAATTTTAAGGGACAAGTTCAGAGGAAAAGGGAGTGGAGAGTTTCAGAGAAAAAGGGAACTTCAGCGAGAGAATTAGTATGGGGGAACTGAGGGTGTAGAGGAGCTGTATATGGCACAGAAGGAAAGGAGGAAGATAGCACCAGAGGCAAGGCCTGAGATAAAGAAGCCAAAGAAGAAGAGCATGAGGCTTAGGAAGCCATTTTATCTTTCTTTCTTTGTTTGCCTCAGTAAAACTTAAAGTCCTATTTTGCAGAGAGCCAGTTTTAGGCTCTTGATAACATTTGGAAGCCTCAAATTACCAATTGAAATATGCATTCCATTCAGTTTTGGAAATTTTAGAGCTATGGTTGTCCAATTCAGCTTTAAGAAAAGTTAAGTTTGGGGATATCAAAAGTTCCTCATAATGGCCATTGATACTGTAAATTGCCTTTGGTTGGGTCAATCCATTTAGTTAGAAATGTGCCTGAGGAAGAATCGTGGTTTTCAAACAAAAATTGGCCAGGGTCCCTGTAAGAGGGGTACCCTCAAAATATTTAGATAACTGGGATCCCATTTCTTGGAGGGTTTTCTCTAGAGTAAGAGAAAAATGTTCAAGCAGCTCCAATAGCTGAAATAGCTTAAACAGCCCAAATAACCTGCAGGCCTAATACCAGCCAGTTCTAAGGGAACAGTCTGGTCCCAGAGGATCCAGGCCAAAAGCTGCTCAGCACAGTTCCAATAGAACAGCCCCTATTCGAAATGGAATTGGGCCAAAGGCTGAACCGGCACAGTTCCAATGAAACATCCCCTGTTCCTGAAGAAATGGGCCAAAGGCTAGCCAGTTCCAGGAGGAACAGCTCCTGTTCCAAAAGGAATGGGCCGAAGGCTAGCCAGTTCCAGCTGGAACAGTCTGATTTCAAAATCATACCAAAGTGCCAAATGAATACTCGCATACAGAACAAGGCCTTAACCAGAAAGGAAGAAACCTTAAAATAGATCCTGAATAAAACCTGGAGAGCTTCAAAATGCAAAGTGGATGGAAGCTCAGATCCAGGAGAAAGACTAACCCTCAAAATCCAGGGTTGATGAGAAAAGCAGTGAGCAACAAGGGCTCAGTGTTGGTACCACACCTGTTTGCTCACCAGCCTCAGAGTTGTTGGGGGTTTTCTGGGGATCCTCATAAGGGCCATCAAATTGTTGACCTAAAACAAATAGACTGCCAGTTATTTCTCTAGCAAAACAAAACAAAACAAGGGGGGTTGTTATTTAGGATCTGCAAAGAATTTCAATTTGGGATCAGCAAGCATAACAACGTGCAAGCCCCCTGCAAAAATGGAGAGAAGAACTCTTCTAGAGGGGGAAAGGGAGTTGGGAGGGCCATAGTAACCAAACAGTCCATGGCTTTTCATTGGCTGAATTGTGACAGCCTCTCACTGGATGAGCTCTTGCCAGGAAAGAAGAGGAAGTCTTTCTTCTTCCTACTGGGCTCTGCTATTGTCTTGGGGCATGTGGCTCCCCCATCTGGTCTCCCAACTCTATTTACATGAGGTTTCCGTTTATTAATTTTTTACACTTTAAGAAGAGATAAATAATTCTACCTTTCCTTCCAATTCTCTGCTCTTCCTTCTATCTCCCTACCCCTGATTCTATTCTAGTGGTTGTTAACATATCTTTTATTCTCTAACCATAGTTAAGTGTTAAACAATTTGCCTAAAGGTTGAGTCTAAAAAACTTTTTTAAAACCACATTTCAAAAACCTTTACATAGTTATAGCTATTTAAATATTTCTCACTCTAGAGTCAAGTAGTGTGCATAGGTTACATTTTCTTCTCTCTGACTCTAGTATCATGACTCCTATGGCATTCAGAAAACAACGTTCTTCCAGAATGGTAGCTAGCATAAGGGACTCTAAGGACCCTCTCGATGGTGAAACAACTTTACTGGTGAAAATCATTTTAGAAAGCAATAATAGAAAGTCTCTGGAAATTGTTTTAAGAGCAGATAGCACTTATATGTGGAATCTAAAAAAAATGGTACAATGAACATATTTACAAAACAGAAACAGACTCACAGACTTCAAAAACATACTTATGGGGACTTCCCTGGTGGTGCAGTGGTTAAGACTCTGTGCTCCCAGTGCAGGGGGCCTGGGTTTGATCCCTGGTCCAGGAACTAGATCCCACACGCATGCTGCAACTAGGAGTTCGCATTGCAGCAACTAAGGAGCTGGTGAGCCACAACTAAGGAGCCCATGTGCCACAACTAAAAAGTCAGCAAGCCGCAACTAAGGAGTCTGCGAGCCGCAACTAAGGAGCCCACCTGCCACAACTAAGACCCAATGCAACAAATTAATTAATTAATTAATTAAAAAAAAAAAAAACTCCCTGACCTACCTCACACCTGAAGTTCCTTTAATAGGAAACTACATTTTAAAAAAAAGAAAGAAAAGAAACAAAACAAACTTATGGTTACCAAAGGGAAAGGTGGGGGGGAGGGATAAATTAGGAGTTTGGAATTAACATATACACACTACTGTATATAAAATAATCAACAAGGACCTATTGTATAGCACAGGGAACTCTACTCAATCCAGTATTCTGTAATAACCTATATGGGAAAAGAATCTGAAAAAGAAGAGATATATGTATATGTATAACTAAATCACTTTGCTGTACACCTGAAACTAACACACATTGTAAATCAACTATACTCCTGTATAAAATAAAAATTAAACTAAATTTTTTAAAAAATGGAAGTTTTGGTGAAAAGCAATTAAGAGGATGTAGGTAGCTTTATGAGAGACAGAGGCTAAACCAGAGACTACACCAGAGAGAACCAGGAAAAGAGACAGCTAAGGATAGCCCTCTTGGAGCCAGAAGAACCTCAAACAATGACCTCAACTGCAAAGGAGCTAGAGTTTAATTGCGTCATACCACCAGAGCATTTTATGCCCCAGGTTTCTGTCAAAAACAATAGCGCAATCAGCGAGCAATTAATGGAGCCTAATAACTGAATGTATGTGTTAAGCTGTACAGCAACCACTAAGAAAATAACTAAAAATATATATAGTGAAGAATAAAAACCCAACAGTGTTCTTAACATCATGGTAAAATGAATTTTCTTTTTCAACATTTCGTGAGCTGCTCAAAATCATTATATATTTCAGTTTTCTTCCTCTTTGGAACATGTCTGTCTTGTAAAGCCTTTTATTTTTCCTGGAATTGCTGACTGCCTTCTTTTTCTCTGGGCTTCTGTGCTTGAATGTCCTCAGGCTTCCCCAAGAATTCAATAATTCTATCCTGTTAACTCTTTATTAAAAGTTTAAGTGTCGAGTACAGCAGATGTTGCACAGCAGATCTCCAGAACTTTTTCATAGTGCATAACTAAAACTCTATACCCATTGAACAGCAACTCCCCATTTCTCTATTCCCATCCCTGGAAACCACAATTCTACTTTCTGTTTCTATAAGTTTTACTATTTTAGATACCTCATATAAGTGGAAACATGCAGTATTTGTCCTTCTATTTCACTTTGCACAATATCCTTAATGTTCGTCCATGTTGTAGCATATGACAGAATTTCCTTCTTTTTTTTAAATGGCTGAATAATATTCCATTGTATGTATATATTATACTTTTTAAAATTCATTCATCTGTTGATGGACATTTAGATTGTTTCCACTTCTTGGCTCATTGTGAACAATACTGCAATGAAATTGGGAATGCAATATCTCTTCAAGATCCGGTTCTCTTTGGATCCAGAAATGGGATTGCTGGATCATGTAGTAGCTCTATTTTTATTTTTTGGAGGAACCTATAGAGTGTTTTCCATAGTGGTTGCACCATTTTACATTTCTAACAACCGTGCACAAGGGTTCCAGTTTCACCACATTCTCACCAACACTTCTTATTTTCTGTTGTTTTGATTTGTTTCATTTATAATGGTCATCCTAACAGGTGTGAGATGATACTTCATTGTAGTTTCAATTTGCATTTCCCTGATGATTAGTGATGTCAAAAATCTTTTCATATACTTGTTGATCATGTGTAGATCTTCTTCGGAGAAATGTCTATTTAGGTCCTTTGTCCATTTTTATTTTTATTTATTTATATTTTTTATTTTTCTTTGTCCATTTTTAAATTGAGTGATTTGTTTTATTGCTATTGAGTTGTAGCAACTCCTTATATATTTTGGATATTAATGTCTTATCAGATATAGTTTACATGTATTTCCTCCCATTCCACAGGTTGCCTTTTCACTCTGCTTATTGTTTCCTTGGCTATGTAGAAGCTTTTTAGTTTAATGTAGTCCCACTGTCTATTTTTGCATTTATTACCTGTGTTTTGGTGTCATATCCAAGAAATCATTGCTAAGACCAATGTAATAAAGCTTTCTCCCTGTTTTCTTCTAGAAATTTTATAGATTTAGGTCTAATGTTTAAGTCTTTTATTTATTTTGAATTGATTTCTGTGTATGGTGTCAGATAAGGGTTCAATTTTATTCTTTTGCTTGTGGATATCCAATTTTCCCAGCATCATTTGTTGAAGAGACTTCAACATTTCCCCATTGTGTAGCTTTGCCATTCTTGTTGAAGGTCTTTTGACTGCATAGGTGAGGGTTTATTTCTGGGCTCTCTATTCTGTTCTATTGGTCTATATATCTGTCTTTGTTCTAGTACCATACTGTTTTTATTACTCTAGCTTTGTAATATGTTTTGAAATTAGGAAGTGTGAGGTTTCCAACTTCATTCTTTTTTTCTCAAGATTATTTTGACTATTCAGGATCCTTCATGGTTCCATGTGAATTTTAAGATTATTTTTTCTATTTCTATAAAAAATGTCATTGGGATTTTGGTAGCAATTGCACTGAACTTGTAGATCACTTCAGGTAATATGGGTATTTTTAACAATATTAAGTCTTCCAATTCATGAACACATTTATATCTTTCCATTTATTTGTGTCCTCTAATTTCTTTCAGCAGTGTTTTATAGTTTTAAGTGTACAAGTCTTTCACATCTTTGGTTAAGTTTATTTCTAAGTATTTTATTCTTACTGATGCTATTGTAAATGGGGTTGTTTCCTTAATTTCCTTTTTAGATTGCACATTGCTAGTTTATAGAAACTCAACTGAGTTTTTTTTTTTAAACAAATTAACTAATGTGTCTTTTTTTTTTAAGTGAGTTTATTTATTTATTTTTAATTAATTAATTTATTTTATTTATGGCTGTGTTGGGTCTTCGTTTCTGTGCAAGGGCTTTCTCTAGTTGTGGCAAGCGGGGGCCACTCTTCATCATGGTGTGCGGGCCTCTCACTATCGTGGCCTCTCTTGTTGCAGAGCACAGGCTCCAGACGCGCACACTCAGTAATTGTGGCTCACGGGCCCAGTTGCTCCGCGGCATGTGGGATCTTCCCAGACCAGGGCTCGAACCCGTGTCCCCTGCATTGGCAGGCAAATTGTCAACCACTGCGCCACCAGGGAAGCCCTCAACTGAGTTTTTTAATGTTGATTTTTATCCTGCAACTTCGTTGAATTCATTTATTACTTCTAACAATTTTTTTATGTATAGAATTTTTAGAGTTTTCTTTGTATTAGATTATGTCATCTGCAAGCAGAGATAATTTTACTTCTTCCTTTCCAATCTGGATGCTTTTTTTTCCTTACCTAATTGCTCTAGTAGGACTTCCAGTACTATTTTGAATTGAAATGGCAGGAGTGAGAATCCTTGTCTTGTTCTTTATCTTAGAGGAAAAGCTTCTGGTTTTCCCCCAGTGATTCTGATGTTAGCTGTGGGCTTGTCATATATGACTTTTACTATGTTGAGATAATTCCCTTCTATTCCTAGTGTGATGAGTGTTTTTATTGTGAAAGGGTGTTGAATTTGTCAAATGTTTTTTGTGCATCTATTGAGTTGATCATGTGATTGTATCCTTTGTTCCATTAATGTGGTGTATCACAATGATTGATATTTGTTTGTTGAACCATTCTTGTGTTCCACAGATAAATCCTACTTGGTTATGATGTATGATCCTTTTAATATATTGTTGAATTTAGTTTGTTATTATTTTGTTGAGGATTTTTACATCTATATTCATTCAGAATATTGTTTTTTAGTTTTCTTTTGATGTCTTTTTCTGGTTTTGGTATCAAGGTAATTCTGGCTTCATAAAATGAGTTTGGAAACGTTCCCTCCTCTTCAATTTTTTGGAAGAGTTTTAGAAGGATTGGCATCAGTTCTTTAAATGTGTGGTAGAATTCGCCAGTGAAACCATATGGTCATGGGCTTTTCTTTGTTGGGAAGTTTTTGATTACTGATTCAAACTCCTTACTAGCTATAGGTCTGTTCAGAATTTCTATTGCTTCATGATTCATTCTTGATAAATTGCATGTTTCTAGGAATTTATCCATTTCTTCCAGGCTATCCAATTTGTTGGCTTGGAATTGCTCATAGTAATCTCTTATAATCCTTTAATTTCTGTGACATTAGTTGTAATATCTCCTCTTTCATTTATAATTTTGAGTCTTTATTTTTTTCTTAGTCTAGCTAAAAGTTTGTCAATTTGTTGGTTTTTTGAAAAAACCAACTCAGTTTCATTGATCTCTACTATTGTTTTTCTAGTCTCTGTTTCACTTATTTATGCTCTGATGATTATTATTCCTTCCTTCTGCTAGCTTTGGGCTTTGTTTTTCTTATTCTAGTTCTTTGTGCTTTAAAGTTAAGTTGTTTATTTGAGAATTTTCATCTTTTTAATATAGGCAGTTATTGCTATAAACTTCCCTCTTAGTACTGCTTTTGCTGCATCCTATAAGTTTTAGTATATTGTTTTTGTTTTCATTTGTCTTAAGATATTTTCTAATTTCTCTTTTGATATCTTCTTTGGTCCATTGGTTGTTCAAGGATATGTTGCTTAATTTCCATGCATTTGTGAATTTTTTAGTTTTCCTTCTGTTATTGATTTCTAGTTTCATTGCACTGAGGTTGGAAAGTATACTTAGTATGATTTCAGTCTTCTTACATTTGTTAAGACTAGTTTTGTGACCTAACATGTGATCTCTTGTGGAGACTGTTTTGTGTGTGTTTGAGAATGCTGTGTATTCTGCTGCTAGTGGGTGAAATGTTCTGTATATGCTATTAGGTTCATTTGGTCTATGGTGTTGTTCAAGTCCTCTGTTTACTTATTCATCTTCTATCTGGATTCTATCCATTATTTAAAGTGAGGTATTGAAATATCCTAATATAATTGTGTTACTATCTATCTTTCCCTTCACTTCTGTCAATGTTTCCTTCATATATTTGGGTGCTCTGCTGTTAGGTGCGTATATCTTTTTGTTATATCTTCCTGGTTAATTGACCCTTTTAGCCTTATATAATGCCCTTCCTTGTCTCTTTTGACAAGTTTTGACTTAAAGTCTATTTGTCTGATATGATTATGGCCCACCCTGACACCTGCTCTCTTTTGGTTACCATTTGCATATAATATTTTTTTCTATACTTTAACTTTCACTCTATGTGTGTTATTAAATCAAAAGTCTCTTCTAGACAGCATATAGTTGGATCTTTTTTTTATCCATTTAGTCATTCTATGTCTTTTGATTGGGGAGTAAAATCCACTTACATTTAAGTACTTATTTATAGAGAAAAAACTTACTATTGCCATTTTGTTAGTTGTTTTCTGTCTGTTTTGTAACATTTTTGTCACCCTCCCCCTTTCCTCTCTTTTTTACTTCGTGTTTTGTTGATTTTTTTTTTTTTTTTGATAGTGATATGTTTTGATTCCTTCCTTATTTTCTTCTGTGGATGTTCTACACAAAAATGTGCTTTCTTTTTGGTTACCATGGGGCTTACATAAAACATCTTATATTTACAACAATCTATTTTAAGCTGATAAAACTTAACTTCAATTGCATACAAATACTCTTCACTTTTACTCCCCCCTCCTTACACTTTTTATTTTATTGATGTCAAAAATTACATCCTTTTATATTGTATATCCATAAACATATTTTTATAGTAATAGTGTTGACAAACACTTTTGTCCTTCAACTTCTATACCAGAATTAAAAGTGATTTATGTACCATTACAGTATTTTGTATTTGTCTATATACTTACCTTTATTAGCAAGCTTTATACTTTCATATGTTCTTGTGTTGCTGTTCAGTGTCCTTTTGTTTGAACTTGAAGGATTCCCTTTAGCATTTCTTGTAAGGCAGATAAAGTGGTGATGAACTCCTTCAGCTTTATTTTTAAAACCTGGGAAGGTTTTATTTCTCCTTCATTTTTAAAGTCCCCCTTTTTTTTACCAGATATAGTATTCTTGGTTGGAAGTTTTCCCTTTTAGCACTTTGAATATGTCATACCACTGCCTTCTGGCCTGTAGAGTTCCTGCTGAAAAATCCACTGGTAGTATTATGGAACTTCTCTTGCACATGGTGATTCACTTTTATCTTGCTGCTGTTGAAATTTTCTCTGTATTTGACTTTTAACAGTTTGATTATAATGTGTCTTAGTGTGGATTTCTTTGGATTCACAATGGTTGGAATTCATTGGGTTTCTTAAATATGGATGTCATTTCCTTCCCCATTTTTGGGAAGTTTTTGGGGTACTATTTTTTTAAATGATCTTTCTGTCCCTTATTCTCTTTCTTCTTCTTCCGGGGCTCCCATGATGCATATATTGTTTTGCTTATGATATCCCATGTGTTCCTCAGGCTTTCTTCACTCTTTTTCATTCTTTTTTCATTTTGTTCTTCTGACTGAATAATTTCAAGTTACCCGTCCTCAAGTTCACTGATTCTTTCTTCTGCTTAATTGAGTCTGATGTTGAACCCCTCTACTGAATTCTTTAGTTCAATTATTGTATTCTTTAGCTCCAAAATGTCTATTTTGTTCTTTTTTAATATTTTCTATCTTTTTGTTGATATTTTCATTTTGTTTATGCATCATTTTCTTGATCTCATAGAGTATCATTATAATGGTTATTTTAATTCTGTTAGGTAATTTATATACCTCTATTTCTTTAAGGTAAGTTTCTGATTTATTTTATTCCTTTGTATGGACCATGTTGCCCTGTTTCTTCATGTGTCCCATAACTTTGTTTTAGGATTGGCCATTTGAAATAACAGCCACCTTTCATAGCCTTTAGGGACTGGCTCTTTGTGCAGAAGACTCTTATTAATCAGCTTGACTAGAGATTCTGGGGGCCTCTGTAACCCTTTCTTGGAGGGAAGGGGATGCAAATTCTCTGAGCCTCTGTGCGCAATTTCTCAATTAGTGTTGCTGGTTTCTTTTTCCAGGGGCTCATAATCTTTTTCTCCCTCTGAGAACAAGGGATAGCAGAGAACCTTGCTACTGCAAGTTCTATGGTTTTACAGTAGCAAGATTCTCTGCTATCCCTTGTTCTCAGAGGCCTCCAGATATCTACCATATGATGAGTCCCCATCAGCATCCCAGGTTAGGTGAGACAGATACCAGTCCCTTGGGCACTCTTCCAAAAAGCTTGAACATCAGAAATATGCTTCTTTCACTCCTTCCAGAGGGAAAAGCCTCAAGTTGTTCACCTGCCCCTAATTGCACTGAGCCATCCTATTCCCTGAAAGCCATTTTATCCACTCGTCTTTGTTCTCAGTGGCACCTGGGCGTCCAAACTACAACAGTTCTGTCAGTGCTCTGAATTAGACAAGACAGATACCAATCCCTCAGTAGCCCTCTGAAGAGCTGGAATGTCAAATGCAGCCTCTATTTTCTCTTCACCCCCAGTGTAAAAAGTGTAAGCCAGGGTATTCTCTACCACTGCTGAGCTGTGCCAGCTTAGAGGAGGGGCTGATGCAGTTAAAGTGAAATTGCTCTTCTTACCCATTTGAATGTGGCTGTTCACAGCTTTGCACTCAGGTACTGTAACATCTTAACTGGATTCTGGAATTCTCGTCACAGTATTTTGGTCCATATATTGTTGTTAAATTGAGGTTTCTACGGGGGAAGGAGCACTGGGACTTTCCATTCAGCCATCTTGTGATGTCACTTCTTCCCTGGTTCACTCTTGGGCTCTACCATACATTTGTCATTCTGAGAATTTTTTCACTGCTTTCTTAGGTTGGAAACACTCTTTCCCTCATCCCATATCTTCCTTTTTTATTTATAAGTTTGCTTTCTAATTAAGGATGCATGCACAAAAAACTAAAATCTACAAAGAATAAAATTTTTTTCATTTTTCCTTATATTTGATTTGATGATTTGGCTCAATATAGACCTCTAGGTTCAAAATAATTTTGCCTCACAATGTCAATGGTATTGCTGAGAGAAAAGTCTGATGCCATTCTATGAAGAAGTATGTATGTAGGCATGTAGCAGTTGGGGGTGGATTTCTGGAGTCAAATGTTATATAGTCAAATTCTAAACTAATTCCCATGTTTTCAGCTCCACCTCTTACTCTATTTCTTTGTTGAGTATGAACTCTTCTCTTAGTCAGACCCTTTTCGGGATTCTACTCGGCAGGCCAGGCCCTTCCTTTACCACAGTGGGAAGGATATATATATATATCTCCTATATAAATTTATAAATTTTATATGTATATAAAAATATGTATATATATTTATGTTTATATGTAAATATTTCTATTTTTTTAAGTTAGTCATTAGGAGCAGACTGCCTAGGTTTAAATTCTGGCTCTGATGTTTCTAGCTGTGTAACCTTGGCCACATCACTCGTGCCTTGATATTATCATGTGATTAATACTACCTATTTTAAGGATTAAATATAAAAGTACTATTATTGTTAGTATTACTCTTCTGTTCTGCTTTTCCAAACATCCTGCTTTCATATGCTTTTCATATTCCATTTGTTTACAGCTCTCTTTTGTTGATGTTTCCCCTCATGTTTCTTTTTATATTATTTCTTTGCTTAATGAATTCTAGGTAATGAGAAAATAAACATGTGTTTTCAGTCCTCTTTCTTAAGCTAGAAGCCAAATCTGATTTATAATTTTAGAAAATATTCAGTGATTTAATGGTTTTAGTGTTATTTTTTAATAACTTAAGATATTTTTAAATGAAATTATTCTCTCTCTCTTCATATATTATCTTTACCATATTTGCCTAGTGATCTAATGACCTAGGGTCAAAATTAAACAGGAATTTTCTTTCTTTTGATAGATTCTTAGTGATAGTAGCAAAACTGTTTTAATGCTGGTCAGAATCTAATTCTCTTTAAAGCACTGGAAGCAAAATAAAGAGTAGCAGCATGTTAGAGAAAAGCCTAGTGGTTTTTTTGTATTACATCAATTGAAAATTAACAGTTTTATTACATCTTATGAAATACTGAAAAATGAACCAGAAAATAATGATGAGAACCATGATGATGATAGCAGCTACAATTTCAAAACTGCATAAATGTATACCAGGCACTTAATATATATCATGTTACTTATTCTTCATAATAGCTCTACAAGGTAAGCATTTCAGTCCACATTTTATTTATGAGGAAACCAAGATTTAGAGTGCTTAAATAATTTGCCCCCGGCCACACAGCTAGTAAAGGACAAAGCTTTCTGACACAAAGGCCTTTCTGGCACATAATCCTGTGTTCTGGGATTATGTACAACTAATCTGGGACTTGAGAACCTATAGATTTGAATAAATTGCATTAATGAATGATTATTACTGCATGTCAAGGGACTGTTTCCCTTTTGCTGTGTTTCCTCCCTCTGATACCATGGTGGTCACTGTAGCTGCTCATAGTAGCTAATACTTCCATGTCTCATTCCCTTAAAATCCTCGTCAACAACTTTCTCATTGGAATCCTCTGTTTTTTTAGAGGCCCAGCCCCAAGTGAGCCCAGGTGGGGAATACTCTAACATCTCTTAGTGAGAGCAAGAACATACCTGTCTGTATTGCCCAAGTCAAGGAGAGTTTCTTGTAATAATAGACACTCAGTACACTTTGAAAAATGAATGAGTGGTGGTAAAAAAAAAAGAACAGACTAAACTTCCTGATGTAAAAGACAGAAGAGAGACTGTTGCTTAGGCAGAGGAATTTATCAAGTAGAGATTGTAATATATTTTCCTATAGAAATAATGGCAGTTGGGTTCTACAGTTCAATTAATATCACTAAAACAGCAGTCCAACTAATATTCAAGTTATGTAGTATATATGTGGCTTAATCTGGGAACCCAACCACTATTTTTATAAAATGCTTCTATAAGAAAATGCTCTCTGAAGAACAAATAATAGACTTATGAATGAATTTTAGAAACAAACAATTTGTAAATTTAAGTTAACATCTAAGGCAATTAACTTGTTGATAATCTTTGCTTTTGTCTTCTCATTTACTTACAAAGTTATAAAGAACATGAGATCAAAAGCTGTTTTTTATTATATAATAGTACCACTTTGCCCAACTTTTTCCTATTCTCTCTGCTCTTACCCCACCCAGCATTCATCATGTTACCTTATATGTAGTAGCTACTCAAAAATCTTTTGCATACTGATTGTTTGATTTTTAATAGAACTATCACTCATCACAAAGAAAGTATATCCTGAGATACCTAGGGTTCTTGCTTCAACCTAGCTTTAATTTTTTTTTTTTTTTTTTTAGCTTTAATTTTAAATTACAAAATTCTAAATGATCTCTAAAATATGAATTATAAACTCCAATTTTAATTGATATGGTTTTACAGTATTAATAAAAATAAGTATATTATAGTAATACATTTGGATGTTTATCATTTTTTCCCACCTGACTTATAATTTAGAGGCAAATGGTTGTTGTAAGGTCTAGAAAGCATCTTGGTTTAAAAGGCCTCAAAAGCCCTGTGTTCTAACCTACACTTTAAAAAATTTCCTCTGATGGGGACAGAGAGGGAGTGACCTCTCATTCCAGGAAATATTAGAAGTGATCTAATGTCCTAGCAATATATCTATCCTTCTGTCTGAAAATAGTGTGTTTTGGAGTTTAGGATGACGTACCTACTTATCTCTCAGATGGAGGAAGGCTGTGACTGGGGAAGAAGGACCCATCACACATTTGTTTTAAGTATGGTGACAAAACGATACTTCACGAAAGACACTGTTTTGCCTTTGCAGGTGTAACTGTGTGGAACCACATAATCCTAGCAATGATACATTGAAGGAATGGAGGGAGTCCAATATTTCTGCCTCTGACATAATTTGGGAGAACCTAACTGTGTCGGTAAGTGAAACATTGAAAAATAAGTCATGGACTTCCCTGGTGGCGCAGTGGTTAACAATCCGCCAGCCAATGCAGGGGACGTGGGTTTGAGCCCTGGTCCGGGAAGATCCCACATGCCACGGAGCAACTAAGCCCGTGTGCTACAACTACTGAACCTGCGCTCTAGAGCCCACGAGCCACAGCTACTGAGCCTGTGCGCCTAGAGTCCATGCTCTGCAACAAGAGAAGCCACTGCAATGAGAAGCCCGCACACCACGACCCGCTCGCCACAACTAGAGAAAGCCTGCATGCAGCAACAAAGACCCAGCACAGCCATAAATAAATAAATAAATTAATTAATTAATTAAAAAGAAAAATAGGTCATACCTTGAATCTTATTACTATAAGGGCTTTTATTGACATTTTGAATGAATTATTGCCACTAAGTTAAGTGTTTTAAACAAATACTATTATAAAAGTGATGGTTTTGATTTCATTCATTTCAAGTATGCGTAAGTATACTGGGGTTTTCTTTCATTATTAAGTTTCTCCAGTAGTTATTAGGCCTGAGTTACTCTGAAAGCACACATATATGGCATAATGTGACTAGATTAACTGAAAGCACATTAAATAAGAGTAGTGTTGACCTAAATGAAACCGTATGGCAGAACTAAGTCAGCCTTCTGTGTAAAGAACCCAGAATGCTTTTACTTGACTCTGTAATACTGCTCCAGCTGTTCAGAATATGTTAAGGGGGAGGGGATGTTTGTTAATATTTTAGTGTAAATATTGAACTTTTTGGGAAAACAAAAGTCACTTTTCTTAATAAAATTCTGGCACCTCCCTCAGGAAGATTTTCTTACTTCCATTTTCTCCTTATCCTCCATTCAAGAAAGAGAATGGCAACATATTTTTCACCTATCAAAGTTAAATCTTATACCTTTAAAAATATTTTTGGCTTTCCTCTTTTTTTGTGGTATCTTTTTTCCCCCTCATAGCTGAATTTCTCAATTCTTCTTAATCTCTTGCAATATTTGTGCACCTCCTTTTCTATCTACATTTGCATCCTTTACTTCTGGTCAATCAAATCTCATAATTGGCAAAATCGGAAGTGTTCTGGTTTTAATAAGTATTAAAATCTGAGTCATTCTAGTTTCTTCTAGTCTCTTCTAGTCTTTCCAGTTACAAACATTACAATCCAAAGCTTCTGCCACTTTATCTACCCGTATAAGCTCAAATCCCATTATAACCATGCGCATAAAACTATATAAATTCTAGTTCATTTTATGAAAAACATATCATTTAGTAAGTGAGCCAGTTAGTGACACATAGAAATCTTTTTTGTTGTACAAATATTATAAAACTCTAAACAAGAGCACTTGACCTATTGCCTATTTTCTCAATTTTCCTCATTAAATATTTTCTTTCAGAATCAAAATCAAATTACTTACCTTCTGTTTAAAATTCTATCTTGACCTATATTTTACTACCTTTCCTCTTATGCTAGTCATTTGCTCTAAAATAAGCCTTCACTTACTTTTGTTGTTTTCTTCTGTTATAGTTAACATTTATTCTGTCCTATTTTTCCTTAGAAAAAATAACATTACCAGACTGTTTCCTTTCAGAGAGCCATTTAACTTGATCAATAAAAGAAATGATGAGCTGAACAAGAAAGAATGCTACAGTTATTCAGAATTTAGACATGGGATTGTGGTTGATCCATTCAGCAGTGCATCTTCCATTTATATTTCCCTTTTGTAAACTATAAAGATATTATGTCTTGAGTCCCTTGCTTTTGTCCCTCATCTTGGTGTCCCCTACAATGCAGTAACCCAATAATCTCATCTCTAAATTATTTAACATGATAATTTACTCTGTGTTTTATAGTCTTGAATAATTTAATATTAAATAATAATATTCATTCCATGTAGTAGCAAACCCTGAATCATAACTTTCGAAGAGACTCATAGCATAATTGATCTAGCAAGCCATGAGTTAATTTTAAATATTAGAAGTTTTAGGGTCAAGCAGAGTACAGTGAAAAATATTTTGCAATCAAAGCAAATCTAGCACTGTGGTTTTTTTCTTTAAGTTCTGTACTAGGAGTTAACATTCTGGTAGAAATTTTCATATATTTTTCATTAGTTAAAAGCAGTTTTTGCAATAGGTAATTGCTAATCTTGACCAGAAATAGCATTTATCACCAAAGGGAATGCTACATAATGAAAAAATCTTACAATTTTTAAGTCAATGAGGGCCATAAAATTGTTTTGTCTTAATTGTTATTCTGGGTTTTCTTTCCTCAGAATAACCATTAGTATCACCAAAAACATTGTATTAATAAAGCACTGTGCTAATGGCTATTATAACTAGTTTTGTAAAAATAGTCATGTAATATTTACTTTGTATATTATTCACATGATAATTTTTATTTGAATTGTTACATATCTCATAAATTGTAATTTATACCTTGCTAACTCAGCAAGGGCAAAGAACTTTAGCTTTCTTTGATTCTCCCAAACAGCTGTATGCATAGTAAGTGTTCAATAAATATTTAATGATCATTTTGAAAAATAGTCTCAAATCACAAATTTACTATTTAATGTAAATGTCTTATTTTGGTTTATTTTGTTTCCCAGCTTTATTGAGGTATAATTGGCAAATAAAAATTGTGTATATTTAAGGTATACAATATGATGTTTCGGTATATGTATATGACGTGAATGATTACCACAATCAAGCTAATTAACATATCCATCACCTCACATAGTTACCTTTTTTTTTTTTTTTTTGGTGAAAACAATTAAGATCTACTCTCTCAGCAAATTTCAATTATTTAATGCAATATTATTATCCATAGTCACCGTGGTATACATTAGATCTTCATAATTTATTCATCCTGCATAACTGAAACTTTGTACCCTTCGACCAATTTTCCCCATTTTTCCCCTCTCCCCAGCCATTGGTAACCATCATTCTACTCTCTGCTTCTGAGTTTGACTTTTTTAGATTCCACATGTAAGTTAAATCATACAGTGTTTGTCTTTCTGTGTCTGGCTTATATCAGTCAGCATAATGTCCTCCAGATTCATCCATGTTGTTGCAATGGCAGGATTTCCTTCCTTTTTAAGGGAATGATATTCCGTTATATATTTATACTACATTTTTTTAATCCATTCATCCATTGACAGACATCTAGGTTATTTCCATATCTTGGCTATTGTGAATAATGCCTAATTCAAGTGTTTTA
Source organism: Balaenoptera ricei (assembly GCF_028023285.1). NCBI lineage: Eukaryota > Metazoa > Chordata > Mammalia > Artiodactyla > Balaenopteridae > Balaenoptera > Balaenoptera ricei. Next base: position 51,171,664 of record NC_082645.1, read on the forward strand.
TAGCAAGCTAGAATACTTAGATTTCTATGTTTATATATATTTTTAGCAGTATCTCAAAATCTGTCATTATAAAGGAATTCCTAGGCGAGGTTTAAAATATTCACAAGCAATTAACTAGCAATTGGTTAAGAAATGTTTTAGTGCCAGAATTACATATTTAGCTTATATATAAGTAAGGGGCAGGACACTAATGCCAACTTAATTTCTTATTTTATCAAACTTAATTTTTACCAATTTATAACACTGCTGAAACTTAGAACGTGTTGAAGAATAATTAGTAGAAATGAGTTTGTCAACAAGCATTTTTTCATTTTTGTAAGTGAAACCATATGTGAGACTCAAAATAAGAGAACAGGATTTGGATTTAGTTTTCTCTTCCAAATCTCAGGACTTGTTTTGTGTGTGTGTGTGTGTGTGTGTGTGTGTGTTTGTGTGTGTTAAAGGTACAGTTAGTATAAACCAGAAAATAAATGTAGAATTTAGTAGTTCACAATTTTTCTTTTTTAAATAGTGTACTGTCCCCCTAAAAGGAAGAAAAAATAAATACGCTTTTCAAATTTGCTTTGAATTAAAGTAACTAGGCAAGCTATTGGCAATGTATTATAGCTTGTAAGACAGTTGGTGTCTATGTTCCTAAGAATTGAGAACAAGACCCAGCCAAGTCCAAGACTTGGAGGACTTTTATATCTGCACAAAAGACTGATCACAAATATTTAGATAATGTGTTTACAACAGAGCTTCTAGCTCCTCTTTGTATTTATCCATTCTTCTTAACCATTACTTTGCTTAGTAATTGCTATACTAGTATCTCTGGACAAGGGGCAAGAGAGGGGACTAAAAAATTCAAGGATTCATTTTTGCTACTTTATATTTTAACAGAGTTTTGAGAGAAGGAAAATTAAAGCTATAATTAAGGCCTGGGGGATTTTTCTTTGGTTTTTAAATTAGTCAAGTCATTGTGCTCTATATTAACATAGATAATTGGAATTCAACTTTAGCAAAGAATGTAGCATTTGCAGTTAGATTAGAAAAGGGAATGGAATTGTTTTAGATAATTATAAAGTATACAAACAATATTTCTCAAGAATCCTAGCCTTAGGGGTAGCTGCCCCAAGTAGATTTTACTAGTTTGTTTTTGGATAACCATGTAACAATCTGTGATTTAGTCTAGAATCTTTTGAAGGTATTTGTTTTCTGCTATACAAGGACTCCAGGGCCTGAAGCTTTGTTCATTGGACAGTCTCTGTTGGTGATCAGTCCGTCAGTCCATATTTTTCTCTAAGATCTTTAAGTATATGGCACAATTCAGTTTCTGTTCAGGTCCAGATATCTCAAGTACTAACAAGGTCACTGGATCACTTAAACCATTCTTTTCTCTGTTTTGAAATAAAAAATTAAAATTTAGTGTTCTAATCTTTAAATTAAGAGTAAAAAGCAAAACGTTTTTTAGAAGTTTTAATTTCAAAATATTAATGTTTAAAATGCTCAGTTTTTTTCCTCCAAGAAAGGAAATTTTTTTGACTTTGCTGCCACCTCATGGCTAAGGCAGCAATTAGAAGTGATCCTTCAGAGGCTTATAAAATATGTACCAGGAAAAAAAAGAAAAGACCATGAAGAAGTCATAGTAAATATGAACTTTGCATTGCTCCTATACTAACTTTTTCTCTTTTGTTCTATAATTTAAATTTGAGCCCCATCTTTGACTTTCAGTTTCACTCCAGTAATAATGTATCATAGTTGTTTGTTGCTTTTCTCACCTTTCTTGGGAGCTTTTGGTCTAGATAATTCTATAAAATCATTGTTCTTCTTTAATAATATTCCCACCAAAGGCATCGTGTTTGTATCACAACTCTGCTGCCACCCAGCAGCGGTGAGCCCATAGCCAATTACTTAACTTCTCTACACCTCAGTTTCCTCAGACATGAAATAGAAATAATAACAACTACCTATTTTAGAGGGTTGATGTGAAAATTCATTAAGATGGTGATTGATAAATCAGTTAGTTTTATAGATTTAAACTTAATTTGAAAAGGCAAGAATTTTAGAAATGGTTCATATTGCTCACTACCTATCCAAATAGGAGCCATAACTGAACAACTTCAGCAACTCAACTGCAAGTGATCTTAAGATGTTAGTTTTCTGAAAGAAACGTGTCCACCTTTTTTTTCCTTAATAGCTCCATTTGTTTTACTTCCTCTGGCAGGAATGCAAATCATTGCATGGAGAGTATGTCGGGCGAGCCTGTGGCCACGAGCACCCATATGTTCCAGATGTTCTATTTTGGTCAGTGATCCTGTTCTTTTCCACAGTTACTCTGTCAGCCACACTGAAGCAGTTCAAGACTAGCCGCTATTTTCCAACCAAGGTACTTAGACTACAATTTTTCTGATCAAAATATGAACCAATATAAAACATGCTATGGAGTCATGTGTGTTTTAGGACAAAAGAAAGAGCTATCGCTGTCGTTAAAGGAGCCACTAAAAGGTTTCTGTGTGATTGAGCTGCCAGATTAGGACTGGGCATGGTGAGGGAGGTAAGAGAAAGCATTTTGTGATACAGTGCTAGGAGTACACATTCCCTCCAGGCTTATCTCCTAACTTCAAATCCCAGAGATAAACTCCCACTTTCCCACTTTCATTTTTGGAACTCAGAAGCACACACTGCATTACTGATTGTCACTTTCTTGCCCAGCGAACAGTGGGAGCTATTCCAGCCTGACAGACACCTCATAGGAGCCACCGTTACATTCTGTAATTGGGAAAGCCCTGCAAGACTCATTGGAACACTACCCTCTTTTTCATTTTTAAAGTGTCAGTCCCTCCGCCTAACCCACCACGTTTGCATCTGCATATTTGGAAAGGAAAGTAAACAGAGAAACAGCTTAGTTCAATATTTAACACTGCAAAGTAACACCTATAAGGTCTGACTCAGCCAAAAAAGAAGGAAGGAAGGAAGGGAGGGAGGGAGGGAGGGAGGAAGGAAGGAGAAAAGAAAAAGAAAGAAGAGAAACAAGAAAACAAGCTTTTTAGGGATGAGCTAAAATTTGTGATGGAAATTCTACTCTGGGAAAATGTTTTAAGAACTGTTGTTTGAGAGAAACTTCTGTTTTTCTTACCTCTTCCTTCCCTAAGGTGGAAGATTCATTTCTTTCCCCCCAAAGCTTAATTTGATTAATATAGAATTTTTTTTTGTATCAAACTCCTGCATTTTGTATGTGTTTGTGTGTGCGTCATAAAGGCAGCCTAATAAAAGGCAGATCTTGTTGATTATTGTTTAAGAATTTTTCTCAATGAAGACTTTATAAAAGAGAAATGGCTTTAAAAACTGGCTTACATAGAATAACTTTTAAATTTGCTTACTCTGTTGTGCACATTACCTGCTGCCATACTTGTAGCTCAGATAAACTAACTAAAATATTATGCTTCTTCAATAAAAATAGATAATTTTATTTTATGGTATTTCAGGTTTATCATATTAAAATGTTACCTACGTGAGAAAGAGTACTAAAATATAGCGAAATTCTAGCCATGCAACCTTATTCTGTGAGATAAATATTCACATACTGGAATTCATAATAAACTTAGATTTTTATCAGCACTGCTGATGTAGTGCTATTGTATCACGCAAGAGTCCCATAATAAACTTAGATTTTAAATAAATACTGAAAACAGCACAATCACCATTGTAGCTATTCCATAATGCCTCATTTTGAAAATGTTGAGTGTGTATTCATCCTAATGACAGAGATACATAAATATAAATATGACAAGAGTTAGTAGTAATATTATAGTCTGCATAAAATATAATATTATGATATTATGTCATAAAGTGTTTATAAAGTGTGATTCTAGATTATGTTCCTGAGTATTCTTCACTGTTTATAGTTCCTTCAAGTGACAAGTGTTTTCATTATGTTTAGGTTCGATCCATAGTGAGCGACTTTGCTGTCTTTCTTACGATTCTGTGTATGGTTTTAATTGACTATGCCATTGGGATCCCATCTCCAAAACTACAAGTACCAAGTGTTTTCAAGGTGAAGTTATCATAGGATTTACTATCATCTCTCCATCTCTGTAGGTCTAATTTTTATTCAGATGATGGCTATAACCCTAGTACTTGGGATTTTCATGAAAATATAAAGAATATAGATTAATATAACAGTAAATAAAATGCCCAGGGCATGACTAAAATTTTGGCCTAATATTAAAAAAATAGAAATCACAGAAATAGAAACCTAGAGGCAGCTTGAAAAAATTTTCTGTCAATTATTCCAGTGGGAATATCTATATTCTTAAAAGATAAGGAAGCATTTTGAAAGTAAGGGTAATGCACAGTGGATAGGGCTTGAAAACAGATAAAATTAGGTCTGGAATAGAGTTCAGACCATGTTACTAACTATGCAACCTTGGGCCAGTTACTTAACCTCTCTGAGCCTGTTTTCTCACCTATCAAAAAGAGCTAGGGACTTCCTCAAAGAATTGTCAAAATGATTTCCTTTGGGACTCATCTCAGGCACCAGCCATGTTTGAACCTTTCCCTGAACCCATGATGTGACCAAACATCTTTTTGACATTTTTACATAGTGACCTGGATACACATCTAAAATAAGAGTTATACACAGTGGTCAATGTGATACTTGTAAATGTAAATAAGTTTGCCAATCATAAATGATAAATATTAATATGATTTTATTTAATATAGGTATTGATTGAGAACACAAATTTGTGAGTCAGTCTGTCAGAGTAGAAATCCGATCTCCACCACTTACTAGCTTTGGGACCTTGAAAAATTTACTGAACCTCTCTATGCCTCAGTTTCCTTATCTGTATCTTCTTTAGACTGTTGTGAAGAAAAAAATGAGTTAAAATATTTAAAGCACTTAGAATAGTGTCTGGTACCTTATAAATGCTTTGTGAATATTATTATTATTAAATATATAATTCACTTGGCATATCAGTTTATAATTAGGGCTTTCCTGGTATTATCTGTAAGACTTAATTTGATTAGGTATTCATTAATCCAGTTAATAACTGTGCATTCTTTAATTTTTCACAGCCCACAAGAGATGATCGTGGCTGGTTTGTTACACCTTTAGGTCCAAATCCATGGTGGACAGTAATAGCTGCTATTATTCCAGCTTTACTTTGTACTATTCTAATTTTTATGGACCAACAGATTACAGCCGTCATCATCAACAGAAAAGAGCATAAGCTAAAGGTATATTTTAACATCCATTTTCATGTAAATCATTGTGATTCAACTGATGTCAATTGATGTTTATTATACTTTGTATTCTATAGTCATTTGCATAGTGAAATATTAAAATATTTTCAGATTCATAATTTTATTTTCTATATTCATGGTACTTTGTCTTACGATAAGTTTAAAATTAATTAATTAATTATTTATTAATTAATTTGTTTATAGCACTTGGCTGAGCTCTGAACTCTGGAACCCTACCTCCAGGACTTAAAATTTAAAAACATTGCCAAAGTTCTAGCTTTCTTTACCATGTTTAACACATTGTAATGAAATAGTCTATTTTGGTGAAGTGTAGCTTTTACCAATTTGTCTTACGTCTGGGATTCTTCTATTTCTCTATTTGACCCTAAGTATGTCTATTAGATTGCATTCATTTTGGAACAAATTACATCTTCAAATAATTCTCATTTTCTTTAGTCGTTCCTCCATCTATAATGTCTAGGACATCAAAACCCAGTCATAAATGTTACAGTTTGTGACATCTTTGTTGAGCTTTAGTGCAGATTTTAATGACTTTCTTTTACAAAGAGAATAAATATGAATGTATCTTATTTATTATATTCTGACCCTGCCATTTTGCAACTGTGAATAATTAGCTGTTCACTGGTGTGCAATTTGTCTGAGATGCGTAATGTGAGCACTATCATTTATAGGAATGTGTTAACTAAAATCAAAAAAATCATTGAATGGTTAAAAGTACTCTGAATCAAACCTTACAAAAACAGAACAGGCACAATCTTGTTTTTTCTGGTATCATGGGATAATTGCCAGCTATCTTCACATACTCTTTAAACTCTAGGAAAAGTTTCATTGTCAGAGCAACAGAAATCATACTTTATAGAATTTTTAAGTATGTTTGTTAGAGAGATTTAAAAATCAGATTGATTGGACTATTTGATGGGAAGTAGTAATGACATAAGTATAAGAAAGCACAGTTATTTGTAATAAATCTTACTGAAAAGGAATTTTGTCTATTATATTGGGGAGAATGTGTGTCTCTCTTAAAATAAAGAGCATTCTTTATTCTCTTTGTAGAAAGTAACTTAAGCGTGCTCAAAACCTTTTTTAAAATGAGTTCATATTCACTTCTTGTTTTTGTCAAAAAATTTTTTGATTATTAAAGATGTATTCTAGGAAAATATCACATGAAGTCTTAGGAACTAGACCAGTGATGTGCTGGTACATGTTTAACAGCCAGTCCTCTGTGTATAAAAAGAAATACCCTGATTTATAATGTTTGCCGATTTTCATGATACGAATACTCCCATCGTGGCCCATTTCAAGCTACCGAAGTGACATCAGTTGGCAGGAAAAAATTTGAAAATTAAACAATTGGTTCTTATAAGTCTGTATGAGCTGGCTCCAAAATACTGCTGAACTACATTATTCAATATTAGAAACTTTGAATCATTTACAGCTCTCAAAACAAGAAATTCAGATTTCCAAAGTAGTGGTCAACTTATTTAATATCAATCATTCAAAAATATTATTTGCTTTTAAAATATCAGCCTTCTGCAAAAGCAAATACCACCACAACTTAATTATTAAAGTTATGTAGTTGATTAAGTAGATCTATAAAACCGGTGTTAAGAACTTAATGTTGAATGCTGTTAGTCTGCTACTCTCTAAGAAGTAAGAAAACATTTTTCCTAGACACCAGTTTATTTTTTAAAACTGAAAACATCTCTATTTTTCCCATTTCTGTTTTTATTATATACTGAAATATGTATTTTCATACTACATATGTTGCTTGTTGTTTTTACATAAGAGCATTATAATGGTAATTATCCAATGCCAACAATATAAATATAAATCTGCATTATCATTTTTAATGGCAGTATATATATTTCCTTGTATGGCACATGTTTTAAATGAACTAAAAGACTCCTGTTTTAGAAAGAAAGTAAGCTATGTAATCATTGTTTCCCTTTCAAAGGAAGTTGGTTTGGGGTTTTTTTTGGCTTTTATAATTAGACAGAAATATCACTGATTTCACCGAGAAATTTCCCTTGTAAAATTTTTTTCGAAATATTAGTGGAATCATTACAACAGAACGTGGAAGTAAATGAAGAATTGCCCAGGGTGATGTTAACTTTTTGGCTGTCCTGTATGCTTGCTGTTTCCAGATCTCTCCACCTTATAAATCACATATTGCTTGCTCCTTGTTCTTCATGAGCCCATGGTAGGCCCTTGACATTCACAGACTTTCCAAAGCTCCAGATCAACAAATATACTATATTTACCTCCCCTTTACATATCGTATAGAATAGCTAAAATATAATAAAGCATTCTTTAAGTGGTCCTTTCAAGTATCTGCATTTATAAAATTAAATGTAGAACTAAAGCATTTAATATTTTTGTCACTGAAACAAACTTGAGACTATATTATTAAACTATATTACATTATTTGTACATTACTTTTTATTGTACAAATGGCTATGTAATCAAAAGATTCATATTTTACCCCTTAATAGCCTGGATTTAGTAAACAGCAAATCTGGCTTAATCATAAACTTTGCTACATTGCCACAAGCAGAAGAGTTAGTCTTTTCTTGGCCACTCTGAGTCTGAACACCCCATTCTCCTCCTTGGATATGGATATTTGCAAAGTAAGTTCCTTCTAGTGAAGACATATTTTATCTACACCGAACACTTTTTTTTTTTGGCCTTTAACCCTTGTCTTCTCTAAGCTTCACTACAGTGTGGTCTGCTGCTACTGATTTTCCTGTTAATAACAGCAAAAAATCACTTTCTCAGAATGTTCTTTACTCAGAGTAATGGTTTGTTCCATAGCCGCTCTCCTGCCTGTTGCTTCCCTGAAGCGTTTGCACAGTCTCTGGCTTTAACTTGTACCACATTGTCACAAAAAGACACATGTTTCTTGAATATATCCCCAGACCACAAGTTAACCACGTTTTCAGCTTTTACTTATTTTCTTTTCTCCCTTGAAAACCCTTTTTTGCCTTGGTTGGAGCATTCCCTGAGATAGTTTAATGAATGATGATTTCTAGCTTCTGTATCAAGCAGCTGGTAGAGGCCACATCATGTATCTAAGTCTACATCACATATCCGAGTCACCTAGAAATTCATCATTTCATTCTGTATCTCTCCCAAACTTATATTTTAGATCTTTTCACTTTTTCTTCACTTCCATTACCAAATCCAGTAGTTGGTTTTCTTTTAGAGGATTTTTTCCTGCCATTAAAAATCTCTTTATCATTTTGTGAGTGTTACTGCATACGTAATAAAGCTGTGTTGAGCTGAAGAGTCTAGCCCCAACTCACAGGTTAAGTGACTAACTCCTCCCTCAGAATGAAGAATTTCAAGATTAGCAAAACTCTAATTCACTGCACCTCATGATCCTTTGGGTCACTCAAAAGTATCAGAAGTTGCAAATGTAAAAACCTGAGAATGCAGATTTCATCTATATTGTATACAGACGTAAATTCATACTCCCTCTAGCATTTCTCATTTGTTTGTTTCTTCCCTAGAGAAGTGGAATAAGCATTGGTTAACTGAATCCCTCTGAAAAGCATTAAAAATGTCCACTTTTTAAAAAAAGTACATTCTCTAAAAGTGGATAAATAGATATTATCTTTCAGAAAAGAAAGTTTCTGTTAAGATACAACCGTGGGCTTTTCTACATGTTTCTGTAGACAGTTCAGGCTTCTTTTGACATCATTTTTAATAAACAGCAATACAATTCCAGATCACTTGAGTAAATGGATGCATTTGCAACATTCATTTGGCACTACATTCTCTTGATGATTATGGCATTTGATATGTTCTTTTTTGCCCTCTTTGTCAGCCTGGTTCTTCATGTCAATCTATAGTCTTTTATGTGGTTAACTTGACAGATGCAGGAAATTGCTGCCAAGCTTTGAGACGAATTTTTTCAGCAGTGGCATCTGGGTATCAGATGGTCCTCTTGGCTGGCCTCTTGTCTTGCTGCATGTTGGTTTTAGTGGGGTCTGGTGCAGCATCACCTGTTGCTATGCTCCCTTTTCCTCCCATATGTCCATTTCCCGTGATTCATGGATGAATGTGAGAATAGAAGCTCTGGTTCTGTCTTTATTTCAGAAAAAAAATCTACAGAAATATGTTAGAAGGTGCACAGTTCTCTCTCTGACAAAGGGATACTTCCCTTTGGCTGGCATGCCTATCAGTTAATAATATGGTTACAAAGACCATGTTTTTGAAGACATTTTAAATGAAAGGCAAGAAGAAGGATAATGATTAATTAGTGGAAGTGCCAGAACTGCTTTATTTCCCTTGATTCACATTAAATTAAGATGCTCCCATTGTTGTATAACATAATCAGGGGGAAATTGTATTTTTGTTTTTATTATCTACTTGGTCTTTACAAAGCTAGCTTTCTAAGTTTAAAAAGGAAATTATTCCCTCGGAAAGCATTATTTTGTCTGCTTCCTGCAATCTAGAATCCCACTGTTTACATTTGTATCATATTTTTAAAACACTAAGACAAGAGCTGTAGGAAATCGCTCTCACGAAGAAGGCCTTCCTCATATTATTAAGCCATAGGGAGCATGGACCCTGGGAGAGTCCAGGGTGTACTAAACGCACAAGCCTGACTCTCAAGGCCCCATGTCCTTTGCCTCCTCTAATGTTTACCTCTCAGCTACTAGCACCTCTTCCATTCTCTCTTAGCAGTACCACAACTTTGCAAAACCGCCCAGGGGGCACCATTCACATTGTATTGCCTCAGTGGTAGAGGCTTAAGGGTCAGGTCCTTCGCTGTTCTATATTCTTCACACTCCAGAGTTCCTAGGACAAAACACTCCTCTAACTGGTTAAGATGTGGTCCTTTAATGGGACTAAAATTTGAGTTCTATGCAGCTACATTTTCCAAAATGTTCTGCAAAAGGACCAGGGGACCAGAGTATGGCCCTAGTGAAGCTAGTTACAATTTTTTGGTCATGCTGACACCAGGGTGTTTCTCTTCCCACCCTCCATCTCTTAATAATGAAAATCTCTCCCGAGTTACTAGCAAAACAAGTTTCTAGAGTCATATTCACAAGGGAAATTGAGTTTAGGCATTTGGATGAACTGGAGCATTGCCCCAGCTAAGCTGACCCAAGGAGGGGTGCCACGGAATCGGTGACTATGCAGGAGGAAAAGGTCCTTATGTGGTATCTCTCATTTTCTCCTCACTGTCAGCTCCTACACTTTTATAATTTGGCAGGCATAAGCAGAAAGGGAAGGAAGTACAACCGATTTTAAGGGTGTTTTTCATAACAAAACAACAAAATAAAATAGCAGAAAGAAAACACTGCCATGACAAATACACATCAAATACTCAGTATGTTTCACCCTCCAGACTATAATAGCTTTCAGATTAACTAGAAACTGCTTGCAGCTTGGTAAAACTGCCTGTAAGAAAAGCCAAAATTATTCCTCTAGAATAATTGGTAATTTTTGCTCGTGTTCATAATAATAAATTTAACAACTACATTTATTTTAAAATTATACCTGTTTGATTCTAAAAACTGTTTCAATAATGCATATTTCCTTTTAAAAAAGTCAATCTGTAACTTTTTGATTGCTTACTGTATGTCAATGATTGCACTAAAAACTGACATATACTGAGAAATTGTATGATAAGTTTACCTGCCCTTAAGAAACATTTATATATTTTTACTGAGGATCCTTGAAACTAGTGAGTACAAGAGAAAAATGTATTGTTCAACTGCTAGAATATAACAGCCCCTGACATTTACTGGGTACTTACTAATATATCAGACATTGTTCTAAATGATGTGCAAAATCATTTGCAAATTATTTAATTCTCACAACAACCCAGCAAGATGTCTCCTGTTATCGTCACCATTTTTCAGATAGGAAAACAGAGGCACAAGAAGTTAAATGATTTGCCCAAGATCATTGGTTGAGCCAGCATTTGATTCCAGGCCACCTGTCTCCAGAACTTATACCCTTAAGCACTTTATTACACTACCTCTCATGAAGTAGTCATTAAGAGTTGGAATGTAAAGTAGCATTTGCTGCCTCTGAGGCTTTACACTGTCAATTTCCTATGGGGGATGGAGGAAGAGGGTAACTCGATTCTTCCCCATTCTTCAACTTGTCTCCTCAGAGAACTCTTAGCTCATCACCCTCCCCTAGGGAGCAGTCTCCAGGTCCCCACACCTCCACAGGTCCCTTGCACCCATTTTTCCTCATTTACATTTCCTGCCTGGTTCAAGAAAGCTCCGAAGTTTGCAACATCTGGAGGCCAGTGACAGCACAGGAGGATCATAGAGGAGATAGAAAACACAAATACTATCACTTTAAGGAGAGGCCAAATTTTTCCAGGGCTGAAACTGAAACAGATGAGAACAAGATGCTGTAGTAATATATTAAGATAAAAATGAGTGTATATGGAAGTTTAGGTTCTATGATATTATTTTTCCCAGTAAAAGTCAGCCATTGAGACAAAACAGGGCAATTAGAAACTGAGGGTCTAAGAAGAGTTTTTCCTTAGGAGATGTTAGCAGAAAGGCTTCTTGGGTATTGTCAGGAAGTGGTTTCTAGTCACAGCCAGGCCATTCTTAGCTCTGCTGTGGACACAGCCCTTACTTTGTTTTCTCAGCCTGATGCCTGGTATGTAATTGGTGCTCAATATTTTTCGTATGAATTAATGATGAAAGACTAGACATATGGGCTTCCCTGGTGGCGCAGTGGTTGAGAATCTGCCTGCCGATGCAGGGGACACGGGTTCGAGCCCTGGTCTGGGAAGATCCCACGTGCCGCGGAGCGACTGGGCCCGTGAGCCACAACTACTGAGCCTGCGCGCCACAACTACTGAGCCTGCGCGTCTGGAGCCTGTGCTCCGCAACAAGAGAGGCCGCGATGGTGAGAGGCCCGCGCACCGCGATGAAGAGTGGCCCCCGCTTGCTGCAACTAGAGAAAGCCCTCGCACAGAAACGAAGACCCAACACAGCCAAAAATAAATAAATAGAGTAAAAAAAAATTAAAAAAAAAAAAAAAAAGACTAGACATATGAACTGCAAATTAACCTGCCCATTTAAGGAACCAAAGTGAAGTGACTGTATTTGATAATGACTTTACCTATTCAATAGAAATAGAATGGAAACTAATGTACCATTAAGCCAGAATTACATTAAACCTATTAAAATATATAGAAGCCACTATAATCATAATTGCAGTAGGAACACCTGCAGATTTTCTTTAAGTGGATTATATATTTTGAGACTGTTATCTTTTTAAATTTATTTTGCATTTTAGAATCATTTATACAAGATTCAAGATAGTATCTCTTTTCTGTTCTTTACTATGCCATGGTGGTGGTGTCATTGGTCTCTATGCCAAATTCAGGTAGTATGAGAATCCTCTTTTCTTTCTCTTAACAGAAAGGTTGTGGGTACCATCTGGATCTATTAATGGTGGCCGTCATGCTTGGTGTGTGCTCCATCATGGGCCTGCCGTGGTTTGTGGCTGCCACTGTCCTCTCCATCACTCATGTCAACAGCCTAAAACTGGAATCAGAATGTTCCGCTCCGGGAGAACAACCCAAATTTCTTGGCATTCGGGAGCAAAGGGTTACTGGGCTTATGATTTTTATTCTTATGGGTTCATCAGTCTTTATGACCAGTATTCTGAAGGTAATGAAATCTGCCTTTATGAATTTGTGAGAAGGCAGAATATATTTATTATTGTTTAAGAAATTTCATTTGAATCTAAGCCATCGATTTGTAAATATTGTATGGCATGTGATGAAAGTGATGAATTTTTTTTTTTACCATGTTTATATAGCTTCTTAACAAGGGAAATTATGTGCTATATTTTAGAATCCTTAAATACATAAAAAATGTAATCTGGCAGAGTAAAATTTGATGTGGAAATTATTATTGTAATTTTGAAATGAAAATCAGGTTATGGGAAAGAGTCACTCATCTCTGACTGACCTGTGACCTGAGTTTACTGTAGGCCTACACAAAATAAAGTTTCTATTTTCTTGTCAGTGGACAGATATATTTGCAATTAATATTACTTAATATAAGGTAGAGGTGCAGAGATAAGCAATGTCATGGTCATGGCCACATATGCAGTTTTGTATTTTAAATGTTTCATAAAACTACTACATGAACATCATTATTATACTTATTTTTTTATGTTTCAAGTAGTTGAATCCTGAACTTTCTGAATGTATTTGGGTTTATTAAACCCCATCATAGTTTTACTAACAGCTATTTTTCTGTGTATAAAATTAATCTCAATTTATGAAATAAAGTATGTCTCACTTCTATCCTTAAAAAAATAAAATAAAATAAAATAAAATAGTTGAATCCATTTTAAAGAGGATTAAAGAGTAATTGTTTTGTCATATAATTTTGACAGGTATTTCAAAGTGTGTTAATTGTATTTTAAATTATAACTCATTTTAGTTGTCCATAATTTGAAAATTCTAATTGAATTATTTAATAATTTATACAAGTTTACCTTTATTTAATAATTTACACAATTTGCAAGAACTAATTTCTATGTTATATAAGTAATTACAGAGAAACAATGATGCTGAGGTATTCCAATAAAAAGAGAAAAATTGAACGATCCACATGTTTACAAGTATCTGGTGTGATGTAGGAACAATGTTTAAACGTTAACTCCATTCTTCACCTTTAATCTAAATATCTTACCATTGTGAAACAAAATTCAAATTTCCCTAAAGCAGCATGATAATAATAGTTAATATTTATTGTTTATTACATATCATATGTGTTTTTTTGGTTTTGACCTATTAAATACTTATAACAGACCTATTATTAACCCTTTTTAGATGTTGGGAAACTAAGGCACAGAGAGCTTAGGTCACTTACCTAAGGTTATGCAGCTAAAAAGTGCTTAGAGCTGGGATTTTAACCCATGTCTTCTGGCTCTGCCCTATACTGCTTCTAAAATATTTATTTATTTTTCTGTGTTTTTCTTTGGAAGTGCAGAATATATTGACCACATTATATTTGAAAATAACTTGTGCCTCTTTTCTAATTGTTCTTTTACAGTTTATTCCTATGCCAGTGCTATATGGAGTGTTCCTTTACATGGGTGCTTCATCACTAAAAGGAATTCAGGTAAATTACAGAAATGCAAGCACATCTGTGATGACTTATCTTAAGGTCTGTTGATGCTAAGTCACGTGGTAGCTAAAAAAATGCCATTATCTGAGGAGCAGCTTTCAGACTACAGTTAAATTTCTTCAAACTGGTTCATAATCTGAGGGTACTTTTGTTTACTATGAGTATATTAAAACTGTAAAAGGTTTAGACTTTATAATCCTTTTAGAAAAAGATAGCAGTACATTTAAAAATATATCCAAATACTTTTGATCTTTGATACTGTGATCATGTATGTGGACATCTATCTATGAAAACAGAAAAAAAATTTTGCACAAAGATGTTCCTTGTAACACATATTATCAAAATATTGGAAACAACCCAATTATTCAACAGCAGTAAAATAATTAAGCTATCTAAGGTACATTAATTTAAAATTGATAAATATGATGACTATAAAAATAACAGTAAAAATGCTTATGACAAAGTGAAATGCAAAGTGAAAAAGTGGTAAAACGAGTTGTAGCTATGATAGGTTTATAAAACTGTGAGTGTGGGTGGATTAAAAAGGAAGGTAGAGAAATAAAGACAATTTATTTAGGTAATAAGATCCTGGGTGATTTTTTTTCCTTTTATGTTTGTTTTCCTGTTGTTATTACAATTGTCTTTATAGAATTATTTTGTAAATTAATAAGGAAAACCTTATTAATTGTTTAAGTATTGGTTAAATAAATATAGTTTTTGTATTAATCTCCCATTGCTACATTACAAATTGCTATGAAACGTAGTGGCTTAAAACAGTAAACATTTATTATCTCACAGTTTCTGTGGGTCATGAATTTGGGAACTTATTAGCTGGGTGATTCTGGCTCAAGATGTCTCATGTGGTTGCTATCAAGATGTGGACAAGAGCCGCAGTCATTTGAAGGCTTGAATAGGACTAGGTGTATGTCCAAGATGGCTTATCATATAGCTGAGGGCAAGAGACATTAGTTCCTCTCTATTGGTAGGAGGCCTCTCCATCAGACACTTAAATGTCCTCACACTAGAGAAGCTACCTTCCATCCAAGTGAACAATACGAGAGAGAATGAGGGCAAAGTCACTGTGCCTAATGACAATCTCCAAAGTCACGCACGGTCACTTCCACTTTTTTTCTATTTGTTAGAAGCAAGTCATTGTGTCCAGTTTGCTCGCACAGGGAGGGAAATTAGAGTCCATCTCTTGAAGAGAATAATACCAAAGAATTTGTGGACACATTTCAAAAGTACCACAAGATTATTCTAAATTTTTACAGAGGCTGTTGACAAATTATTCCTGCTTATGTTACTGTAGTGGGTTGAATACTGCCTCTTCCCCCCCATTCATATCTACCTGGAATCTCAGAATGTGACCTTATTTGGAAATAGAGTCTTTGCAGATGTAATTAGTTATGGATTTCAAAATGAGCTCACCCTGGATTTAGGGTGAACCCTAAATCCAATGACCAGGGTCCTTATAAGAAGAGGAGAGGACACAGAGAGACACAGGGAAGAAAGCCACATAAAGGTGGAGGCAGAGATTGGAATTTTGCCACCACAAGCCAAGGTACATCAGGAGCCAACAGAAGCTGGAAGAGACAGGGAAATTTTCTTCCCTACTGCCTTCAGAGGGAGCATGGCCCACCAACACTCTGATTTTGGAATTATGGCCTCCACACTGTGAGAAAATAAATTTCTATTGTTTAAGCCACCAAGTTGTAATTTGTCACAGCAGCACTAGGGAACTAACACAGGTTTCGACTTAAATGTGCCTTTGAATAATCTTGTTTTATAACAACATTATTGTTCCAGAACACTTAAATTTTCTTGACAAAGAGACTACTTTTGAGGATTATTTATCGTAAAGTATAGTTGGTTTTTGTTGGCTAAAAGACAATATAAATTACCACGTTTTCTTTGACAAGCCGGACTCACTGCCATTCAGAGGCCTACAGAGGAAAAGTCATCTGAATAAGTGCTATGAATTTGTCAAATTAACACTTTTTAAGTGGAGCGCAGGGTGCTGGATGGTGAACTGCGGTTCAACAACAGACCACAAGAGAAACTGAAATAGAGAAGTTTATCACTCACAGGTCTACACAGGAAGTACCTGGCCTTGAGGGGCCTCATGGGGAGGTCCAGACAAAGTGAAGACAGAGAGAGGGAGACAGGACCTGGGGCACATGCTTTTATTAGGGTCAGTGGGTGGAGTGCTTTGGGGTTCCTGGGCTAAGGCCGAATTGGACTCTTCAAATCAAAAGAGCAGGGTTTTGGTAAGCTTTGTGGGAGTCTTATCTAAGGGGTGTATAAGGAGAAGGCAGTGGGAGGCAGGGGAGGTTGCTGATCACAAGGGCCGTTGGAGAAGCTACATCAGGAATTTGTATCTATTTGCAACTCTGCAGGCAGCTGTCTAAGGCGTACACTTGCGTGAGGGGTTAGGGTAGTTTAAGGTCACCTCAGGCTGCTTGATCAAACAAAATGGATGATGAGGCAGCAGCACTATGGAATAGCTGAGCTAAACTCTCAACACTGAGGGGCAGGCAGCACAGGAGCTCTTTTCCTGAATAAACAACTAACCAGCTTCTGCCTTTGGGAGAAGGAAAACCTCTTCGGCCTTGGGATACTACTGGATGTCAGAACCGAGGCAAAACTTTAGTATGAAGTTACTGTAAGATCACTGAACACCCAAAGTAGATAGCGTGACTCTGTTCATCCTGCCACTGGGTAAAATTAACTTGGGAGAAGGAGATGGTTGAGAAGTGTTATGAATTTAATTTTACTCAAACTACATTTAATTTGCTCAGCTGTAACTTCATGTATGAAAAGTATATTTTAAAAGAATTGGTTTGGTAAGGCAGATAGGGAAGAGTATTGAAAAGGTTTCGTTTATTTGTCTTGCTGGGTTTTGGGGGGGTTTTTTTGCCTTTGGCAAAGGTTCCATGAGTACTAATTTCAACCGTAAGTGAAAAGTATTTATTATTAGGCCTTGGGCTCACATCAATACAGCAGCAGAAGTTTAAGAAACAAAGTAAAGGGGCTTCCATGGTGGCACAGTGGTTGAGAATCTGCCTGCCAATGCAGGGGACACGGGTTCGAGCCCTGGTCTGGGAAGATCCCACATGCCGCGGAGCGACTAGGCCCGTGAGCCACAACTACTGAGCCTGCGCATCTGGAGCCTGTGCTCCGCAACAAGAGAGGCCGCAATAGTGAGAGGCCCGCGCACCGCGATTAAGAGTGGCCCCTGCTCGCCGCAACTAGAGAAAGCCCTCGCACAGAAACGAAGACCCAACACAGCCATAAATGAATAAAATAAAATTTAAAAAAAAGAAACAAAGTAAAATCATTTTGATAGGCTGCAACAGGTTTTTCCCCCTAATTCCACTCACATGATTTTTTACCCATGAGGTTTGGAACTAAACAAGAATGTCAAATTTTGGAATTATTTGGGGTGTGAATCTTTCAAATGAAAATTGAGGAAAACATTATCAAAGGCCCATGAGAAAAGTATAATGAGTTCTAAATAGCACCAATGAAACAGCAAATAGGGTTTCACACTGAGAAACAGAGTTAGTGAAAATTTGAGTGAGCCCAAAACTCAGGGAGTTGAAATTCCTATTTGGTATTTTGTGGTTAACTGGATGGGGAAACAGGATACTGATATTAGGACAAGATCAAAGGCAAATGCAAAACTCGGAATACATTTATCATGATTATCATTACTTGAGTAATAATAATTAAAAATGTGCTGAATATCAACAGTTCAAGAAGCATGTTGATTTGTTACCCTGTTTGTTGGAGGGCTCTATATGTTACCTGTTTGGTAATATTAAGAAACTTATCTAGGCTTCTCACTGTGCAACATGGCAGAAAAAACAGATTAGTGTTCTCATGAATGCTGTTTCTGTACTCTGATATATAACCACATTTATATTCACTCCAGCACTTCAGGAATCCAAAGTAAAGCAAATGTGCCATTTAAGCAATAACAAGTGAAGCACTCACACGCTGAAGTACATTTCTGCAATAACATAACTTCACAAATGGAGAAACTGTGGCTGGGAAAAATTAGTTCTATAGAAATTGAAACATTCGGTTATAACCCCAAGGATTTTACTTTATTTCTTCCCTATTGCCACCTCCACCGCACAGAGTTTTATTTATTTAATGACATGTAATTTTAAGAGATATTTAGGAGGTAGAAATAAAAAGACCCAGTGAAATATTTGTGGACAATATAGAGAGGGATAAACCAGAAACTAATTCAGCACTTAGTACTCTGCATAGAAGGTTTTCAACAAATTTTTTGGAATGTATAAATGAATATGAATAAATAAATGAACAGTGGATGGGCTAAACTATGTATGATTCTGGTTTAGATGCCTGAGGGAAGGTCATGCTCCACTGTAAGACAGGGCACACAGAAGGAAAGATGGGTTTATGTTGAATTTGGGATATGAGGAGGCTTTGGTAAAACATGTTTTGTTTTTTTTTTAACATCTTTATTGGACAAACATGATGTTTTGCCACTAACACTTACTTGACTTCATGGGCATTTGTTCCTTGGCATATTAGAGTAATTTTGGAATATTTGATGAGAATTGCTTACAATTTTCTTATATAAAGTAGCTAAGGACTAAATCTAATATTAATCTTAAAATGCATAGTAGATATTCCTGTAGAAATGGTATGATATAGAACTGACAGTGATTGAAACTGTCATTTTCTAAATCATCGCTTCTTGTTGGAAATATTGAAAACTGCAAAATTTGGCCTGAGAAAAATTAAACAAAATGATCCACATAAAATAAATCTAACATGCGGTACAGTTTGTTAAGTAAAATGTGATTGAAGATCACATTTGATCAAGAAATTAAACGGAGTTAAAATTTGCTCTGAAAAATACTTTATTAACAATAATTCATCTAGGTTAAATCTTTATGGCCAAGATGTTTGTATTTTTAGAAACAGCACCAAAACCTTGTTGGGGATCAAAATGGCAAGGCCAAAACAGCAGAGTCAAACTAAGGAGGTCAAAACATCCTACTCAGCAGCTGGATATGGGTCTAGAGCTCAAGACAGACAGAGCTGAAGTAGAGTTGAGGTCTGAGAGTCTTCAGCAAGTATGTGAAAGTTGAAACAATGGGTATGGATGAGCTATTCGGGAAAGAAGAGTCCAGGAAACCCTAGTGCTTAAGGGGCAAATAAAAGAAGAAATTGTAATGTGATGATGATAATGTTTTCTTTCAAGGCTATACTCTCTGAGGGAGCAACATTTAGCATTGCCTTTAATGTTATTAAACTCTTTTAAATTATAACCTGTGTCCATATTCAAGAAAATGTGGGATATTATAAAACTGAAATTGTATTATTTCAGAGTGTACGCTTAACAATAGCACTGTCCTGATGTCAACTTAAGTGTGATCTACTATACATTGGACCATATTATACATTTACTTGTCCTACTTCTATTGCTGTCTGTAAAAAGCAATTTAGTCTGTTTATCTTCTAGTTCTTCGATAGAATAAAGCTCTTCTGGATGCCTGCAAAACATCAACCAGATTTTATATATCTAAGGCATGTACCACTTCGAAAAGTCCATCTCTTCACAGTTATTCAGATGAGCTGCCTTGGCCTTTTGTGGATAATAAAAGTTTCAAGAGCTGCTATTGTCTTTCCCATGATGGTATGAAACTTCTAACTCAACTCTTTTTCTCCTCCTCTGATTTTCTGCTCTCATTGAAAATCCATGAACAAACTGGATCAATAGAATAATTTTGAGCAATTTTTGGAAATCTTGGTATAAACTTTAGCCACTAAAACTAGTAACTAAGATTGGGTTTCAGATTATATATGAATTTCAGTGATTCATACTAGCTTCATCTCTATCATTCTGAATATTAGCAGTGGTTTGAATGAATTGAAGTTGGGTGGAAAATGTAAACTTTCAAAATTTAACTTTAAAGATATACTAGCAAATTTGAAAATGTAGGGGATTTTTAAAATTAAATTTTTTTAACATCTTTATTGGAGTATATAAAATCAAATTTTATTAACTATTTTAAACCAGTTTCAAATACTTCAAAAGTAAAGTGAATTTGAATTACTATAAGTAATTTAAAATATCATCAGCATAGGTAATAATGGTTTAATGTTCATTTAAAATAATGTAAACTATTAACTATGTGTATTTAAGGAAACAGCCAAATATATAGTTTTTTTTCATTGCTTCTTTAAATGACTCGTACAATGGGTAAAATGATAGCCATTATTCTGGAGATGTGGTAAGAAAAGGAAGTGAAGGAAGCAAAAGTACACTCAATATCTTTTATACGCACATATCTTCAGATTTCACTTTAATGTCAGCCCTAATTGAAGTTGACTTGTTTGTACCAAAAAACAAACAAATCTAAACCTCCCATTTATATTTTTTCCCTGCTTTAAACTGTTTTATTATTTACTTCAGGTGTTAGCTCTGGTATTTGTAAGAAAGTTGATGGACTTTCTGTTTACCAAACGGGAGCTCAGCTGGTTGGATGATTTAATGCCTGAGAGTAAGAAAAAGAAACTAGAAGATGCTGAAAAAGAAGTAAGTCAGAGCAAAATCAGTATCTTATAAAGAAAAGAAAAAGGAACACTTGCACAGTAATAGCTCTTTGCAAAGCTAAATTTTTGTGTTTAGCTTTAGATAGTGACTACTAACAAACACAGGTGGACTATTTTGGAAGATTGATGTTTAAAATCATCAAGCTGGAACTTGAACAGACAGAGAACATATCTTACATGAGTAAACCAAACCCTAATGAAATATGCAAATACTTTTTCCTTCACTATCCTTATAACTGCAAAGTTTATTTTTCTGATTCCTCCCTTCAGGATTCCAGAAACTTATTGATGCTTAACTGTTTCCAAATTATAGTCATGCAATGATTGCTTTTTGGTTGAATATGTGAGAAGAAAAAAAAAAAGACATTATTACTGTTGGTATTTTCCTAGGGAACAAAGTTTTAATAAAAAGATTCTAATTCTAATTAAAAGATAAAATTAGTTATTCTTGAAATAGATGAAATGCTTAAGAGGAAAACACGTTGATCTGATTTGCTTTCAAAGTACTTTAAGATTGAGTAAATGCTGTTAGAGAAACTTTGGGTGTTTAATTACTGTCACAGACTGCTGATTTATCCTATTCTGTTTCATATGTTAAAACAATTGGTTTTAAGTTTTATGACTTATTTAAATTCGTGTATAAGCCTGGGTCTATTTTGAAGGCTAGTAATCATAATATTTTTAAAGTATGTAAAAACTACAAAGAGTAAAAATGAAAAAAATGACAAGTTCATCATTTAGCAGAATGATCGGGTCCATAGATTGTGAAATATAAGAATAAAATTTTCATGTAACTGGAAATGAATATGAAAGAAAATACTTGGTGAGACTTAACGCATTATTCTTTCCATTTTTTCTTCTCCTATATGGCAGTCAGTAAATGTATTCAGTTTCGTACCTGTGATGTATTTTCTCAAACCATAGGTATATTCCTCTTTCCTTTGGGGAATTTGTTTGCAAACATTTCAATGGTCTTAGGTTTTACTTAGCCATTAGATGAGTCCAGATTAGGCCACAGAGCCTAATGGATTACAGATAAGTCTACATAATACATGACTGTCTGGCATTTCTTCACTTTTCCATGTTGTCCTATTACTGACAACGGATTCCGCATTTAGAGATCGACCGTAATGATGTATCTTAATTCTACATGGCTATTTCAATTTTCCCAAATGTTGTAGAAGTCATACTTAGTATCATACTTCTAGCAATACTTATATAATGTTAAAAATGTCATTATAAAATTATCATGTTTCTTTATTTTTGTAAGTTTGATATATTCTTAAGTATGAGAATTTTTAAAAAATAGTGCTTTAACTATTTTTCCAAGTTGATATATTCTCATTTAAGTATGAGAGTTTTTTTTAAATAGTGCTTTAACTAGGATATTTGGATAATTTCTGTTTTTTTTAGGGCTTTAGTAAAGGTTTGCTCTCATTCTTAGGTGCTGTTCAAGAAGAATATGACAGAATTTGGTATAAAATAAATGAAAATAAATAGACACAAGAATATAGAAACACTAAAGCCTTAAAGTATCCATGCTTGACATAATTAAAATTTATTCAGGTTGAAAACAATTTCTAGGAAGTTTTAAATTCCAAGGAAGACAACTTTGAATACAAAACTCATTGACCACAAGCTTCCGCTTAGTCTTTCTGATAATGAGAATATTAAGTATTCTGATGCAGTAGCTTACAAATGTAATTTTGCTTTATTTTCCTGCTTTGACTTCCTGTCAAATGTCTTGACTACTTCTGTAGGAATAAGCTAGCAACAGCCCCAGGCATACAATCATTCCTTTTACAGCATTCTCCTTAGGCCATATCCGTACCATGGAACATTTTTGCCCTTCTAAAACTTTGTGAAAAGAAAAATAATATGTATATATAATATATTATGCTTAATATTCTTCCCTTTTTTCATTCAAAGAAAATTTCAGATTCTTCCTTTATATGTCTGTGAAATAGGAGAGAACAAATTTGACAGTAATCATAAATGTATTAGAATCTGCCGTTTCCATTGCCCAGAACCATTCACATAGCTGCATATGTATGGTACTTATATGTATGTGTGCCATATGTCCATTTTGGAATTTATTAACTTCAGATAGGCAGAGATGCTATGTAATGAGCTTCTAACCTTTTATATTATAAACCCATTGTATGCCAATGGGGTGTTGTTGACTGTTTTCTGATTATATAAAGATTTTAGAAGTAATTAAATATTACTAAAATTCCTAGAACTCAAGTTTTCTAAAAGGATTCAAAAAGAGATTAAAGATTTATTGAGGCAAAGTTACAGCTGTATCCGGTTCGGAGTATGAGAAAAAGTAAGGGAAAATGCCATGTAATACATTAATCAGGCAGGTTTACAGACCTTTAAGTTCTCAAATAGATTAATATGATGATACTTTAATGTGATCCTCAGTACATGGAAAGAAACAAGTAAACAAATAATACAGTCAAGAAATAATCCATAATTGAACATTAAAATATAGTTCTGACCAGTGCAAAGAAAGATAATTCTCCATCTGACAAGTGGAGAGAGAAGAGTTAAATTAAAGATATTAACTTTCTAACTTGGAATTAGTATTAAAAGAATATGATCAGTATAGAGAGTAGGAAGATTTAAGAAGGATTACACTAAAACTTGAATTCTGGTTGAATTTCTACTTGGTCACCCAGATCTCGGTATTCCATTTGCTTGAGGCTATGGACTCCACTGAAGGATATGATCTTCTTACTTGGCATCTTATACCAAGGCCCAGTCTTCCAAGAGATTGTACATTAACGTGGTAAATGAACAAGTTCTCCAAAAAATGTTGCATTTCTGCAATTACTCAAATTAATTGTGTAACTTTGATTGTGATCTGGAAAGATGGTAAAGAGCAGAAATGTCTCAGCTCCCTGAGACTTGAATTTAAAATAGGCTCACCTCTTGTCCTTTTGATGATAGTTACAAGCTTGTACCTTTATCATCCAAGGTTTTACTATCAGTAGCCCACTTCTGGTCTTATGGCACTGAGAAAACATTAGTCTGACCTTAAAATTCAATAATGAGTTAAGCAGAATAAATAGCTACACAGGCCAGTCCAAGGTCGCAGAGCTTCTGTTCCAAATTTTCATGTACTTCATGCATATGCATATGCATATGCTTCAGTTTTTAGAAAGAAAGGATTATAATCAGGATAGAAATGAATATTGGAACCCTGACATTTTGCACATTGCTCTGTGTAAAGGGAAGACTGCAGAATCAAATTCTGGATGTCCAAATGTGCTCAGAGTACCAACACGCTTTCCTTCCTACTTCAGTATTCTCTAGGACATTGTACACATTTGACAAAAGGGCTGCTGTTAAAGCAGTAAGCCCCAGCAGAATGTTTGCTCCTCGGTGAGGGAGAAGGAGGTTAATGTCAGATAAATCCTGGAAATTCAACTCTGTGCAGTGATCATGATATTGACACCTCTTGGTTTGTGGGACGTTCACTCTAACATATATGCTATAGGGAAAAAAAGGAGGGAGGCAAGTGGGACTTGTGATTTGTATGAAGCAGTCTCATGAGCAAGGCCAAGAAGATGGAAAAGAATCTAAAAACAAGTGCAATTAAACAAATTAGAGAGCATGTCTTACTGCTCAGAAAGATCAGAATTGGTTGTGGATTTGGGAAGCATGGCCTAATTATTGCACAGGCAAATGTTATTTCTAATTGAATCTTAGAGCAAGGCAAGCATATTCTTCTTCCTCAAGCAGTGGTTTTCAAAGTGTAGTCCCATGACCTCTGCTGTATCAGCCAACACCTGTCAACTTGTTACAGTCTGAATTCTTGGACCCTACTCTAAACCTACTGAGTCAAAACTCTGGAGATAGGGCCAGATTCTGTGTTATCAAGACCTCCAGGTGATTCTGATGTGTGCTAAAATTTGAGACAAGACCTTTCCTAAACCCACAGACTTTACATCACCAGATATAGTCTTCTAAATCCAAGAATTATTGTATTTTATAATAATTTAGATAAGTCAATTAGAGAAACTGAATCAAATATTCTGATGAAAAAACATGTTGCATCCATCTATCTATATGAATTCTATATAGACTACTCCTCCTCCTCATTTTTTCTTTTCAGTTTTCATTGTTAAAGTGAGTTGTTTTATGTATTGGCTCTTCTACATATTGGAAATTTTAAGGAATACCTCTTATAAATATAACATTTTATGGTTTACAAATTATTGTGTGTGTGTGTGTGTGTGTGTGTGTGTGTGATGCTTGTAGCGTTATCTATTCTATTAGTAGTTGGGGAAGGAAATGATCAAACACTTCTTAGGTTCTGTAGGCCCTGTTGTCTTCTTGGGTAAAATAAAGGGGTTAAACTTGATTTCTGAAGTCCCTTCCGTTTTTTAAGATCTATGAATTCTAAAACTGCTGAATGTTTTCTCTCTGTAATACAATAGATATGTTTATGAACATTGGCTCTGTGCTGCTGTTGTTGGTACTTTGAGCTATTTGAGGGCTCCTACATAGATACAGACTTTACATGAGAAATGGATACAGTAACTGATGTTACCTATTTCACTAAAGGTAGAGCATTTGTTAGGTATCATAATATATGAATTGTATTTTTTACACTATCACAAACTATAATTCAGATTCATGATGTAATTTTATATATAAGATTTTATTCATCAAAACACACCACGATTTAACCCTGATTTTATTTTCCTTTTCTACTCAGCACAGGCCTTTGGCCCCAGCCTGGCTAGTTGTTCATTGTCATGCAAACATGTCCTATTTATTCCTACCTTTTATCCTTGACCCATATTGTTTCTTCCCACCTAAATTTCTTCCTTTCTATTACCAAACTGATCAGATAAGACTGGCCCAGATACCACTGCCTCTGGTCCTATACTTTCTACAGTGATCCTTCTCATCCTCTGAGAGTAGGGTTTATGGCTTTCTTTTCATTGTTGTATGCCCAGTACCTAGCAGATTACCTGTCTTGAAGATCATGCTTAATACGCGTTTGCTGAATGGATTCACGAATAGCTCCTGGATTATTCTTTTTGTTCACTGTGTGCCTAGCACATAATACATACTCAGTAAATATTTGAGTGCTACTGAATAGATTTGTTTTTAAGCCTCTATTTTTCTGCCTTTTACTGGCTATAGCATTAACTGTCCTTCACTTATTTAGTATCCGACCAATGCTTTGGCTATCTTAATTAAAAGATGGTGTTCAAATCAGAATATGAACATTCCTCTAGTCAAATTGGCAAAACCCCCTCAGGTGCTCTTGGGTAAACTTTGATCATCATCCTTTGTAAAATCTCCATGTTGTAGAGCTCAGCATATTTTTTGATGGACACTGTGTAAATGAAATGCTGAATGGAACTCATTTTAGGATACTTCAGACTTATAAAGTGAAGTATACCCAGTAAGCTTTTTACTTTCTCTCTCTTTTCCTGTATGATTGAGATAAACTAGGTTGTGATTGTCATGACGGCTGGTGCCTGGTTTGACTGCTCCTCCCCAGAAAGTCTCAATTTTTGGCTTCCTCAACAGTGCCGCCTAGGATGCAGCCGGCCCTCTATCCCCGAGCTCTGGGGCCCACTCAGCTTCCTTCTGGCACCGAAGGCAGCGGCTGCTCTGCCACCCTTCTCTTCAGATAAGCATGGCTTGGAAATGCTATCTTTAGAGGTGATGAGTTTTTGTTTGGATAGAATTATGACTAGTATAAAGCCCACACATGCTAACAAGCCACAGAGTGCAAAATAATTATTGAAAGCAATTTGAGAGAAAAGTGGAAAATCATCTGAGGAAAAAACCAAAATTGTTCCCAAAGCTTTGGTCCAATTTTTTGCTGTTAGATTGAATCTCGAGCCTTAGTTTTCTGCTGCCAGGTAACCTAAGCACTGATGGCACCGTTCTTCTCTTCAGCTTTTTTTGAATTTTACTCTTTATTAAACCTTGTCTACCTGACTTCTTGACACTTTATTCCAAGTTGGTCAGAAAAGATACTACATACCAAGCTTACCTTTCAGTGGACAACCAAGGAAAACATTACATTTTGTTTGTATTTGGTTTTACTTAAATAGCGTTTGGGGTTGCTGAATATTTTCTCTTTATGTTCCTCCATGTGCATTAAGATAACCTTTTCTTCCTGAAAGGATACATATGTTCTGCCCATGGCCTCAATGATGTGCATATATATTAATATGGCACATGTATTATTTCCATATATAGAGACTAATCCATTTGCAAGGCATACATCATTTTAGACTACAGATTAGCTCTGCTCAAATGCTTAAATGTGTAATTTCAAACCAATGATACTGTCTACTCACCATGAATTAGTACTAATGGTATCTCCAAATAACATGGGGAGTAGGCATAATACATAAGAAATAATGTACATCTGAGAGGTCTTAAAAGAACAATTTTCCTTGAAAAGTAACAGGGAAAGAGAATAGAATGGATTCCTGTAATGCAAAGGGGTAACAGACACATGCCCATAGCACCGCAGAGTATAAATGTAACATTGGATTGGGGCAGGGGGTGTAGTTTATAAGCAGAGAAGTAGCAGATCTCATACAGTCCCCTGGCCTCTCCATTATTCACAGCATAGGCTGAGCATAGATATTCTGTATGCAGCATGGCTAAGGTCCCAGCAGAGGGGAGCCTGCCTTAGTCACAGGTCGGATGTGTAGGGAGAGCACTTCAAGAGTAAAAACGAGACCTGCCCACACATTACGTTATACATTCATAGGTTAGCTGAAGAGACTGTAGGAAACACTGTTTCTTTAAGTAACAAGAAATACGGCAATGGTTTGTTAGACTAGGCAGCATGCAAGTTGAGGACCCTAGGAACAGTCTTGCATGCCAGGAATAATGACGTCAGCCAAAAGTCATGTGTTTCTGGAACCTGATTTAGACCAGCCAAGCTACTGCTAAGCTCCTGAAAGAGGGAAAGCAATGAGGCTCCAGGGCCTTCCCTGTTTTCTGTCTTCAGTTCCCATTTGGTCAGGAAAGTCACCTAGCTCTTCATCTCTACACAACTTAAAATTCCAGTTCTGGAATTAGAGCCGATAATTCTAACATTTTTAAATGGCCCCAAATAGTTCTCTAAACTTGAACGTTCCTAATTGACCCACTCGAAAATAAATGCATTAAATAGGAGCTATAATCTGGAGATAACTATGTTTATTTTTTGGTACATGGAAAAAGGTTAATTATAACATTATTGAACACTAAACCAGGACATTTCAGTGCTACATAAGATTATCTTCATCCCAAAGATATACTTTTAAAGCATCATATGTGAAGAAATGAATGTATGAAGCATTACCATCTTTTGGGGGAGGGTGGAACATTGTCATTGTAAGAAGAAATCTGAGGCCTAAAACAAAAGCTTACGATGAGTCTAAGTGGAAAGCACTCCTGTGTTTTGGTCCAGAGAGGAAGATATCTTCTACCGTCTATTTCCAAGTCTCAAAGTATTGTCTTCAGACCAGCATAATCAGCATCACCTGGAAGCTTGTTAGATGTGTTACTTGGGACCTGCTCCAAACCAACTGAATCAGACTCTGGAGGTGTGGCCCAGTAATCTGTATTTTTAATAACCCCTCCAGGTGATTCTGATGTAAACTAAAGTTTGAAAACCACTGCCCTAAATACATCTCTCATTCCTTTCTAACAGAGCATTCTGGGAATGTAATTTCAACAATGAAAACGATTACATTACCCATATGTTTGTTCTTGTAAAATTTAGATTATTTAAAAAAAAATCTTGGAAAATAACCATGTTTTACATTGAGTGACATGAAGGAGGTTATTGTTAGCATTTAAATTACTTTGTGGTATAAGACTCATTAATTACTTATGTTCTTGGTAGCTGATGCTTTATTGAAAAGACCTGTGCTAGCATTAATAAATGCAAACAAAGTGGAAGGTTCTGAGGTTAATGAGATAGTGAAACATTAATCTCTGTTTCTTCTTTAATGTAAAGTGGAGACTCATCGGGTTCACTTTGTATATTTTACATTTGTCTTGCCAGGAAGAACAAAGTATGCTAGCTATGGAAGATGAGGGCACAGTACAACTCCCATTGGAAGGGCACTATAGGTAAGATATAAATGTAAAAACACACCAATATGAGTAATGGAATGTGTTGTTGTACACTCTACTTAAGAATTTCATACGTGTGGATTCCTATAGAGGTTTGTTGACGTTGTGTTAGAGTAGAAAGAACTGAAACTAGGTGTTAGATTACCCTGTCCCAGTACTAAGTTCTGCCACTAGACGCTGACTATAGCCAAGTTGCTTAAAATGAAGCGAGGCAGGGAGCCGTTGTCTGAAGTCTTCTCCTATTTTATAATGAATATGAAAGCTCTCTTTCATATTCTGTGAAAGTAGTACCTGAAGACAGGTCAAGATTCAATTCTGGGATAAATGCTAGGTATTTACTAAATTCATCACATGTAAATGTTTGAACTCTGGGAGAAACAGCGTTTACCCCTGCAAAAAGACACTTCCAAAGAGATAAGCCATTTCCTGAATTGAAGGATTCAGTTATACCAGTCGTTTTAGGAAATATTTATGTAACTCTCCATAAAGAAGATTGTGCTAATCTTCTTTATGCACAAAGACAGAGCAAAAAAAGAAAAAAGGCAGACTCCTCTAAGTTATAATAAAACTTTTGAAAGTATTTGGCAAAAAATTATATATATGATCTCAAAGTGCTTAAGGATAATATAGGGCCATACCAGTAAAAAAGCATAGAAGACATTTGTCTGAGGAGGAGATTTTTCATAGTGTTAAAAAAATAGGAGTGGATCTTCAGGGTCTAACTGTAAGACCATATTCCCTAGATTTAAAAAATATAATTATCTACCACTTAAGAGTGAGCACAAGTCTAGAAGGCATTTTTCCTTTCTTTCTCTCTCTCTTTCTTGTTTTTTTTTTTTTTACAATATTTAAATTTTAAAATCCTGTTGATTGTTTAGTTGAATCAGCATATTCCCAACTGTATTCTATAGAAATCTACCTAGTCTCTGTGGTACCCCTCTTAAAAGGATTTTGTGGTTTAATTAGTCTGAAAAATGTTCCATACCACATTTTAATTTAGAGATTCACAATGCACATTGGCACATTAAAGACTCTAGTACTGGCATTAAAAAAAAAAAAGTTTAACGTTGTTGCATCCAGCATTTTCTGAACTCTTTTGCTCACAAGACTCTTTTTCACATAATATCATGAAAAACTTATATTCTACATGACACTCTTTTGGAAACTAGTTGATCTCATGCTTTGAGTTACCAAGGGCTGGATGAATTAGAGGTATTAAAGAACACATGTCCAGATTGGGCAAGGAAGGAGCCTGTGAGACCTGTTTTGCTCCAGACTCTCAGTGTTCCTCTTCAAAATGGAATTTGTTGCCCTCTTGTGAATGTCCACAATGAGGGGCATGTGAGGTCAGCTTGGAATTTCTGTAGAGCATGACTTTTTCCACAGCAGAGAATCTTTTTTTACGTGTGGTAAGAAGAGCACTGATTTCTCACCCAATGAAACTTTCTGTGACTTGGCCTGTGTTTTATCTCTGTTGATATTTGGTTGCCTTTCTAGCCCTGGGAATGTTTCGGAGAGTTCTAAATGGCACCTATAATTGGTTCAGTTTTAAAATGTAAAAAATGCATCCAGCATAGTACAGGCCCTGATATTACAGGCTCCCCCAGTCATTTGGAAAAACCTCTGTCAAATACACAGGCTGCCTGCATTTATTCAATGAATATTTATTGAGTGGATACCAAGTGCCAGGCTCTGTCTAGGTCGTGGGGGAACAGCAGTGGACCGATGGGCAAGAATCCTTGTTCTCATGAAGCTTATATTCAAGTAGAGTAGAGGTGGGGGGAGACAGGAAGTAAACAAATGAACAAGTCATGTAGTACAGTATTTCAAACGGTGAAAAGTGCAACAAAAACACAAAGCAAAAAAGAGGGGTGAGGTTGCTATGAGGCGATGGAAACAGAAATTTTAAATGGAGCAGTCAGCAAAGGCCTGTCTGAGCAGGTGACATTTGAACTAAGGAAGGAAAGGGTTATACCACGTAAAGGAACGTTATAGGCAGAGGGAAGAGCAAGTACAAGGCCCTGAGGGAACAGAAAGCCTGTAGTGTCCCAGGACAGTCAGGAGGCCATTGCATTGTGGCTGGAGCGGAAGGAGCCGGGGGTGTAATAGCAGAAGGTGAAGTTAGAGGGTAAGGGTAGGGACAGGGTCTTACAGCCCATCTACTGGGCTTTTATTTTGAGTGGGTGGGAGCCACTGTCGAGTCTGAGCGGAGGGGGGAAGAGCTCTGCTGGGCTATGAATGTAGAGGCAAGAGGCCCAGCAATAAACATGCAGAACCTAAACTCTGTCACTTGAAATGGATTAGGAAAACTGTACCCCAAACCAGTTTCTATATAACTAGAATCTTTCATTTAGATTTTTTATTCTTCATAGTTTTTGGGGAGAGAACTATTTAATACTTAATTTCTAATTATCAAAAATACTGTACAGACGCATAAGACCGTCCTATATTTAGTGTCTATCGCTAGATAACTGCAGTTTCTTATTTAATGTTTATTATTTCATTTTGCGTAAACTCCTATCTAGAGATGATCCATCTGTGATCAATATTTCTGATGAAATGTCAAAGACTGCCTTGTGGAGGAACCTTCTGATTACTGCCGATAACTCAAAAGATAAGGAGTCAAGCTTTCCTTCTAAAAGGTTTGAATTCTAAAATAATGTGAATTTATAATGATCCCAGTCATTTAATGACATGAATCCATTAAAAGAATAGCATTGGTTTCCATTGCACTTAGATCTAAAATCTTTCAGAAAATTCTTTTAAAAAGTGGGTAGAAATCGCAATGATCACATTTGTTGGTATGTTTTCAACATCTCCCTTTCAAATT
Source organism: Balaenoptera ricei (assembly GCF_028023285.1). Classification (NCBI taxonomy): domain Eukaryota; kingdom Metazoa; phylum Chordata; class Mammalia; order Artiodactyla; family Balaenopteridae; genus Balaenoptera; species Balaenoptera ricei. The sequence continues at coordinate 51,203,584 of NC_082645.1, forward strand.
GAAAGCTCACTCCAAAACTATGACAGTGGGGAGAAATGGTGCTACAAATGAGTCCCAATGCAGGACATTTTTGGACATTCATTTTGGCCTACTCTTTTGCAGTAGGATTTTAATGTATTCCCTCATCACCCACTTCTCAGGACCCCCTTAGGTGTCTGACCACGTTTTTCATTCTCCTGTTGTCCTTTTTAAAACCCATGTGGCACATGCAATGGTAATTTTGTATTTAGATTATTTCCAGTCCCTTATTCCAACCCCCTGAAAAACCTTCCGTAACCTTTTTACCCCAAAACTTTCAGTTCCAGAAAGTTTTATCCATTTTTACTTCTCTGTATGCAAACATTACAAACAACTCCTGCAGTTGTGGATGATAGTTTTAAATGCATGAGGTGGGAAGAGTGTGTCCTTAAATATCAAGAGTCATCACAGGATTTCCAACTGCATTTTCCAGAATTTATAAATAAGAGTTCAAACCATCCAGTCTTCTTAGATGTTGATCTGAAGAAAAATCTCTGTATTATGCTAATGTTTCTTCTTATTAAAGAGTGATTGAGGGATTTGGGACGGTGTTTAGTTATTAATTTCCTTTATTTTCATGACCTTAAATTAACTTTTTCTACTTAATTTTTATATTACATTTTTGTCATAAGCTCCCCTTCCTAATCACTCTAGAAGCTGATTCCCCAAAGGTAAGACCCTTTCCCTCAAACCTATTCCTTGGTTGTATTTCCTTTTGTTAAATGGTGTCTTCTAGAAACCTGGTCAGCCTATGTTCTTTGTGTGAGTTTTGGGGAGGCAAAAGGCGTGGAGAGTCTTGGGTTTAGATCCAGTGTCACATTGAGTGTTTACGGTGTTCCTATAACCACTCAGCTCTTTAAGAGGGTTTGAAACTTGAGTAAACTTTTTTCCCCACATGACTTATACAAATGCATCATATATAAGTCAACAAACCTCTTAGAACTGTATTTAATAATAACATCAAATCTCTATATTTGAAAAAGAAAATTTATCCCTTGAATTAAGAAATTGCAAAGCTGGGAACTTCCATTTACGCACCACCATGCTTCCAAAACTGCAAGCTTTATCTTCATGAGAACTATCTGGAAACATGGGTTAGAAAAAGAGGCGACATTAGACTTAGAGGATATCTCTTATTGATGGTTTTTGTCACCCCAAAATAGCATGCTGCTTCAGTGTCATATCTATCTTAAACAGCATAAACAACACCAACAGTGGATGTGCAGAGAGTCTAGGAGTCTTCCCCCCATAAAGCTGGGGGATTACTTCATGTTCTCTCTCTCTTTCTCTCCTTCTCCCTCTTCTCCCCCTCTCCCTCTCTTTCTCTCCTTCGAATACCTCCACCACTTGCTCCAAAAGGAGGTTAATGTAAGTTACTCAACAGGCTCTCTCAAAGACTTTTGGTTGATATTTTCTGTCTTTTAACAAGGCTTTAAAATCTTCATGTATTTCTTTGCTTGGCTCAAGCAGAAGTAATATTTTATTCTAAAACATGCTTTATCTTCTTTTCCCAAAGATCCCTGCCACAGTCTGATAGAGTCATCCTCGCAGTAGTTCTGATTTGCTAGACGTCTTGGAAGAAAATCAGTCATGAGAAGGGCAGTTTCTCAAACCTATTGAAATATATGCTTGTGGACCCTTTCTCATTAAAACTATGGCGTTTCTCTGATTTTTAAAAATGTGAAGTCCAGGTTTACGAGCTCAAAATAAAATGCCAGCCATGGGAATATGTGAAGAATTTGAGACAATCAGACTTAGAGATTGCTTTTCTTCCTGTACTCTACAGCTCCATAGTGAAAACTCTTTCTCTATTTTTCCTTGGTTCAAGCAACAGTTTTATGGCATGATATTTTAGGTACTCCTTAAAGTAAGTAAGTCAAGTGATGCTTTGCACCAGAAAAACTCAATTGTTTAAAATATGTGTCAGATTACTTCTCACAGCAGACTAATTCTAGTGAACAATGTAGTGTGCCTAAAAGCAGATTCAATTTTAAATAGATCACCCTTTATATTTTCATATAACCACTTTTTTCTTATTCTTTGAACCTATGTTCCCACTAACATGAGATTCAAAACTATTGTGGAATGAAAGTTTACCCAGTTTTCTTTACTTTTAAATGTGATAAAATCTGTAGCTTTCCACGTGAAAAATCTCTCTCGGTTAGTTTTTAATGTCTTTCTTCTTCATAACAGAGGAAACTGGCAGAAAGAGTGTGGCTTCCAGAAATCCTAAAACCACCAATACTAACAACAGCAATACTCTCCCAAAGCCACCACTTTCTCTTGGTATCTGTTGAAGGCACTGAAGTGTGATGACCAGGAACTGTAAAAATGCTATACCTGCTAGCGTGTCCATTGGCAAAAAACGCCCTTAAGACCAGGTTCTCAGGGTCTCTCTCTCGAGGCCTCAGCTGGCTTCCCAGCAGTCTCTGACACCCCACCCCTAGGTGTTTTCATCCTATCCCCCACTATAGGCCCCAATGCCTATCAGAGAAGCCTAGATACCTTTTCTGAGTGGAATTTGGCATAGCAGTTATATTTTCTCCGTTATTTCATTCGCTTATGTTGTCCAAAAAAATTCACCCAGCTAAACTGAAAGAAGGATCTAAAACTGACTGCAGGTTCTACCACATCTGCAGGATGTCTAATTTGATCCTAGCTCAGCAGCACTGTACATACATGGGACAAGCTCCTCCACAGCTTATTTAAATGAATTGATGGAAATAGGTCACATTAAAAACCACATCGCATCAGAATAGGTGAGCAACTGCCATGATACACTGACACCCAAGACCAGCATTTCTTGGGCAGGTACCTGGCAGCGCTTGGCTTTGCCTTGGTGGCAGAGGCTAGGGTCTAGGGACACGGCCTCTGCTCTCCTGTCCCCACACCCCCGCCCCCTTCCATGCTGGATGCTTCTTTGCTCTAATCTCCTAAGCCTCAGCCCTCTCATGACTGCTTGGTAAATGTTGTGTATATCAACTACTATGGTGTCATTGACAAATAACAGTTTCACACAGTGCCTGGCAGCATGAAGGTAGTGGGTCACATTTTGCCCTCTCTTGAAATATTACTTCCTTATGTTTTGTCTCATCCATCTTGTGTCCCTTGGTCCTTACAAAGTACCTGGTATATAATAGATATGCAATATGTGTTTATTGTAGTAGCATGTAATAGATATGATATACATTTAATAAATATATATTGATATAATATATTTATTACAATGGAAGTTTAGAATTGATTGGCATCCTGAAAATGAATGTAACAAAGAATAAAGAGGGTAATAGCCATGCACTAAGAAGATTCAAGTCAATAATATTTTTTCATAGAAGTCTTGAGCTGGTTATAAAATTTCTGCTTCATTGCTGCAATCTGATCTGATATCAGAACCACTGGTTTTAAAGATGGGGGGAAAAAAAAGCCCAATCATTTAATTGGTTATTGTTTTGTAACCAAACAACCTGTATGACCAAAGCAGAAGGTCAGGAGGAAGCATGTCTGTGAATGATATTGACTTTATGAATCACTTTGTTTTCACTGCCTGATGGCTAATAGTGCCACTGGGAATTTGCTCACTTATCGAAAGGTTATGGAGCGTTGTGCCCACAGGAACTGGGAATGTGTAGAGACCAGTATGTCTCCGTCCCCACAGTCTCCTACAGATAGAATGTGCTTTTCTATCTTTCAAAAGTTAGAGCTCATCGGAATTGAGACTACCAGCCTCAGAATTCTGGCATTCAAGCTACAAGAAAACTTAGAGGCCATTTAGTCCAAAACTAGTGTGCAGATGAGGAAACCAAGTCCCAGAGAAATTAAACAGCTAGTCCAAGGTCACACAGCTCATTCTTAGCTTCCTGAAACTGAATGTCATCTTCCGACTCCAAGCCCAGGGCTTCCTCTACCTGCCCCCGCTGCCTTTTCTCATTGGCTTTGTTTGGCAGAAGACACTGGGAGCCAGGTAGCACCCAGGGAAAAGTTAATTTGGAAAGTAGCGTAGCAGGCACTTGTCATCGGAAAGGAACTTAAAGTAGAAGAAAGTGAGTCATGCAGATAGAGGAGTTAAAAATACAATTAAGCCTCTCAACACATCATGTGCACACTGTCATCTCTTCTCATGGAAGGAGAACAGAAAAGAGGAAAAGTGGCTTTGCTCTGACCTGTAAGTACTGTGTGCTGAGAAGTGTGGCAGGCACAAGCCCGGGTGCCGTCGACACCCGCTCACACCAGCTCTCAGCGCTGGCGGCGCGCCAGAGACGGCAGAAGCTCCGGCACTTCTTACCTGATGGCGCCGGGTGGCGGTGACAACTGAGAAGGGCTGTTTCTAGCTTGAATTGGAGGAAAAACAATTTAAAAAGCACACTCTTAGAATGTGTCTTAAGTTATTGACCACTACGAAAGCTGCACAGGAGGCCCTGTAGGAAAAAGGGGGCTTTAACTGTCTCTTTCTTATTTGGAGAAGAGTTATATACAACCAAGGGTTTCCCCACCATCAACTATCTCATAGTTATATTAAGAGCCCAAGTGAACAGTGAAAATGTGTGGGTTCTTGCAGCTCAGGGCCCCAGTGGCCGGCTGTGGGTTGCCCTCGAGGCAGCAGCAGGAGGGGCCCGGAGGGGCCTCAGCGTTGGGCTTGGCCTGTGCCAGACGTGGCCGGGAGGGAGCAGAGCTGGCCCTCGGGAGTACGCACGTACTGCTCTTGGTGTGAGCTTCATGCGTGTCAGCGCATCATTTGAATTTCGCGTGAAAAGTGTCAACTTGAGAGTAGGAAAAGTGAACATCGGAAAAATAGTTTTTAAAAAATAATAGAGTCACATTACCAGTTTGCCCATGGATAAAGTTAATTGGAGAGCAGTTAAAACTGAAGCCACTTGGGAATGAGTTTATTCTGGAAGGAGTGAGGTGAAACATCGTTCCTCTGATGGACAGGAGGAGGGTTTGTCTGTGAAGAGACGGCACAGGTGTTTGGAGGGCAGTGTGCGGGGTGACCGGGTCCTCCCGACCAGCAGAGGCGTGTCTGTCCTCTGGACGACAGCGCAGTTCTCACCAAAGATCAGAATCCAGTCTGTGCACAAAGGATGCGCCACTTGCAGCAGGGCCCAGAAATACCTACTGCGACGTCTTGTTTATGTCATTCATAGTGTCAGTGCTATCTTAAGACAGGGGCATGACTGGCATTTTCAACAATCATCAGTGATTCATTTGCACAAATGAGGACCATGGTATTAATCTTGCATGCTTTGGGTACTGTTTTTAAAATGTCTGGTCTTTGTTTTTTAGTTTTTGTTTTTTGAATTTCCCTTTTTCTGCAGTTCTTGGTTTCTGTCTCACTGAGTGCAGAGGATTTTAATTGTTGCTATCTATCTATGCTTCGCAGCATGAAAGAGCAATGCCTAAGGGCCCTTGTGGTGCTTTGGGGTTGATGGGTTTTGTGTCTGAACCAGCAGACCTCCCAGTAGCCATGCTGGATTGAAATAATACATTTCTCCTTTTTCCCCTGTAGCATTGAAAGCCGAAAAGAGAAGAAAGCTGACTCAGGGAAAGGTGTTGACAGGGAGACTTGTCTATGACTTGATCTTCAATTTATTTTTTACATATATATGAGAGGAGTGCCACAATTATTCATCAAACTGCTTTGATCATGTATTATAAATTCTGTCTTTCATCCCAAATCCACCTTCATACTGTAAGTAGTGCAATACTCGTTTCATTTCTGTGTTTAAACTTCTGAACAGTGAGACACCCTTGTGAGCATATACAATAGCTAATGCAAGAATCTCTGTGTTCCTTGCTGTATTTTAGACATTTGTAAACACTAGATTCTCATTGTCAGTTTTACGAGAGCAATAGCTTTCTTAAAGAGATAAGTCATATTACCTAGTTTGTATTTTCCTACTTAGGGACCTGAAGATACCTGATAATTTCATTTAGAAGAATTCTGAAAGGTAGTCTTACTTCTTTTTATTTTTTATAGCTTAGCATTAGTGATTTATTTCGAAAGACCCAAATCGAAAAGTTAGTTTGAAAGCATTTTTTAATAATTGTATTTATGCATTTCCTTGATTTAATATGATACATTTAATACTTAAGAATTTATATGTAACTAAAACTTAAAGTCATTTTGAAAAATATATATGGAAACCTATTCACAACTTGTTTAAACGAATCAGATACTAATGCAAAGAGTCAAATAGTATTTGCTTAATATTCAGGTTGTGATTACATGATCATATACTAGGCTTGTATGAAATGCTTTAGAAAAACTTTGTAGGTTTTGTGAGATTTTCAATATAAATCTTTATCAGAAATATGCTGTTAAATTTACCTCCCATTGACAAAAGTGTTTTCCAAATAAACCTATTATATACATACTTGTGGAATGCCACATGGTGAGTTATTGTACATGAAATTCCACTCCTGTACAGTTATTCCACTGCTAAAGGTCATGGACTGCTTAATGCTGCTTCTGAATCATGTTCTAATGTTAGACTGATAGGTCTCCAATTGTCATTTTTTCTTCTGCAGAGCTCTTTTCCACGTTTTAATTAAATGCATGCTGTAGAAAAATAATCTTTTAAATGAAAATTTCAGATTCTGTTTGAGACGCTTCTGTAGATATTTCAGTCTATATGAAATAATCCATCTTGACTAAGTTTATATGAGAGGAAGGAAAGTTAAGAATTTTTGAGCATTACTAAAAATACAGTATTTTATTTCACTTCAAATGAATGTGAATTAATAAAGACGAAATCTCATAGTGCTCTTGTTTCCTAAGAATTACCAATGATCATCAACCTTATAATCTTCAGCGTCCAGTTTTACAATAATTCAGAGCCCTGTGGCTTTCCCAAACTATGAATTAATATTCTGAGTATAAGTGTACATGAAAAGTGAAAAATAAAACCAAAACAAATCCTCTTGTGATTAAGCTTATGAAGGAAATAAACAACAAAGCCTCCACTGGGTTCAACATTTTGATGCCTTCTGTAAAATTCCCCTCACAGTCTTTCAAGGAGCCATTTCGTTTATGGAACATAAGCCTAAAAAATATAAGAAGAGTTTGTAGTTAATAAAGTCTGTGTTTATAAATGCCAAGGAAAACTACAGAAACTTTACATTCCAAATGCATTGCCTTTGTGTATTTTATAATACAGATACTACATGTAACCATGCCCATTGTTTTATGATTTAGACTAGCTGTACATGCTAGTCAGTCCCAAAAGCAGCCTCCTAGTGTTTTAATATGTTAATAATTGTTCTGTTTAAAATGATCATAGTGAATTAAAACCTTCACATGATCACCTATTTGAATAAGCACTCATATCCAATGAAATTCTGTATTTCTGAGTATTTTTATAGTCATTTTGTTCTTGTGTGAATTTTAATGCTATCCCTATGTTAATCTTAATATTTTGAAATCATATAAAATATAAGAAAAATGTAGTGTTATATATTTCCTCCTAATTTCAGATTCCTGGTCAAAATTACTGAATATCTTGAATGTAATTTATTGCAAAGTTTAAGTAATGTGTAAATGTGACTAGGATATTGTGTTTTTCACAACTAAGAAATGTTATGTGGAAATAAATATTTATCCTAACTAATTTACTTGCAAATTTTAAATTGTGATGCAAAGTGTTTTGTCTTTTTTTCCTTATCAATGTAGAACATTTTGATTGAACGTAATACTTAAATTTAGACACACCCGTGATGTTAAACAAACTTGGTGATGTAGACGTTTCAAGAGTATTCAAACAATTTGAACTTTATGAACAAACTATGATGAGAGCTATATTAGGATGTACCTCTTCATTTTCCCGGAGAGCAGTGACTTAGATACAAATGACATTGTACCCATGACTAGTAAAAGCTTCTAAGACCCTTAGTAGGATTTCCCATTACTAGAATTCCTTAGGCTTCGGTTTTTACCCCTCTTGGGGAAAGCATTTTCTAAAATTTGTCATCTCCCTGTTTGTTACAGTAGATCAGATGGGACCACTATTCTTTTGTAACCATCTAGCAATGTGTTATGGAGGTAACTGCATTCAGAACTGTAATGTACTGGTTAGTATTTTTCTCTTGACTCATGAGTTTACTTTGTAATTGCTATCACTTAACAGCCTTCAATATTGGGAAATTTCTCCTAGATATAATTTGAGTATCTCCTTGGTGTAGTTTAGCCTTATAGAAACTCTCCATTGATGATTCACTAGCGACTTGTATTTCAACACAATCCCTAAATCTTTTAGGATTTTTCTTGGCTTTTAAAAGTGTGGCTCATTATTTTTTTTAACCTACACTGATCTACCTCTGTTTCTATTGAACTTTAGCCTCTTTGCTTCTAAGGGTGGGACTATTTTACTATCATTGCAATATTGCTCTCCAAATTTTCCAATATATCTCTCTTGTGTATTCATACAATGAAATGAGATTACAACCATTTGAAAATTTTATGAGAGTAATTTGGGTAATATGATGATTCTCTAAATATCTACTTTGAAAGTCTGCTTGTAATCAGTCCCCTTGAAGGAGCCCAATATTCAAGCATTACTCGTAATACTTTTAGAGAGCTCTTTCGATATTTTCCTTAGAAAACTGTAGCTCACGGACACAGCTGTCACTTCATTACAGTTTCTATTGGTGTAATGGCCACTACTTTTGGTGCTGGAACTTTGAAAATAGGACTGTGAGCCTCGCTTCTAAGGGCAGGGTAGACACATACCTGTAACATAATGTGATGTGTACTGAGTTGGTTGTATGATGGAAGTGAGTAACTCAAGGATGGAATTTTGAGTAGGGCTAAGTTTGAAGAAAATGTTATATAAGAGGTAGCATATGAATTAGGATGGATATGGGGAAGGAAACCTACTCCAAGAACTGCAAAGATCTCAAACATGTCAGTATTGAAAAAATAAAATAGAAAGTAAATATATGTGGTATAACAGGAGCCTGACATATGTGATGTATGACATATTTGAAATCCAGCAGACAGCCCAATATGGTGGAGTGTTAGGAGTGTAGTCGGGACCTGTATGAAAAGGTAGGAATACAAGTTGGAGACATTATAAATGATGTTAAATTTTATGTTAGGATATCTCAACTTTATCCATTAAGAGTTTTCAGTAATGGAGAGGCATGCATTTGGGGAAAGATTAGTCTGGCAGCACGGTAGAAAACATAGTGGGGGAAAAGTGAAATTATTTCCTTAGGGATCCTGTACTCAAGATGACTCTCAGAGACTCAAACCAAACTCTCATTGAATGGTCTATAAACTTTTATTATGATTGAAACAAAACAGGCTCAAGCATATTCTGTAGGTACTTAATAAGTAACTACAGGCACAAGAACTTTATGATAAATCCTTTCACATAGAGCATTCCTTTATATAATGTTTGGGGTTGTATTTTTCAAAAATGTTCAGAAAAACATGGTATCAGCAGTAACCCTGAGAAAATTAAAGAAATCTAAGTGTAGTACAAAATTCAGCCAATGGCTGGCTCATATGAGTCCAGAAACCACCCTCCCCCTGCTCACCTTTTCATCCCACTTATCTCATCCATCCATAGACTTAGCTTTAGATCTAGGTACTTTTACCTTCAAGTGTGTGTAGAGTCATGGATTTCTTCCATTTGTTTATAAGCTCCTTGAAGGTAAGAATAGTGTTTTATCCCTTCTTTGTAACTCTCCGGAGCCTAGTTCTTTCTGCGCTTTGCTGTTTATTTGGCCAGCAAAGGCTGTAGACAGAATCATAAGTAAAATATATCGAAGATGTGGCCTCTCAGTTTATTAAGAATCATTAAGGATCCAGAAAGGATTCTCACTGACATGGCAGCATTGGAACAAAAGCAAAAGCTTACTGAGCACCTTCATATGCCCAAAACCTGCGGACACAAGACGCCTAAGGGGAGAACTGGTGTACCCATGGAATCATCAAACCAGGCATGGTGTATAAACCTTCACAGCAATGCAACAGGTATGGGAGGTAGGTATTTTGTTATCTCTTTCAAATTAAGTAACTGGGGTTCAAAGAGGCTAAGCAATGTTCTTTAAAATGTTCCTTACTGTGAGTCTCGATGCTGAGATTCTAAACCACGTTCGCCTAGCCTCGGCTGGAGTGCACTTACTGTCCAGCAGGAGGCAAGATGTGGCCACCTTCCCCCTTAACCAGGCAGTCATTCTGGCTCATGCAACCAGAATTGGGTTGAGTAATATTTCTTCTCAGTATGTTACATTTTCTTTGTCACTCATCCTTCTGTGATTAACACTAGAAACCAAACCTACTCAATGAAATACTATTTTTGCTCACAAGTCACAAATATCATGACTTTGGATAGGAGAAACTAATTGGAACAATTAGAGTTTTCGTTGTTTGATGGGTCACACTTTTCACCAGACATGCATTTTAAATAATCTGACAAACTTGGGTTGACTGCTCAGTTGAAAGATTATTTAGATTATTTAGAATAAGAATTTTGACTGAGTTTGCTGGAGTTCAATTCCAGAAAAGACACCCTTCTCAATTTGGCAGTAAGAAAATTATCTTTCTTTTTATTAATTCAAAGTCTTGAGTTTAAATGTTAATATTGTCACAGAAAGGACATTCGGAGAGATGATACATTTCTACTGAGCATGACATTGGTCTTATTAATCCCATGCTCTGAGCTTTTCTTAAGGGTAGTGACGTTATGCTTTATTACGCACGTTCATCTCTCATTCTCAACCATCCGTGTCCCTCAGGCATCCTGAATACACACTCCAGATCTTTCAGGATGTATGTAATACTGTTCTCGGACACTGCTGTCACAAAGTTGGAAGAACAAAATTCTCTTACTTTACTCTGAAAAAAACCCATTCTTCTGTTTTGGTATTTTCATTTAGAGCTTATTGAATCTTAAATATTGTACAAATCTAATAGTTTTATAAATTGGAATTCTCATATCAACTTAGAGCAAAAGCAACAAATGCCAAGTGGTGAAACTACTTAGCCTCAGTGACCACCTGTGAATATAAAACACTCAGAATGACATACAGCCTGATGTGATCAATGATCTTCATGGTGGTGGCCTTGAGTCATCACGATGCATTGAATTATGGTCTATGCCGGTTATTTAAGAAAGCATGGAGGTATGCAATCATTTCTGGCAAGATTTCCAATTTAAAAAAGTTCGAAAATAATTTGTAAAGTGATTTTCTAAAAATCTTGATCAAAACTTTAAAAAGAAACACTGTATCCATAGAAGGGATGTGACAATTTCTCCCTTCCTTTGGCGCGTCTGTTCCTGGGCACCCGTGCGCTCTTAACAGGTTGTTTACGAAAGGATCTTAGCATCCAGGTGCCTGGTGAGGCTGCGACAGTGAAAGGCAGGCAAGTCTGCACATCTTACTGGTATGGCTAGTTCCTGTGTGTTTCAAACCTACCCTCAGGCTAAGTCTATCTCGAATTTATTTGTCAATTTAACTTCCTTCCTCAATAAACTAATTTAAAACTCTTACTGGAGAGTAAAACTTGTCCTATGAGGGTCAGATGAAATTTGCTTTAACTTCAGTCACATCATCACCATTTGCAACCCTCATTATGTGAAAAATACTTGCTGGGATTTTTTTTATTACCTCTGGGCTCCAGAGAAAACATGGGCACGTTTTGAAACTAAAGAAACAATAAATTCATACAGTTTTGACATTGTACAATAGTTGTACAATATCAGATATTATATAATCGTCTTAATATCCGTATAGTATCTGATATTGTACATCTACTGTTGTAAAATTGTCTTATTAATGTCTGAACAATACCTGATATTGCACAATATCTGGTTTCAATTAAGATAAAAGGAGAATTTTTACTTAATTTGCTTTATGATTACTAATTCAATCCAGGATGTGAACATATGACCTATGATTACTGTTTCTGGATATAAAAAATCTTCCGCAAAGATGGGTCCAGCTACTCACAATGATTGCAGTCTATTATTAGAATTATGACAAGAGCCCTAGAGGGTTTGAAGGTTGGCTTATGGTTCCAATGAATGAATGATATTTTGAGACTTAATTACTCAATGCCATGCGCTGAAAATACAGTTGAAACAATTTCACAGTCTTCTGTTCATTCCTATGCATGACTCACCAGTCTCATGTTGAATTGATAGATTTTTTCCAATTCTTCCATTTTTAGATTTTTATGCTGTAACTCATTCTGTCTGGGACAACTTTTTCCAGCTATGTTTGAAACTATGTTTGAGTTCATAAAATCAATTTTTAAAAATAAGGCCATTTTGCAAATAATTGAACAAAAATATTATGTGTCCTCAGTTATCTCAGCATCTTAAATGCATGGTTTCATTAATATCGTTATGTCAACCAAAAATAATTAGTTAAAGACTTAAGTTGTTGACTTTTTTTTTTTACTTCTACTGAGCCATCTGGGCTACCAAGATGATACTGTCGAGATTATCTGATATTATGAGCCTCATCGTAGTTCCCCGGAATAAAATGATATAGTATGTATTATATAAATAACCAAAACTATTTTGAGTTGATTTTTCAAAAGCTTATATATATGTATGATAACAGTAATTGTATATGTATTAGATAAAATCGCTATGAATTGCTTAATTTAACACATTTCTATGTATCTATTTCTTACAAAAACTGAACCCTCTCCATGTTTACGAGGCAGTTTGGGATAACAAGCAAAATAAACAAGAGCCTTTCTGAGTAAGCGTGTCCATATGCCAATGCAGTTTAGGTCTGATTCAAGACACAGAACTCATTACCTCTGAAAAAATGAAGGCACATTTATTACTGACCAGGAGAAATTCCACCGTATGTAGAATGGGAATCATATTACATACATCTGTAGCTAATTTTCAATTTTTAAAAACAAGTCCAAGGAAGTTAAAATATTCTTTTAATTAGATGCTCAAAGATATGAAATAAGAAAAACTGATGCAAAGACTCCTTCAAGTTAGGATTTGCAATACAAATATTTTCATCTCTTAACAGGGCAAGCTGATGTGTTCACATCTCCGTTCCAAGCTGCCTCTCTCACTAGGAAACATCAGTATTTTTAAAGCACATTTACAATGCTTTCCCATCACCCTTGCTGTGTTTTTGTAGCACCTATAGCCATAACTGGCACCTGGGGGCCCTGCATTGTTGGCAGTTTCTCTCTCATTTCTTTGGAGTCTATTCAACTGCTGTGGTTTTATTCAGAAGTCAGTGCTTTTGCATATATGATTTCCTGAGACTGTTTGAATAGTCTTTCTCAGAAAACTGTGCCAGTCTGGCTGTGAACAGCTCTTTGAGGAGCTGGTAGCAGCCTGGTTGGGTCAGCAGGCTTGGACTGGGGTTCACAGCCTCGCCAGCTTCTTTCCCTACCCCCTCTTTTCTCACCCCTGCCTCGGTGACATCACGGCCCACATCCTGTCATTCCTTCCAAGAAGAGAACAAGTCTAGTCCAGTTAGAAAAAAATGCTGCCCAGGGAACCTCTGCAAAGCTCCCATGAAAACAATTCTTAATTGTTGTTTCACTAACTGATATGGAAGTGATTTTAAATAATAAACAAAACCAGACTGAATAATTCAAACTTCCGTAAGGTAATAATCTGTTGCGAAGACAGAAGTCCCTACTTCGGGTTATAGATATGAAATTTGGGAACAAAGGTAACCTTAACATTTCTTGATTTGAGTGTACTTTTTTAACATCATCATCTTGATGGTGCAGTTTTGAGATAATGAGAGCAAAAGTGGCTTTTCAGAAGCTTCAAATGGCATGCTGTTCCAAGGTGCTAAGGTAGAGAGAAGCATTGCTTTAGGAAGTGGCTCATGTGGGTGTATATGTGTTGGTGTGCTGTGCTGCTGGCGATCCCATGGTCTTCATCTGTATACCACTGGAGAGAGAAAAAGAAAGGTCAGAGTTAGGAAGTCAGTTGTCTTTTTTTTTTTTTTTAACCCAAGTGAGTTCTCATGAGCATACATGGAATAACACAGGATGTTTTAATTCTTCAGTTTATAAACTGAAATGTGATCAAAGAGGGTTTCTCATTTCCTCCCAGAGCTTTTCCAGGGCATGTAGCTCTGTCCTGCAGGAGTCTCTGATCGTCCTTTGCAGGTGCTGAGACAACTCACTGTGAATTTGGCTTCACTGCATAGAGCTTTAAGGATATGTATAATTAAAATAGCCAAGTCCATTTTCAAATTTGACTCAAAGGACACTTAGAAACACATCATGCATAGGGAATGTTTATCCTGTAAAGCCCACTTTAATTAAGTGTTATCAACTGTTAAATTTCTCCTACACTGCAGTAAGGTAAACTATTAAAATAAATGAGTTTTTAGAAAGCAATTTTTCCTAATATATATCACTAAGGCACTAGAAAAAATCTATTTCAATATTCCATATATATGTTTAGCATAACATATGAAGTCAAAAGTCAAATGTATTATTTGCAAACACTTTTTCACTGGAGTTTCACTGGAATCTCTTATCTGCATGTCTGACATTTATGTAGGATGAGTTGATGACCTGAGGCAAAAATTTATCAACTCATCCCACCACGTGAAACAAGTGGGAAGTCACTGCCAGGAAAACATATATTATGGAGACATAAATTAACTTTCAAAAATGGCTTAAAGTATCACGTCTTTTCTTTGAACAGTGGAAGGATACACCTCAACCTCATAAGAATCTAACCCCAAAAATATATGCCAGGTTTTGTGGTATCAAATGACTGTCCCACTTTTATACAGTAGGAGCTGTTTGAACTGAGCACGGAGCAAAGTGTGTCCGTTAAAAGAGAGTGAGGGAAAGCAGGCTTTTTAAGCTAATACAAACAAGAAAGGACTTAACACAAAAATATTTAGTGCAACACACACATATATATAATCTTTTTTTCTTCTTAATCTGAAAAGGTCTAGTGCGTAAAATGAATTTGACTTAATACCTAGAAACATCCTCTGAATAGGCAACAACAGCTCTAGCCATTTCCGACTTCATAAAACCAGCCTAATTGTTTATAAGCTGTGGTGTTCAACAAAAGATAACATGGAAGTTGCAAAAACGGAAGCGCACTGATTACTGATACCGCACTGTTGTTAGAAGGGCTAGAAACACATACTAGAGATGGATTTGCATATTTGACCTGAGCTATTATCATGCTGGTTTCACTTTAGAATTACTCTGCCACACGTTCACTGGGTAAGTGATTACTTTTTGATCAAAATAGGGAGAGACGGGACAATCACAGGACCAAGGTTTTGACTCTCTCAGGATAGGCAATATTGTGCTTCTCAACCCCCAACTGTATGATATTGAACATGACTCTCTTTATGACTCAAGGATATCACTTCTTCAACTTCTCATTGGAAAAATAAGACTCCTTTTGCTTCCGTCCCCGTCTCCTGGAACCTCTGTGAGGAGAAGTAGTTCCAAGAGGGGAACCGGAACCCACCAGGAAGTTCCCTCCCCTTGCAGGAAGTTTTGCTATACCATAGACTGGAAATCCACTCCAGCATCCACCAGGGCTTTGGAGATCTGAGCTGACTGCTGGAAGTGAACGTTATCTGCAGGGAGAGAAAGGAAACATAAAGTAACTAAAAGCCGCTCCACTTTTCTGGTAGGAAGGGTGGGAAAGGCACAAGAAGAAAGGGGCTGTTTGAAGTTCTAGGATTCAGCATCCCATTTAGGCCAAGACAAGTGAGTTGTGGAAAGCAACACTGTTTTATTGAAGTAAATGTAACAGTCTTGCCCCTCATGCTTTTGTTTTGTCAGTAGTGAAATTGCAAACCTGTCTGTGATACTAAAAAGTCTAATTAACTGAAACTCACCATCTGCTGTTCCATGAATAAGGAGGTACTCAACTTGTTTAAAATTTTCAGCTCTGCTCATGACTGTTGAATTCTGGAATTGGGAAAAAGAATGTCATTATTCAAAAAAAGATCTGCCATAAACTGATTTTTCACTTCAGTTTACAAAATAAAATGTTTTCAGCTGGGGCCCCCTTTGATACAAAATATAGCAAACCGATATTCAAGCAAATGCTGTCTCCATGCATGGCAGAATGTACAGCACGTCCTGTCCCTGTGAGACAGGACCGGAAAGGGAGGATGCCACATCTTCCCTGCACATGCAGAAGAGGGCATCTGCCCCCCAGGCTGCATGCGAAACCCCTCGGGTCCCAGATCCCAGATTGGCTGTGTCCTATGCATTAGCACAGGGCAGAGTCTCATATTAGCAATGTATGTTCCATGGGCTTATGCTGTAGTTCAGCCAAAAAGTGTATTGCCATGGCAACCATGTGTCACATGGTGCCATACATGCTACATTTCAAAGAGCCTGTACATAGCATTTGCAACTAAACATACTCTGCAATATGTCATATGAACTTTGGTCCACATTGCTAGGCTCTGAATGAGAAGCAAGTATTACCTTTTTTGGAACAGATGTTTAAAACCTAGGCAAATGTAACATACGGGAGGGGAAAGGGGTGAAAAAGATCAAGTACGGCCTTAGAAAATCAGTGGGTGGTGGTTGTCTGCCTCATTCTGCTTTGGGGAAAGTGCTGCTTTTGGATCAAGCCAGGGAATTAGGAGAAAAAACCGGGAGGTCAGCTTTTTGAAGGCTGTTTCATGACCTTGCACAGGTAGGACTTCTAGAATGAGGGTGGAGTCTTTGGTGGAAAAGCTTTGAAAGTATAGAACTAGTCATCTGATCTTAATCTGGAGATGTTTGCAGAGTTGGGGTGAAGGTAAGAATGTCATAGACATTGTAGCAACTTTGGGAAGGGGTGAGCCGGACTCTGCTTCTATTGTGGGGCACAGGAAGGGCCACTAGCCTCCCTGTGGGTTTAAAATCAGCCAGCTCCTCCTGCAGCATCTTGGTGAATCAAAGTCAACTTTATGAGAGGCAAGGTTTGTGTTTTACAGATATCTTTGTAGCTAACATCAGCTTAATATTTTGATGGGAACCCTGAAAGTCTGGCTGGAAGGGGATGGGGCTAAGGTCCGAACGTTTGTATTCTAGCCCCAGCTTCAATATCAGAGAGCTGTGTACCTAGAGACATGCTGCTGAGTGTTGTTTTCTTTGAAATGGGAGGAAGATTAACTCCTCTTGCTCTCACTGAAATAGAAATCAAGAGACATGGCTTTTTTTAAGGTTAAATTACGGTGATGTGAGGATGGTGTGACACAGTGTTTCTGGAAAAACGACGTTCTGTCTACAACTTTCAGGACAAAGTCACCCAACATATTTGTGTTGACTGAGGCTGTCAAGGTGATCTTCTCCTGAAAAGCTTAGAGCAAAGGCCCTCCCACTCCTGTGCAGGCTGGGTCCCACTTGTCCTGACCATATGGCATTTCTGACCCAAATTGAGAATTTACCCACGAACTTTCAGAATAAACACCTAGGACTCATTAAAAGTCGCACTTCTATTTTACTTTAAGAAACGTGTTATCTGGTGAGATGTCCCAGATGAATCCATCCATCCATCCATCCATCCCAACATTATACTCCATTCATTCTTCCATCCATTCATTCATTTTCTCAAGTCGATCAATATTTATTTGTCATATACCCAACTAAACAATAAGATTCATGAGAAGAGGAATTTATATTGTTCATTACTCTATCCTGAGCATTTAATAGAGAGCTAAATATCAATTAAAGGAATAAACAAAAGAAATGTAGGCACTTATATTGTACTCTTCACTATATTCGGTCCTAGTTTTGCAGAGGCAAGTGGGAACAGCTAGGGGAGGTGGAATAAAATATTCTCATTCTGAAATTTACCAAGATATGTTTTGCCCACTTTCAACCCATACACCATGCCATTAGTAATAAGAGCTGATACTTATTGTGTACTCTGCACCAGTCACTCTGCTAAGTATCTTAAAGGATTTATAAAAGCACTGCTCTATTTAATCCTCATGACATTCCTGCAAGATAGGTCTATAGCAATCCCACTTCTACACTGAGACAATAAAGTACACCAGGTTACATCAGGAAGAAGTCGGAGCTGGACACAAGGTCTGATGGCAGAACCTCTTTTACCTCCTATGCTGCACTGAGTCTCCACTAAAATTCCAAGCTGCTCATGATGTGGTCTTCCAGCAAAGATACAGGGAGAAAGAAATTGTTACTGAACTGTTCTGGGATTTGCAGTGCACAAACACACTGGGTGTCATTTGCCCCCTGCGTTCTCATGCCTTCTTAGAGTGAATTCATTGGAAGAGAGCTGGCTCGCACAGACCTTCGAGACTTGTGAGGCGTTTTGGACTGTGTGGTTGATGCAGAGCCTAATGAAGCAACAGAACCCTGAGCGATGTCCTGCCCTGGAGAGAGGAAAGGGTCAAAATCAATCTCCCAAAAGGCCAGTGTAGGATTCAAAGCTGGCGACAGCAGAGGCTGGGGCTGACCCACCAACGGTGAACACCGCCAGTCTGAGCCCCAGAGCCGGCGCCCTCGTCCGAGTCCTCCTGCACCATCCTTTCTGCGGCTACACGGCTGTCTCCTCCACCTTGTTTCTCCCCACAAGAAACCCAGCTCTTCGCCTGCCAAAGATAGTCAACTTCAGCACCTACACGTGGCCCAAATATCCAGCTGTGTGACCTCCCCTCCCCTCCAAAAGCCTCTCGGGCCTTCCTTGCGTGGCAGAGTGCACAGCAAAAGCCGCTCCACAACCTCCCTGAGCCATGAGACTGAGAAATGTCACTGAAACATAGAGTAATAGTTAGGAGACATATAAATACGCAGGACAGTTAGCAAGGAATGTGATAACTCCTGGAGTTTGGACCAAAACAGTTTCTGGCTGCCTTTTTTTTCTTAAATGGAGTGAATACAGGCTGAAAGAAGACAATTTTTATAAACAAGTAAAACCCTGAGCCTAAGATAAATGTTGTGATGTACACACTGTAGCTGTGATGAACTAGACATGGTGAGAAATGCAACATACTGAGAAAAAGACGAAAACTGTGATAAAAGTGTCATGATGCAAATTGTTTTACATTAACAATATTACACTACAAAGAAAGAAAGACAAATACTTTAATGCAGCAAGGGAAAAATAAAACAAAAGCTTCCCCCTGCAACCACAAGAGAAGTGTGTCATTTCCAATGCACACGTCCCCCTGCTCGCTGGGAGCTGCGTCAAGAGGGACCTCTCAGTGCACGGGCGCCAGGCAGCCTCAGGCACACACCCATTTCAAGGCTCGCAGGCTCCCGGGAACATTTTGCCCTCCTGGAAAGATGCAGCTGTGTCACCTTGCCTCTGGAACCACCCATCATTCCCTACTAGCCTGAGCGTCCTGGCTTCTCAATCGAGAGGGACTCTTGACAGTCCGCTGTACGGCACACTTTAACCCATGAAAGGCAGCCAGAGTCAGTGAGAGAAATGCATGCACTAAGTTAAGGGAGAATTAATGACCAGAAATAATTCAATGGTGCTATTTCAACCCACCAAAACAGGATAATCCCCATTTGCCTATCGATGGAAACAGAAATAAAAAAGGAAATGGATGACTAAGTTAGAAGCCGAATAGTCTGTCACCAGCTCCTAAAAAGGAAGTTTAGAGTGATAAATGGGCAAGGATGCAATGGTGGTGCAGTTGGCACTCTCCCGAGGCTAGAAACTTCCGGAGAGCCCCGCTGCCAGCAACAGCCTGGCAAAGTGAAGTGGGGAGGATTGGTCCAGTGGCAGTGCTGGTGCACAGCATCTCTGCGAGGAGCTTTTCCTTCAAGCCCCAAGAAGAACCATCTGTAGCTGCTCGTTGGATCAGGCTGGTTCCTCAGTTACCTTCCAGCAAATAAATCTTTGTATTTTTGAAATAAAAGAGAGAGCTGATAAGAGTGGGGAAGTACTGTGAGAAACGGAAGGTCTGACAATTTTTAAGCTACCCCTTGCGCCATCCAGGAACCATACGGACAGTTTGCTTCCTGAGAATAATGGTGGCAGCTTCCATGTTTTTGTAAGCTTATTTCATGGCAGGCATAGGTGTCTCGTTTAATCCTGTCAATAACCCCATGAGGTAGCTCTGATTCTCCCCATTATTCAGATGAGGAAACAGAGCTTCAGAGAGGTTTAGTAACCTCTCCTGGCTAATAGGTGGTGGAAACAGAATTTTAGCACAGGTCAAACTCAAAAGTCCATGCCTCTTAACATCATATTCTAGTGTCCCTTCACTTCACAGCCAAACATCGCATTGTCATTTCCAAGCTCTGGTAGAAAAAGCAAACAGCCACAGGTGTAATGGACACCCTATTGCTTCAGTGAGACAGTACCCCGAGTGTACTGACTTGCTCTGTGCATTCTCCCACTTGTGACCAAAGCCTCATAAATAATATTAAGTGAGGCTGTTTGGGGAAGCACCATTAATGCCACACCAGAGGTCACAGAAAATGTTTAAGGAAAAATTAATTCAACCCACCGCATCAGATGTTTTACTTGTCCGTATCCATCAAACAACTGTACCGGTGAGATGCCAAGGAAAGAGCTCCCATCCGCCTACAGGGGGCCCTACCTCAGGCCTCACCCAGCAACACTGGCTTCTTTAAAGATCACACA
The DNA here is from genome assembly GCF_028023285.1 of Balaenoptera ricei. NCBI lineage: Eukaryota > Metazoa > Chordata > Mammalia > Artiodactyla > Balaenopteridae > Balaenoptera > Balaenoptera ricei. Next base: position 51,224,157 of record NC_082645.1, read on the forward strand.
GCAGTCAACATTTTATCAGCACTCAACAAACAAGTTAAGGTTTGGCTTAAATCTGAAGGTCTCTCTCCCTTTGGCATATTCTAGGATAATAGAACAAATGTCAAATCAGTACAAGATGGCATATTTACAAAATTGCACCCTGTTTTGCATAACCTAACGATGCAGCAGTTCTTAAGGATTGAACATTTCAAATCTGCTAGCAGAAGACTGCCAAATCTATGACTGTTTCGTACACTTGCCAAAAGCCTATCAAATTCTGAGCAAAATGCAAAATAAATCTCCTCTACAAGTTAAATCAGTCCCTTCTGTGTGTTCCAGGCTGCCCTCTTCTCTTGGCAACGAGGCTCAGGACTTGGGCCCCGTTTCTCTTGCCCTTGATCTGACACGGCTCTCTGTAAGTCCATTCCCTCCCTGGTCTCCCATCCTGCCTTATTAGCCGCCATTTGGCCAGCTCCTCCCACATCCCTGCTCTGTGATATCCCTCGGTTCATCCAACCTGCTTCACAGATCCCCAGAAAACCAGCTCTGCCTGCTGCCACTCGTGTGTCTACTGTGCTCCTCTGCCTCGTCGGTCCCTCTGGCAGCCTGTGGAGAGCACCTACGCTATTCTGCTGCATCTCCCAGAAGTCTTCCTTAACTGGCTCCAGATAAGTGCCCTCTCCCTTTCCTACCCCTCAGTAGCTACATCTTATATAACTTTTTGTGCCTCCGTTTCTGGGTCAATAAAATGGAGAAAATTAGAGCACTTATCTCAGAGAATCTGAGGGAGAACTGAACCTAATAACCTATGGAAAGAGCTTAGAACAGTGTCTGGCCATAGAAGCAAGCACTTATTAAGTGAATTAAAAAAATGAATGAAATAAATGAAACCAGATCCCCCCTGGTTGAGAGGAGTGGGGGGAGGTGAAACCCTAACTTCTCAGCCACTTCCCTTCCCTCCCTACATGCTCAGAAGGCACAGAATTCCTGGGGCTCCAGAGTCACAATTTGGAACTACTAGTCTTTTCCATACATACTGGGCACTATGTCATGTTCAAGTTCATGCTTTATGACTACTCTCTTTTATTTCTCTTCAAAAATTTTGCCTGTATGTTTTGTCTCACCAACAAGGTAATCAACTTCTGAACAGCTAAAACACCAAGCACCTTGAATGGGTGAATGAAAGTCTACCACGTGTTAACATATTTTTTTACAGGTTTGACTAAAAGACCTGTGATTGACCATAGAGAGACCATTCATCAATGTTAGTCAGGAACCCCCCTCCTCAAGGTGGGACCACGGTTGCTATCTGCTTATCGCTATTGGGGGTGAGGGTTGTCTCATTGTCTATCTGATTCTTTTGCTCAACTCTGTTGCCATTTCTGTCGGCTGTGGACTGAGAATCGGACTGAGACTCACGGCAGTGAATCTGCTTATACTGCTTATTAGCTACACTGTCATCCCTCCACTCTGCCTGCCTACTTAGAGCTTCTGGGACCAGCTTCTTGGAGTTTCAGGGAGATGAACAGCTTCCTTCCTCTTTGAGTCCCTGGTATCCTTTAAACGTGCTCCTGCCCTTCCACTCGGCAGTGGGTAGGTGACTATCTACAAAAAGAGTCTTATGGAGTCACTGTTTGTGTCATTGCATTGGGTCCAAGCCTTAGTCCCAGGGTCTCCTAATTTATATGGCAGCTTTGTGAGAATAAGAAAAGGCACTCCCTCCGGTTGGATGCAGCCCCAGAGGTGCACGCCTTAGAGAATGAAGCATAGACTAGCTTCCAGCAGTGCACAAGCTGAACAACAATACATGACATCCCTGCCTGTTCCATTTGCGTATATAAATGGCTCCTTCAACTTCCTTTCCTAAGTAGTAAGTAGGACCTTTATTTCACAAAATGTGCTTCTCTTGGTGTGCTTGTCTAAATTCTTTCAAATCTGGGTCATCAATGACTTAAAAATGAATCCTCTCCTCATTTGAATTTTATTAAAAATTACATTCTCTTCCAAAGGCTGTAATTCTGGCTACTGATAATGATTCTATAGCTGAAAAGGTGTACAACGATCACAGGACCTTGCTTAAAACACACTTCGATCATTCCTATCCTGGATGTGCTGAAGAAAGTCAATAGTCTAGACTACCTGGGACTCATTTTCAAAATATTTCCTCCTGACCTACGGAAATGCACAAAGAAGCGAAAGCCAGTAAAGAATTGTCTCCTTTGTCTTTTCCAAGAGGGCAGAAGGAGGGAGGGAGAGAAGGAGAGAGAAAGGGAGGAAATAAAAACAACCTGGGAAAGAGAAGTAAAAGAAGACAGGGGTCCAGAGGGGCAGCTGGGGCCTTGGAGGAAAATAGAATCTTTGAATGTATTCCTGCCAGAGACAAAAGCACAGGCTCATTTAAAAAACAAAGGAAGGCAGCTTTATTCTAAAGCCTGCTGTGCACCAAATATAGGTACTTAGATTCAGTTCTCCACTTTCTGAGGATGCAACTTACAGGGCGGAAACAATACAGTGAATGCATTTGCCTCACTTTCTCCTACCCACCTTAACTGTCGCCCACCCAAATAATTCCTCTGAGTAACACATTGGGAACCTTTAGCTCCCTGGTACTGGCAGTTTTAATGTGTCCATTGCCAGCAATGAATTTTGTGCCAAGAAAACCCGACTCCTGGCGTGGAAGGATTAAACAGTCCTCGGGTGCCATCTGTGCAGTGAAGTGAGACAGTGACTTTGTGCTCCCAGTGTTCGTGTATTGCCATCGGTAGGAGGAAGTGACTTCTATTTACATGACTACCTCATGCAGAGAACATCTAAGGGGAGAGATGAAAATGGCCACCTCAGTGGGGGGTAGAGTTGGAGAAGAGGGGGATGGGTGTGGGAATGAGGAGCCTATGGGAAAATCTGGAGAAAGATACAGGTTGACATGGCAGATTAAAACTAATTATCCTCTAGGGGGAGGGCTGGTTGAAGAGGAAACACGCTGTTGGCTGATGTTCTTGAAGTGCAGTAGGGTAGGTGCCACGGACTTCTTCGGATGTCAAGGTTTAGACTTGATCCTGTGCTTCTAGGTTCAAAGACTTTCAAAATGGGATTTTTAAAATGAACTTTTGACTCATCATCCAGCAGTTTCTAGAGTCAGGATGAGGGTCCCGGGCAGTACACCTCTGATGTTTTGGGAGTTTTTAGTACTTTAGGATATTTGAGAACACCCTTTAGCCATGCCCCAAATATGGCACACTACAGGAGGGATCCTGGTGGGGTCACTAGCAAGAAAATTCCAGCTGTAAAATGAGAGCAATGATGGAGACATATAATTTTTATAACAATGTTTCCCTTCAAAAAAGTTTTAAAATTAAATCAAAAAAGGTTCTAAGGTTTCTATTTCATACTGGGTGATCCAAAGAATACAAGGTTGAGCAAAGCCTTGAATGACTAATAATACCGCAGAGGGGGAAAAGGAGTACAAACTAACTATGGGTCCAAGATGAATAAATTGAGGATTAAAGATATACAAGGAAAATGTCATGGGAGTCAAGAGAGAATGCTAGTCTTCTGGGCGAGCAGGACAAGTTTCCTAGTGGATGAAGACAGAGGGGGAATGACATTCCAGGTCGAGGAACAGAGGACAAAGGCACAAAAGGGAAAGGCCCAGAAATATTCAGAGAACAGTGAACATTCCAGGTAGCCTGGGCCATTCTCAGAAAGGTGTTGAACACCTGGTTAAAGAATGAGGGCTGGACTAGTTTGTACAGGAAAAGTCCATGAAAGTGTTATGGGTGAGGGTTAACCTCATACCTCTGTGTGGTACAGGCTGGAGTGCAGAAAGATAAGCTAAGGGGGGACCCGTGGGGTTACTGTTGTAAAAGGAGGTAGTCATGTGACAGCAGCAATGTGGTTATGGAGCAGGGAAAGGATGTCTAAAGCAGCTTATTGGATGTGGAGGAGAAAGAATGGGAAAAACTGAGTCCAAAGTATCATGTGGGACACTCAGCAGAAATAAGGACAACCTCATTACGGGACTGCTTTGTAGTGGAAGATGATTGGTACATCACACTTTACAGGTTGTTACTTTTCTATCTTGACTGAAAAACAAGAGATGAAAACACACACACACCCAGGCACAAACACACGCGTACACCTCCCCGCCCCTCCCCCACAAGCCTTGCTAAATAAAACTGAAAGGAAGAGGTAAAACGAAACTGTCTGTACATATCTTGCAAAACTAGAAGTTTTATTTGCATTTTCTTGTGCTTTGATCAAATGGCTTCAGAACCCATAATAATGATGACAGCTTACAAAAATGTACAAATATGGCTCAGAGCGATGTATGAATAGGAAGCCCAAGCATTGAGAGCCGTGGCACAGATGAGGAGAAACTGTGGTCTTAAATTGTATGGGTTATTGTTTTCTTTTTATCCTGGGAGGAGTTTTGAATATCCTCCGGAGAATGTAAACATCAGATGATTGACCTTGTCATCTGTATGTTTCAGGGTTTTCAATTTACACGACAGAATCAGGAAAGTTGTGTTTTTTTTCTGGTTGGGGGGCAATGTGCTGGAAGGGTGCTTAGTACTTTGGCTGACACTTCCAGCTGCAGCAGGCTGCCACCAAAGAGAGGGCCCTGGCTTTGCGGTGGCACCCGCACTAGCACACGGGGGCCGCCAGTGATGGCTACACCCAGACCATATTTCAGATGCTACGGCCTATCCGCACAGCAACCTGCCCACTGGCTCTTCCATCAGGCAACCAGCCTGCGGATGCTATTCAGTAATTTGGATTCAAGGGCTTTTCAGAGTATTACCCTCCTGTACCTACACCTCACCTGCTTTACTCAAATCTTGTGTGAAAAAAACTGTACATATTTGGCTATGAATTAGAAAATTGTAGGCTTGTACATACAACTTAATTATGATAATACCATAAGAAATTTGAATATGTAGTTAAAGGTTTAGAGAGTCTTCTGGGCTCTAAAGGAATACGTTGAATTTGACATGTTTTCTGAACTGAAATTTTTATAATTAAAGTAATTATCTGGTGTTGCTTTGTATTTCCAAATGAACGCATATTGTGACCTATATAGCATACGATAAAGGCTGTAATTATGCAGAATATAGTACGGGAAGCTATTGGAGTGTCTCTAAACCACCTGTGTTATTTCTTTTTAACAAGAATTTCATTGGAAATAAAAAATATATATTTTCTGGAATGGATACACTTAAAAATGTTCTTATACCACTTATAAATAGGTTATAAAATGGATCTAGTTCACCATCTCTTACCCTGTAATGGTCAAGGTTGTCTTCTGGAGTTGGAAGACCCATGTAACGTTCTGTGTACACTGAATCTGTGATGGAGAAAAGAAAAACAATTCATACAATAAAAACTTTTTTCCCTTTTTTGGGGTTACTTTATATGCTTTCATATTCTTTACTTGTGCAAAGGTCTATAGTGTTACCCTCAGAAGTATCTCCTCCAGATCATCTCTACTTGGCTTGTTAAAGCAGCCAGACACCTGCCTTTCCATACTCAGCCCTATAGCCCATTTCCTTTAGCCCTTCCTGTGAGGGCAGAGGGAGATCAAACCAGGTGATCTAAAACCCAATCAACAGCCCGCCTGCAGAAAAGTCAAATGGGAAGTGCTAAGTGATAAGGACTCTACATTATCATCTGACCCTCTCAAAGATCTTGATTATCAAGTCAGTTAATGTCTCAATTGTCTTGAATTTCTTGGTCCTGACCTCAGTCAGTATATGCTCTACTTTAGGATACTCTCTTTCCTACTGGAAACTCCTCATAATTTTCAATTACTGGTTGCTTACTTAAATCATATATATTTTTTTTGGTGGGGGGGGAGACAGATCGAAAGGAAAGAATTCAGTTATCATTTATTTGCTGTAAAACCCTATAACGGCTCAGCTACTCCATCATAATGCAAGTGAAACATCTGTTTTCTCTCATTTTGTGATGAGGCCTCCATTCTGATGTCTGCTGAGTATTGAGAAACAGATTACATTAGTATCTGTGCTGAAGTGACATAAGCTGTTTTATCTATAGATATGGCAGAAAAACATATGCATTGTGGGTTTGGTTATTTTGGATATTTAAACATATTTTTGACCTAATTTTAAAAAATTAAATCATATATCAAATGTATGTGTGTGTGTGTGTATATATATATATATATATATATATATATATATATGTATATATATGTATGTGTGTATATATATATTTCCTAAAATATCAGTGAGAAAATTTACTGTGGCTGAATTCCAATATAACTTTAAAAATCTGAAATAACTGTTTTTGAAACATGACCAGGTTACAGTAAATAAATAAGTATAATATGTTTCCATTGTGCTATATAGGTTAATGGCTTGAATTTCACTATAATTGTACCGGTATTTCAATATTGATTTAATTAATTATTTAGAAGAATATATCATCAAAATAACAAGCTTAAACAACATCCTAACCCTTTGTGAATGACTGGCATTGGAGATTAAAAACTGCATTGATAACTAGTGTTAGTTGTTCCATGTGTATTGCTCATGCTTTTCCTATGGAAATCAAAATATTTTCCTCCAAAATGAGTAACAGCAATATTTTATCATTTTGATTAAAGTGAATACAGACTACAAGCAATTTTACATATCTAGAGGACACTAATATAGAAAATATAGTATCTTAAAGTACACTTTTAAAATATAAGATTTTCCTAAAATGCTCATCTTTTAACATTTAAATATGAATAACTTAGGTTATACATTTAATGGGGGGGGGGGGGAAATAGCTTTTAAGGGCAAAATAAAATTTTCCCCAAACAGCTACAATTCTTCTTGTCCTAGAACATAATACCCCTTTCTTATTATGCTAACCAGGTTTACATGTGTAAGAAGGTCTCAAATTTTAAAAATACTATTTAAAGAATGCTTAGTGTTGTGGTTGTAAACTTTTAGAAGTACGTCTCGCAATACCACTTATGTACTCCTTCAGTTTGATTTTTGAGTAATATTGTTCAAATTTGCACATATATAAGAATTCTAGAAAGTTCCCAAGTGTTAGGTTGGTCCTCATACGTTTAATAAAGTTCTCTTCTTACCATTATGTAGTTCCAAACTCACAAAGATTGTTTCTATTACTTTATTGACCACCAGAGGCCTCCAAAAACAAGCCTTCCAATAGAACAATTAATATTAAGCAGGAAAGTATTATATGAAAACAAATCTATTGTGTGAGGATCAATCCTAACTATGTTCTCCAATTTTTATTTAACTAAAAGGCAGGGTTGTCTCTTTTACACATTGGCTTCTCTTGACTTGGAGAGGCTTTAAAGAAGAGTTTTCCACAGGACTGGTACTACGATATATTAGGACATTAAATATTTAATGACCATATTCATTATGAATGATTCTATCCTTATACTGAATAAAGGACTTGAGATGGGGTAGGAAGAGATACAGGAAAATAATTCATCTTCTCACCACCTCTGGCTCTTCCCCCCTACCTAGTGTTTCACTGCTTACCCGCTCCCACTTGGGAATTATACCTTACATGTGTATGATAGAACAATACTTTCTCAGCAGTGAACAGGATATTCTAGAGTGGCTTTCACCTACTCAGAGACAGTGGAAACAAAACCCCCAGGAATTCCCCTGCCCTAGTCTCTTCTTTCCACCCAAAGTCCTACTTATATTTGACTTTTACCTGAAGGGAAAGAGATAACATACTTTTCTAATTGATCTAATATGTGAAGCTTCAAACTCAAGTTAGAATAAAAAGAAGGAAGGGTTTATCTAAAGAATTGTAGCATTGGGGATGTTTTAAAATGTGGAAAACTGAATTTGTTGATAAGACATTTAGAAAACAGAATTGGTTGGTAACTAAACGTGTAGATAGCATTTACTACCATCTAACATTTCACAATGGCAGAATAAGTGAGACTGTTTCATTACAGGTATCCATAAAGTACTTCTAAGGTGAATCAGTTTATTCGCTGTAGAAACACTGAAACTCAAAAAGGAATGGTTTTGTCATTGGAATGTGAAGGTTCACACTCAGTAACTCTGTACCTGGGAGTGATCACTTACCATAGTATTCCCACTTTGACACGGGTGCCACGGCTATTCCACACTTGAACACGCCACTTCCTGCTCCCAGGACCATTGAGGTTACATACCCTCCATATGACTAAGAAATGGAAACAGTTATTTTTATGGAGGTAAAGGAATTAAGGACGTATGGTAAGCAAGTCGCAGTTTCCACATTTCTCACATCTTTATATACTGTGCCTCTTTCGAGATAGAAAGCATGGTAGAGAAGGTTTAAATTGGTCTTAGTTGGGTAGTATCTAAAGACTACACTTTCAGAGCCCTGGTCCCTCTTCTTGGTAGGTGTAAGGGGGAAAGTATTGAAAATTTGCTGGGCAGTACTAATTGAAGAAAAAAAACAAACCAAAACCAAAACC